>NC_140232.1:27922021-28366317 GCF_951802725.1 Rutilus rutilus | reverse complement strand
AAATATTTCTTCATTGTATTGTGTCATAATATTTCTTTGTTTTAAAGTTGGCATGAAACAGAATTTGTGATAGTCTTTTCTTCCCTATTGTGACGTATATCAGCGTGAAACGACTTCTCAAACAATTGATTGGATGGTTGGATGTTTGTGGTTTGCTATTGGTTGCTCTCATGTGAGTGACAGGTTGATCCCGCCCTCATGCCACTAACCACGTCCGAGAAGAGAAGAGACGTCGCTGCAGGAGGGGAGGGGAAGGTATTTTAATTAAAGATTATGAGGCACATGAATAAATAAATAAATAAATTATGATTTACACAGATAAATCATTTAGAATAAATTATGGAAGCTTGTTCCCGCCACTAAATAAAACATTAAAAAGGTAAATGCGATTTTTATCTCACAATTGTGAGTTTAAATAACATTTTTTTTTTATTATTATTTATTGCTTCCATAATAAATAGTGCAATGTTCCATAAAAAAAAGAAAACGAAAAAAGAATTTTGATTTTATGGTGACTTTAAAATGTACCACTTACTGTTTATTTCCTGGTTTAAAATGTCAATGTTCAGACTTCTGGACATCACTGTAACATGCATTTTTCAGATTAACTGTATTTTAATTTTTTTGACAATAAGAATGAAGGAAGAATAAAACAGGTTTCCTATAAATTAAGAAGTTTGTACATTTACAAGATACACTGAGAAAAAAGCATGGACACTATTATGTTTCACGAATACAGTAACGTTTGTTGTTTTGGCACATTAAAGCAATGTCACACAGGAGAAACCACTTCAGCATACTCACATTTTTTTTATGATTAACTACCTGTCGAATTGACATGATAAATGGAGTTTAAAGTCTGTATATTTACATGGTGCACCGAGAAGCACTTACATCCTTAGGGAGCCAGTAACAACAACTCGGCCAGACTCTGATTCAATTTAATTAATGATCAGCTATACTCTGAACAATCATGTTCCTCTGGTGTGCAGTATGCACTTGTTTTATTTAGGCTCTAATTAACTTGCTTTCATTCATTTATGATAAATTATAACTGCTGACTAAGGCGAATGAACATGATTAATAAAGAAGCTGAACATTTACAGTACACGGTGCCCTAAAAAAATGCACTACATCAATCAGGGAACGTTCTCTGGAATTCACGCTCTGCTTCCGTAAACTGTAAACCCCGCCTACTTTGATTTGATTGGCCATCTCAATCATTTTGTCATTGACGAGCGCTGTTAGACTGCTGAAGCAGACCAGACTAAAAATTAACTTCTGAAACCTATTTGTCATTCTAACAACATACAGGGTGGTCCAATTTGGCCATTTCTAATTATTTAATTATTACAACAACAACTCAGAACACTCAAGAAACCACGTAGCAACACCCTAGTAACCACCTATAACACTCAAGAAACTGCCTGGCAACATTCTAACAACCACTTATGCACTTGTTTTTATCCTGGCAAAGAGTTGGCAGTGTCACACCACGTGTCAGGTCGGGAATAGCCAGATTAGAGGTCTTGACAGATTCGGACACACAAACCACGTGAACGAACACAAGGAGCCACACCACTGATCCTTTAAGCGAATTAAACCAGGAACCCTGCGTGTAATGTGAGTGTGAGAGTGTGGTGTTGGATGAAGGTTAAAAAGCTGCTGAAGGCAGACACTTTCATTGTCATTAAAAGGGAAATATCACTTATTTGCATTTTATTAATACAAATAAGTGTTCTTTTATATAATAATTATTATAATAATGTAGGTTACATTTTCTTTTAAGGTGTCGTAGTTACACTGTACTTACTTACTATTAATTAACTACGTGCACTTACTATAGAGTTAAGGTTAGGGTTAGTTACTTGTAATTATGCATGATTTACTGTTACTGCAATAAGTAGCCTACATGTAACTGTCACCTTACAATAACGTGTTACCATAATTTATTATAATTTTGTATTATTATAACCATTTTGGCATCTCATTCATCAACACGACCATGTATTTTTTTTCTAATCAGAGCATTTAGAAAACTAAATAATATAAAAACTAATTCTTTTCTTATGTTTACGCAGAATGTAGGTAGGCTAATCCTTAAAAAAAAAAAGAAAAAAAAAGCATAAAATAAATGAAGACGTCATAATTCTCTTCAAACTCAGAGAAGCGCAATGCAGATGCAGTCATAATTTTACGCAGGTTCTCGCATATAAAAATGCATTAAGAAGCACCGCTGCTAATGACAGAAGTTTTACTGAGATGAAAGTCACGTACCTTTCTGTGTAACCTTTCGAAATATCCTCAGAAAGTTTTTCTACACAAGCTCATTTCATGTTTGAGCATCCCGAATGGCCTCGCCTCAGCAGTCAGGATTGGAGTGTGTCGTGTCTCGTGGTGACCAATTGGCGCTCGCGTCTTTTTGGTACTTTAGCAAAAGCCTTTTGTCGCGGAGTGTTCATCGATCGTGTATTTCCGTAAAGTTTCCGAACGAACCCGAAGGACTCCTCGTATATTTTCGTAACATTACCGAACTAGGGCCTTGCTATTTAAAAGACATCCAGCAGAGGGCGCGGTTGTCTAGCATTTCTTATCCCATTTGCTCTTACACATTCGACGCATGTCCTAAATTGAAAAATGTACTTTATTTAATAAATACATACATAATCTTATGTGTGACATTGATATTCAATTAATCTTACACTTTTTAAATTACGTAAATAATTATTATATATTATAGTACCTTAAAAATGTAACCTCTACTACATTTCTACTTTGCTATTTATGTTATTTATTGCATATTTTCATATTGTTCTGCATTAATAAATGAAAACAAAACTTTACACTGTAAATAACCTGGCTGTAGCTTTAGTTATACTTTCAAAAACAGATCAAACTTAAAATTCAACATTTTATTGAAAATAGAAAGGACAACAAATATGTAGATAAACATAAATGCTGTTATGCACATGAGAAAAACAAAAAAAGCATTATCTCATTAACAGCTGAAAATGAATGCCCTATAAAGGTCACTTTTAAATCTTTTCAGTTTTCATACAAAAGGGTAAAAAAACAACATCGGAACAAAACTTATTTGATGTCTATAACAACATAAAATAAATGGAACTTCAATATTTGATCTTGCATAGATAGTTGATTAGTTAGAAATAAGCAGTTATTAATCGTTTCAAAAATAGTGTGAAAATCACAATAGCCCCAAATGAATCAAATGCATCATAAACATCTAAAGCTACATGAACAGAATTCTTGCATATTTGTACAAATTTGCATAGTGTACCACTGGCACTGTTTTTACTATCACTACTGAATTAAAAATTCCAGTTTCGCTTTGTGATTTAAAATTCCAAATATTATCTTCTTTCACAGAGGCAGTCAGTTGTTTAAAAAAAAAAAAAAGGAAAAGAGAATATTTTTAATGGTGTGCAAGTTTAAATATCTGCCACACCTCGGAAACGAGAACTTTCATGGTTTCTGACTTGAAAACAAGCAGTGACCCACAGTTACACATTGACAATTACAAGCATTCACAATAAAGCACACTTAACTCACCTACAGTCATACACAAGGAAACCGACTGCATTGATGTCAATGCAGGTGCAAATTACTCAGTCGGAAAGGATTGTCCAAAGTACATTTCTTTTGCAACAAACTCATGCACCGCTGTAATCAGCTGACCTTGAGGTTAGAACTCGCAACCACACCCAAATCACACACAAACAACAGAATGACAATATCTGAATGCTTTATGGCATTTTACAGGCTATATGAAATCAAGCAGATGTTTCCAGTGAAAGAACATGTTCCAGGAAATGGAAAGACTTTGAAAGGTCCTCGTTTCCAAGGCAACCATCTTTAGGACTCAGGTTAATCATAAGCACCGGGTGAAGCCAATGTTACAGCAGTTTAGGATTCGGGCAGCTTTGGTCACACAGTCATTTAAAGGCTTCGTCATGGCCGCCCATGATTAGTTAAATGCAAGAGGAGGAAAAAGGAGAGCATTGGTACTGTAGCTTATTACTGACCGCGGTCGTAGATCTTAACTATTCGTTTGATATGGAAAAGCTTGTGGCGCAGTTTGCGACATTGGTGCTTCTTGTTTTGATAATCTGGCATCTAAGCAGAGAGAATAAGGGAAAGAGCTCATATTAACATCAAAAAGCAGAGCATCTATTACTATGAATGCAAGTCACATGTTTAGTCATTCTTTAATTTTATGATCAAGACTCACCCGTTTTAGGTCTTTCAGACGATTATATTCCTCTGCTACAGCCTATAACGCGAGATAAAAAGGAAAGTCATGTATTTGAACAACAGGGAGTTGAACTTTTAATCTAAAATGTTTCAGTCACTCACTTCGTACTTGGACGTTCCCTCATCAAGTGTGTCCAGCTCTCTGCTGAGCTTGTTTAGCTGATCGCTGACGTCATCCATTTCGGCACACAGTTCCTTATAGGTCCTGAGGTCCGAGTCAAACTCTTTCTTATACTCGTGTCGCTGGGCATCAGACGTGATCTCTGGATACAGACTGATTGGGAATGAAACAGAAGGCAGTTAACATGGAAGTACACAGGAACATGGATGTTGTGATGTTACTTGCTGCCACTTATGGAGCATGTATATTCAGCTTTAATGCAAAAATGATAAAGGGGGTCAGTAGTTATTTAATGAACATTTGTCCAAAGAAATGGATAAACAAATACACTTTTTTTTTTTTAACAACAATCCCTTTGGAGCGACCTAGAGTTAAGCATTTTGATCAAGGCAACAATGATGGTATTTAATGGATTAACTGCTGTGGAGTTTGAGCTGACAGCCTTTTATTTGCCACAACGCAGAAAAACACCCACCATTAACAGAGTAAAGGCACACACATTTACCCTTGCTCAGAGAAATTGTGCCATTTTGCTAATGTATCACCATTCGCCAAAATTTCACTAATGTAAAATACTACCATTCACCAAAATTTGGCTAATGTGGAATACGACCATTCACTGAAATGTTGCTTTTGTACAATTCTACTATTTGACAAGATTTTGCTAAAGTGAAATATCAACGTTCAAAGAAATAATACCATTCGCTGAAATTTCGCTTTTGTAAAATTCCACCAATCACAGACATTTTGCCAATGTAAAATCTCACCATTTGCCAAATTCGCTACTCTGAAATTCTGCTTTCGCCAAAATTTCCCTTTTATAAAATCCCACTATTTGCCGTAATTTAGCTAATGCGACATATTTCGCAGAAATTTAGCTAAAGTGAAATACCACCATTGGCAGAAATGTTGCAAATATGAAATATCAGTATTTGCTGAAATTGCGCAAATTTACTCTCTGAGTAATGTGGCCACCTAAACTTTCAACTCAATATTCTTCATTTGTGAAAAAAAAAGAAAAAAAGAAGCAAGCTATTGAGAAAATATGGCTAAAATTAGCCATAATGCAGTGAATACAAAAGTATTTTATATTGGGTAACACTTATTTATTAACATGAACTAACAATGAAAATAGTTTCTACTTCTACATTTAGTAATCTTAGTTCTTGTTAATCTCAACATTCACCAATACATTTTTTTAAGATTAAAAGTTGCATCTGTTAACATCAGTGAACTAAAATGAACATTAAACTTACATTAACAAATGTCAATAAATGCTGTTCAATGTAAAATGCTAAGAGATTTTCCTTTCATAGTCCAACATGGTCTGTTTTTTTTTTTTTAACTCATCAGAGCAAACCAAACAACACATGTAAACATGCACAAGTTTGCAACAGCCTTTGACCCTAAAACCCTAAATTAGTCTATTATGTTAGCATGTGGACACGCGTGGCAGAGTTGATTCTCTCCTAAAAACTTCATTGCGGTGTCCAGGGAATGCATTACTAAAACTGAGCCTACAACAACTCCTCACCGTGCCCATAGATCCTCATCAAAATCGTTGGCCGTCTCTCCTCCCGTCGTGTACTCAGTCTCGTACTGGGACTCGTCCAGCTCAGGGTTCCTCCTGCGTCTCTTGCCCCTGGAGGCGGGCGGTTTGCGGATGGTGTCGGTCTGGTCGGAGGGGCTGGAGCTCACTTCTCCTGACGGGGATGTAGAGTGAGATGGGTGGCTGAAAGAGCGCTCAGGGTAACTGTGGGAGGAAAAAAACAACGTTACTACTGTATCCGAACAGAGAATCAAGGCAAGAATCAAAATATTCTTCAGAATACTGTATGACAATCTGAAAAAAGGGGGTTTAAAACTGTGTAGTTATGAGGAAATAATTGAACTGAATGAGGAAAAACATATCAGAAACAAGATTAATGAGAAAGATTCATAAACAAAATATAGGCTATACACATATTTAGGCTATTATACCCTGTTTTTAAATTGAGCATTAACAGAAACCTGTTGGCAATATTGTAGTAAAATATTATTTGCTCAATTTATAAGTATTTAAAATATTGAGGAATTCTTTAAATGGCCTCATAAATTGGTGTTCGTGAGGACATTTTAGAAAATATGGCCCTCACAAGTATAGCCAAACCAGGATTTAGCGAAAAAGCTTTTATTATTGTACCTCAATGTGATTTTTTTTTGCTTGTTTTCCAATAAATGTTGACTATTTAAAGAGCCAATCATCTTTTACAGAGACATTGTCTGTTTGTTAAATCTTAACAGGGACTGTCTATAGAAAAAGGATATGAATTCATTCATTTATATTGAATCAATACCATCAAAGCTCATAGAGCCACGCAGAGAAAGACAGAGGCACACATGGAGGGAGAGACTTAATTTAAAAACAAATTATAATGAAAGAACATCTGATTAAAAAAATGCAGCTAGTTTGATCTCAGGCCAAGACACGTCAAATCTGGTGTAATCTAACCTGACTTCATGAAACTAATGGCCCAGACCATTAGCCAGACTAATGGAGCAGATAACTAATTTAAAAGCACAATAGCACTGCTGACCTAACTTCATCTAGCAAAGGTCACAAAAAAAGTCAAAAAAAAAAAATACCACAGCACAGGCTAGTTTTAATCGGTAGTAACTGTACACTATCGTTCCAAAGTTTGGGCTCTTGAGCAGCAAATCAGCATATTAGAATGATTTCTGAAGGATCACGTGACACTGAAGACTGGAGTAATGATGCTGAAAATTCAGCTAAATTCTAATAACATTATCTTATCTAATAAATTGAGCCCCGGTGACCATGAGACTTGTTTAAAAAAAAATATATATTTTTTTTTAAAACCCACACATTTGATCAGTAGTGTATGAAAAACTGGGATGCAATTTCAAATGACTTTAACCTTTAAACAGGCAAGAGTGGAAAATGATCAGCAAATATATCATTTCATGTCACTTTTTCATATCATCTGGACTTTTTGAAATGTTTGACATAGTTTGGATTTTATGAGATGTATCTCCCAGGATATCTTGCCCTATTAGGGTATAAAAAAGTAAAAATCTATGATTTATTTGATGCAAAAAAATATGTAATATGCTAAATATACTGCATGTATGACATGTCTAAGAATCCTAAAATTACGGTATACACATTTCTTGTATGTTTAGTATATAATGTAATTGATGACGCAACATATAATTTTCGAAGTAATCCTGAAGACATCATCTACCATGTCCGAGAGAAAAGAAGATAGAAAAGAGGAGAGCAGTCAAGAGGAAAGACAGCTTGTAGGATAAGTGTGCCGAGTAAAGTGTGAGTGCCAAGCAGCATGCAGGTGTTGCCTTGAGAACCAGACCAAAAAAAGTTATGTGCACCCCTGGCAATAATACAATTACCTGTACAGGGGGCCGAGTTTATCATGAGACACCACTCATTGTCAATACTGTGGATAATTCACAATTAATATTAGCAGTTGTTTTGCATTTTTTGCTTAAGAAAGATTAATATATGCCTATTTTCTACAAAGTCAGAATGTCCAGAACTATGGGCGAGCGTGTTGGCTTAAGGTCAAATTGATAAAACGAGAAATGATATGAAGCAATTCATGTGAGCCACATGCTCCAAACAAACTATAAAAATTATAACAGGACTGGATGAAAGATTCTTTCTCATGCCTCCTCCAAGAGAATAAATAGTATGTATCCTGTGGTACACATTGCCTGTTTAAGGGTTAAGCAATAAAGTTAGCGGCACAATTTCCTTAGCAAGGTCATGCAATATTGCCTGTTTACATGGAGCTCAGCATTAAATTCTCCAGCTAGGCCAGGGCCGGCCCGGATCACTCACCCGATAATATTGTGGGTCTCAGAGCTAAAGACGCTGCCAGTCTTTAGGGGGATGGAGCCGACACTGGGGGCAGAAACCAGAACAGGAGCCATCTTCTCTGAAAACACAATGGACGCCTCCTGCACGCTCTGTCCATCCTGTACACGGTTGACCTGAAAAAGGAACAAACTTCCTGTTTAGTACAAAGTCTACAAACTTAGATACATTTATGAACAGAGAGTCTGACGTGCGTAAAACCAGGAAGCGACATTTTTTTCAGATAATGACAGGGAAAAGGTCAGTGTTTTTCAACATTAAGATTGTTAAGATTAACATGACTATTTCTACATAAAAGGTCATTTAGCAGATGCTCTTATCCAAAGTGGCTAAATAAAATAAATAAAGATCAGTTTTAGGAGATGAATTCAGAAGTATTCAGTGTCACATGATCCTTCAGAAATCATTCTAATATGCTGATTTCGTATTATTATCAATGTTGAAAACAGGTGTGCTGCTTAATATTTTTGTGGAAAACGATGCATTTTTTTTTTTTTGATTCTTTGATGTATAAAGTTCAAAAGAAAAGCATTTGAAATAGAAATCTTTTGTAACAATGTCTTTACTGTCACTTTTGATCAATTTAATGCGTCTTTTCTGTTAAAAATCTGTATGGAAAAGTTACTTAAAATAAATAAATAAAGATCAGTTTTATTTGTATAAGCGTATGCCTACCTATAATGATGTTATGTATATTGCTATAGTGTAAAACTCAATTATTAAATCATAAATCTGTCTTGAATGCAGTTTTTTAAAACTGATTCCTGTGCAAAACATTATACAAACACAGAAACCATTTTGGTCGGATCCATTGTTTAGACTTTATTTTCCTTCTGCTAACGTACAGGAAAGTCCGCAGCGAATAAGAAGCAAAAGTGCTTCCTGTTTAAGTTTGATTTCAGAGGATGTTCTCGACATGTGCGTTTTGTGACAAACACACAATGCCAATAGGTATGACTTCTGGTACAATATGAGTGTCAAAAAAAAGTCCTTATTTATAATATTTGCTTCTAAAATACAAAGGCGTAAAAAGGAGTGAATATAAGGAAAAACTTTTCAGAGCAGTACACTGCTATAACAATGAAAGCAGGTGTATGTGTCGGAGGGATTGTTTGTCTTGTTCTGGAGAGGTTGTATGTGAATGTATGTTTGTGTGTGTTCGGAGGGAGGACACAGCAGGAAAGAGGGTGGAGGAGCGTTTCCTTGCAGCTGGGGAGAATGGGAAAAGCCACTGTATAGAAGAGCCCAAGTCATCCAGGAATTCCAACAATGCTTTCCCTGCATGAGCTGCTGCAACCACTGATCCGTGATCACGCTACATAAGCAGGGAAAGAATGCTTGAGAAAAAAAGAGGGTCGTTTCATGCTCGTGACCTCCTTTCGCACCAGAAAAAAAGTGAAGGAGAGATAGAAAGGCAAGGAGAGAAAGGTATTCAAAGGGAGTGTGTGGAACGCTGTCAGATCTGATAGATCTACTGAAAGCACCAGGGCAGAGAGAGAGGGAGACCAGTCTCATGATGGTAGTAATTATGTTTCCAATGGACTTGGAACGGAGCCTCTGCTAGCAGGTACAGGTTCATTAACAACCTGCAGACTGGACGAAAGATTTATTGCTTAGAAGTTGCTCATTTATAGCTCAGGAGGATTTTCAGTTATAGCGCGTAGCAACTTTGTCTTAGACATTTCTCCTAAAATTCAAACAATAATAAGAAAAATAGAAACAAATGAGGCCATTTTAGCCTGCGTTAAGAGTATAGAGCTTTAGAATTATGGATGGTTTTGGAAATGTAATGAGAAAAGTTTAAATTCATACTGAGATCTCAGACTTTTTATTGCAGACTTTGGTATCTTGGTAAATCTGAGCAGTGAGCACAGTGTGATCTCTTCTGAAATGCTAAAGGAGGCACATTTTTCTAGGGTCTCGAGAGACAATCTGAGGAGCCATTAGCTCTCCATTTAATCTGTCAAGGAAAAACAATTAAAGATGCCACATTACGCCCTTTTGGGGTCTCCTAGAAAAGGTTTTCATGCTTAAAGGGATACTCCACTTTTTTTTGGAAATAGACTCATTTTACAACTCCCCCAGAGTTAAACAGTTGAGTTTTACCGTTTTCGAATCCATTCAGCCGATCTCCGGGTCTGGCAGTACCACTTTTAGCATAGCTTAGCATAGATCATTGAATCGGACAGGACCATTAGCATCTCTCTCAAAAAAATTACCAAAGAGTTTCGATATTTTTCCTATTTAAAACTTGACTCTTCTGTGTACTAAGACCGGCGGAAAATGTAAAGTTGCGATTTTCTAGGCTGATATGGCTAGGAACTATACTCTCATTCTTGCGTAATAATCAGGAAACGTTGCTGCCGTACCATGAGTGCAGTAGGCGTAATGATATGACGCAGCACCTGAAAATAGGTCTAATAGGTTAGACACACTTAGTCCCGGTCACGTTGGAAGTTACAGAGCTGGGGACTATTTTCAGGCGCTGCGTCATATCATTACGCCTGCTGCACTCATGGTACGGCAGCAACGTTTCTTGATTATTACGCAGGAATGAGAGTATAGTTCCTAGCCATATCAGCCTAGAAAATCGCAACTTTTCATTTTCCGTCGGTCTTAGTACACGATGTAACTACAGAAGAGTCAAGTTTTAAATAGGAAAAATATCTAAACTCTTTGGTCATTTTTTTGAGAGAGATGCTAATGGTCTTGTCCGATTCAATGATCTATGCTAAGCTATGCTATAAGTGGTACTGCCAGACCCGGAGTTCGGCTGAATGGATTCGAAAACTGCAAAACTCAACTGTTTAACTCTGGGGGAGTTGTAAAATGAGCCTATTTCCAAAAAAAGTGAGTATCCCTTTAAATGTTATATTTGACGTTGCTTCATCTGGGCTGTGTTTGTCAAAAGCATCATGAGCCAAGTTGATCGAAGGGTGACAAAGATTCTACTATCTACTTAGGGTATGTTTACACAACAACGATGTACTAAAAGCGAAGAGTTTTTTTTTTTTCGTTTTCAGCAAAGGATGACAAGGTTGTCAAAACAATCCCTTTTCACACAAATCAGCGAAAACGACTAAATCCCCTGTATTATTCATGCCAGGCCAGTAGTTGGCGATGTCACTTTGTAAAGAAACACTACACACCTATAGACTGAACACGTGATGCGCATGACGTCACCGCTTTCATACATTTGCGTTTTACACGAAGACAATAACGATCGGAATCGTTATCAAAAACTTGCACTTTGAATGTCGTTTTCAAAATTGTGCATTTTCAGGCCCCCAAAACGCTGTTGTTGTGAACGCCCATAATGCATTAAAAGTTTTCCGTTTTTAGTTGAAAACAGTGTTGTGTAAATGTACCCTTAAGCTTACAATGCTTTTGGGTAATGCATCCCTGTTTATTTCCTGTCTCTATGAAAACCTGACTTTCGGAAAGCACATTGTGCTCTGATTGGTCGGCTGGACCAGTGTGTTGTGATTGGTCAACCGCTTCGAATGTTTTTCTGAAATGTTCCGCCCCTTGGCCCTTGCCATAACTGTGAGTTTCGGCACACCACTATCGCAACTCAACCTGTGCATGCCTTAGATGGGAATTATTTAATTGAGGAATATTGTGATGTGTACGTTCCCGGAAGAAAACTCAAGACTGCAATCGAGGTGTTTCAGGGAGTTCAGACACAGTGCTTACTGATGTAGAGAATAACTCCCTTAGGAGTGACATTGTGCTTTGTAACGTTGCAGACATTCTTCAAACAGCAACATTATACACTAAAGAAAGATGAAAATGTAAGAAAGCATAATAGGTCCTTTTTAAGATCTCATTTGTTATTTTTCTTCGCTATGATGATATTTAATTTGATAACAATTAAATTAAAGTAAAATAACCTTATTTAATAACCTTTATTGCTTGAATTGCTCCTCTTTTTCAAGAGTCACAATGAGTAATGCAATGCTAACGTGTGATGCACACATAACAAAACATGACTCATGTTATTTTACACAACACAAAATGTACTGTATCACTGAAACACTGTTCTGTAACACAAATAAAATCGTAGATACAAAGCAAACATACGTTACTATTGTCACGTGTCAATTCATGTTTGGGAGTTTCAGTTTGTGTTTTGACTGGTTCCTGTTTTCCTTTGTCCTTTTCCCACCTTTGTTTCTACGGTTACTTTCATTATGAGTTAATTTGTCCCAGCTGTGTATGATTAGTTATCTCGTTTCTGCTTGCTATTTAATATGCACCCCTTCTTTCAGTCTTTGTCCGATCTCCGTTGCGTGTATGTGTGTTTCCCCTGCCTGTCAGCTTGCTCCAGATCACTATTATTAAAGTTTGAGTTTGTATCTATAATCAGAGTCTTCAGTCTGTTACTGAGGAAACCACAGTGTGACAACTATATTCTGGCTAGTATGATATATTTTGCTATTTTTAAAATAATCAGCATTAGATGATAACAAGTCTCGCATAGCTGAATAACAGTTTTGTTAGTTACAGGACTTACAATGTAAACGAGTATTCATCCAATTTCAGAAATCTTTGACAGAAAAAAATGGCAAAAATATGTACATGAATAAATCTGTTTTTGTTAAGTTTTAGCTACTTTACATCTATGATTTTTTATCCATTTTAAATATTACAAATATGTTTGCAATCTAGATAGATTGCATTTACCCAAAATGTATTTTAAGATTGTAAATGTATGTTCCTGCTACTCCTTGAAGTATATTTTGGAATGTATTTTGGAATTTCAAGGTTTAAACGAAATATATTTTTAATTTGAAACGGCCACACTCTTTAAATATCTCAAACAATATTGGCCATTAAAAATACTTCTAATAAATATGTGTATACTTCAACATTTCATTTATTCAATGAATTGCAAACAAATATGCTAATTCAAGTATGCTTCCAAACCGTCTGGGTATTACAACTTTTTAACAGTTCACAGTCCCAAGAAGTTAAAAGCTACTCGACTCTTTCAGTTTGGTTAATGATCAATCACAGCGAAACTAGGCTGGCCGTTAACAAACAGACCGTATCAGCGATTCATTCAACCTCGTGACTGAATTATCACCAGTGTCGCACAGGCCACTGAAACTATTAAAGGTGTTTTGAAGCCTTTAAACCACTCCCATACCTAAACAAAAGGTCTTGATTGACTATCACAAACAATTTAGCAGAATTAAACCGCTTGTCCTATGTATGGTCACAGGGATGCTGGAGCCTTTAACTTGCATATTGAAATGTATTGGATACTGTTTGCTTTAAGTTTAGAGACTAGCAATAAGCCTGACACTAGCCTTTCATTTTCATCAGCTTAGGCAAGACACTTCATGCCACTTTGATCTGGGTGTGCCATTTAATTAGTGACCATGTGATTCTTCGTTCATGCAGCACGTCTCAGCCTAGAAGACTAAGTGGTAATATGGAAACTCACCCAATCCTCCACATCTCTGCCCTCGGTTCCTCCCATCAGTGGTCGGTCCCAGTAGATGTTTGGCTTCCCGTAGTGCCAGATTTTACTTCTGGTTCTATAGGAGAAGAAGGCTGCCACAGCCAGTGCCACCACAACCATGAACCCACAAACCATTGCAACTGCCTGAGAAAGATGAAATTGTATCGTTAAGTCCAATGCATACAGAAATGTTTTTTATCATACTAAGCTAAAATAATGGTAACACTTTACAATAATGTTTCATTTGTTAACATAAGTCAATGCATTAACTAACATGAACTAACCATGAGCAATACATTTGTTACTGAATTTGTTCATCTTTGTTAACGTTAGTTAATAAAAATACAGTTGATCATTGTTTGTTCATGTTAGTTCACAGTGCATTAGCTAATGTTAAAATACAACTTTTGATTTTAATAATGTTATTAGTAAATGTTGAAATTAACTTTAACAAAGATTAATACATTCTGTAGAAGTGCTGTTCATTATTAGTTCATGTTAACTAATGTTAACTAATGAAACCTTATTGTAAAGTGTTATCATAATAATTTAGTATACTACAAGTATTATCTTTATAATCATCTCCCTCTTATAATTAAATATTCTATATTAAAATAATAGTTCTGGGTTATTAACAACTACATATTATACACAATTATTGAATAAATTGAATATCGCTGAATAAATTAGTTTCTTAGCTTGCAAAAATGAACAGAAATAGTGTTTACAGTAATGCACTCACAATAGAAGCCCAATTAATATTTTTAAAGCATTTGGATTTTCCATTAAAATGTACATTTTATTTATTTGAGGTATCAAAATAGTTGTTTTGAGGAAAGACTACTTTTATTTATGGTTATATACTTGCAAAATACACTGAAAAAATTTGCTTAAATTAAACAACAAAATGAATTGAATCTATTTACTCTATATAAATCTATTTATTTATTTAATTAATTCTATCTATTCCATTTTGTATCATTAAAGGATAGTTCACAAAAAAAAAAAAAAAATGTCATCAATTACTCACCAATGTCATTCCAAATCCATTATACTTTCATTTCGCAAACAATTAAGCAAGTTTGATCTTCCATTTACCATATTTGATGTGCTCTATGTATGTGCGTTGATCAATGTTTATATGTGAATAAAAGCCTAAATTAACTTCTCATCATATAAAGTGATCGTATCTCTTGGATTAACTTGGATTAAAGTGCTCGAAATATGGATTTCTTTCGTCAGAGACAGATTTGTTCACATGGACTTTCAAATCTGGCAGGTTTCATTAAAAATATCTTCATTTCTGTTTTGAAGATGAACGAAAGGCTTATGGGTTTGGAACGACATGAGGGTGAGTGAATGATAACAGATATACTATTTAACATCACTAAATCAACCTAAATAGACTGAGAAAAAAAAAAAAAACGTAGATGCACTTTTCACAAATTGCAAGGAAATTTCACAATTAATTACAAAGAATCGGCAAGTAGCATTGAAGTAGAAAGACTGAAACTTCGAAGTGTGAAAAAGATTTTTTTTTTTAGTGTACTACAGATTGCACTTCAAAATGCAATGTTAGGGTTTGATCAGGCTTCCATTGTAGGTGTACATGCACTTCCTGTCAGATTTTACACAATAAGAGACAAGTTATGGTCTTTTGTAATCCTTTGAATGTAGACTATAAAGAAAACACAACTTAAATAAAGACATTTCCAAACATCCTGTAACTGTAAATGGTACCTCCTGAGGGTCCACGTAGCAGTAGTGGTACAAGTACTGGTTATAGACAGGAAAGCCGGCCCCCATTCCTGTCACACTGCTTCCGTAGAGGTTCTGACACATCATAATCATGGGGTTGTAGTACGAGCTGGTGGAGCTTTGGGCCATTGGGTTCACTCCTACAATGTACACAATGTTTATAATGCCCTGAATCACTGCCATTATGGAACTGACAATAAGAACCACCAGATAGAACTTCCTGCTGCGGAACGTGTTCGTTTTGGAGAAGCTGGCTGCAAAGAATCCCAAAGCGATGATGAAGTTTATGGCAGCGACGGCGATCATGCTGGTCTTTGCCGAGTAAGGGGTCGGGTAAGAATTGTAGCTTCCGTAACCATATCCACCACTTCCATATCCACCACTTCCATATCCGTAGCTTCCGTATCCGTACCCACCTCCATATCCAGAATATCCAGATCCGTAACCTAATCCGTACTGCATGTCCCAAACCAGAGTCGAGGCCACGCAGGCGAAGATTCCTAGACAGAGGATTATAACCGTCCCTATCATAATCTTTACAATTCCCGGAGGAGAGAACCACTTGTAGAAATGCTGTGGTACCTCCTCGCCAATATAGTAGGATCCTGGGGGTGGAGGGTAGGGATCAAATTCACTCCGTGGGTCATGGAAGCTACCCGGTGGTCCAAAGCCATTGGAAGGAGGAGTGTACATCGGGGGACTATCGTAGGGTTGTTTCTCAAACATCTCTCAATGATGACCAATGACTTGCTAAAAGAAGCAATTGAATGTGTCAATATGAATAGCATCACTCAGGTATTGCAAGCAAACAGATTTTCAGATTTTCTGTTTGCTTGCAGAAATCATTGATTAAATTAATATTAGGTTATTCATTTACTGTTTAAGACAATAAAGAAGACAAAAAAACACCATAAAAGGCCCAATTCAAACAATACACTATATTCCAGTCTAAGGCATACAATAGCTTTGTGTAAAGAACAGATTGAAATTTAAGTAATTATTAACTGAAAAGAATCCATGGAAACTCCTTAAAAATGTAATAGAAAAAAAAAAAAAAAAAAAAAAAAAAAAATTATTATATCTGACAACTTTATAAATTATATGAAGTTACATTACACAAGAATGTATTAAAGTTTGGGGCCAGTATAATTTAAAAAATTTTTTTTTTTTTTTTTTTTTAATGCTCACCAAGGCTGCATTTATTTGACCAATAATACAGTAAAAATTGCAATATTATTAAATGTTATTACAATTTAAAATAACTGTTTTATATTTAAATATATATTAAAATGTAATTTATTCCTGTGATGCAAAGCTGAATTTTCAGCATCATTACTTCAGGGTCACATGATCCTTCAGAAATCATTCTGATATGCTGATTTGCTCAAGAAACATTTCTTGTTAAAACATTTGTGCTGTTCAGAAGTTCAAAAGAACAATTTATTTGACAAATGTTTTATAACATTGATCAAATTAATGCTGAATATAATTCTTATTATTTTTTGACAGAAATGACAGACATGGTCACTCTGGACAGTAATTATCCTATTGTGTACTCTGGAAAAAATGACAAATAACCGCATACAGGTTTGAAACAAAACGAGCGTGAGTAAACAATGACAGAATTATCATTTATAGGTGACCTGTCCCTTTAAATGTCTTTGGTCAGCACGTCGTCAGTGACATCAATTAATGGACAGGCCAAAATGACGTTACCCAAAACCACAAGCCGTGAAATCACTGTGCTGAAATAACTGTGCTGTTTATCAGTGTGAGGTAACAACAGAGAGTAGAGTGGAGACATCGGCACCAGGGATCAGAGTCTGTCCACACAAAGCCACTGTTTACAGGCCCGACCGTGGGAGATCAACTCAATCTCAACCATTGTCCAGCACTGACTTTGAAATGCACAGATTTCAATTCCTGCCAAATATCCCGTTTGTTTCATTTCAGATCATATGGTCTAGGGATGAGGTCACAAACGGGGCAAAACTAGACAAAACAGGACTTACAATATGTCTAATTCGGAGGTTATATTAGGCTACATTATGGTCAAATGTTAGTTGTAGTTTCATGTTACCATAGATAGATACATGTTTCTAATTAAATACAGCGCAATCTACTGTGAGATATTTTGCGTTCGAAAAAATACTCTTACTCAAATACTCAAGGTTTAATATAACAACAAATTCTTGCTATAGCCTACCTTTTGTTTTATTTGTAGATGTGATATGAAAGTCCTTGTATTGTTTTCTAAATGTATAATGCCTTATGTTATAAATTGTAATGTCATGATTTTACTGACTTCAATATAATATATTTATAATTTATTTAAATGGTTAGTTCACCCAAAATTGAAAGTTCTGTTGTTAATTACTCACCCTCATGTCGTTCCAAACCCGTAAGACTTTCGTTCATCTTCATCTTCGAAACACAAATGAAGATCTTTTTAATGAAATCTGAGGGATTTCTGTCCCTCCATTGACAGCTACGCAACTGACACGTTATAAAGTTCATAAAGAGGTTGTTAAACCATATGAATTGAGTGGTTTAGTCCACAATTTCTCAAGAGACTCGATCACTTTATAACATGAGCAGATTTTATATTTTTTTTAGAACATTTTGAAGCTTTGAAGTGTCAGTTGTGTAGCTGTCAATGAAGGGACAGAAATCTCTCAGATTTCATCAAAAAGATCTTCATTTGTGTTTCGAAGATGAACGAAAGTCTTACGGGTTTGGAACAACATGAGGGTGAGCAATTAATAACAGAACTTTCATTTTTGGGTAAACTACTCCTTTAAAAGTCTTCTGTCTTAGTATCTACTGTAGTGTGGAAAACAACAGAAGAATGCAAACAACACTTTCAGAACTTGGCAAAGGCCTAGATAAGCCATTTTGTTTGCCTGGTTACTATGTGTTCACCTACTACCCAGCCTCCCCCAACTTCTCTCCTTTGTTATAGCAAAAAGTCAAGGCTGCACTCTGTCTGCGCATGGTTACCATGGTAATAAAGGCCTGAGGTAAAAAAAGAGAGGTTTGGAAAGAAAAACACAAGAGCTTCAGTGTCTGAGAGGGGGTGCCTACGCAGGCACATACAGTTGTAAGGATCAGGTGTCCTCAAGAGAATCCTTTCTTATTTACCATCCCGGCACAGGTTTGATTTAATGATTCATTAATGGATCTTTTGAATGACCAACAACAGGTGAGAGGGTCAAAAAAAAAGTTTTTTTTTTTTAGGCTGAAACTGCGGTCTTAGCCTACATAAAAACTATAACAGTGCCATGGTAAAGTGATTGTATATATAACATAGTAAGTACATGGTAGTACAAGTTTTTTTTTTAAATACTACCACATGACATGGCCAAAAAACATGGTATTACTGTAGAATGATACTATGGTATAAAAGTGAAAAAACAACATGATACATGGGTAAAAAAAAGTATGGTATTACCATAATTTAATGCTCAAACGTAATAGTACCATAGTAACGTTATTTTTGAAGCAGATAATGATGTATGAACTCCAGACACACAAAAAGTGAGCAAAAATCACAAAACCTCTTATTGCTTCTCGTCGTGAAACTGCTGCATGTCTATAACACCCTACAATTAGTTTCATTTAATTGAGACAACAACAGTTTTATAATTGTATAAGAAGCTTTTATAAATAGCTAAATATTTATATTATATTTTAAAATCTAAACCATAAAGATAATTTATAAAATCTAAAATAAACAAAGAAAAACATTGTTTACCTTTTTGAATCTGTCTTCTGATGAAAATATATTTGTATTATTATCCCAGATTATTCTTCTTCGTCTTCAAATTCAGTTCTTAGCTGCTGTTGACGTCTATAATATAAAAAAAGGTTCAGCAGGTGAAAGGCAAGGTGTTGGTCGAGAGTTCTCCTCTCTCTCTCTCTCTCGGTTAAATCTCTCTGGTCCACCTGCGCCCGCATGCAGTGAAGCACATCTTTATTTGTCTCTCTGTGTCAGAGGTCTGATTGTTTGGACTCACCAGTCCTGAGCCCCCTGAAAAAGATGTGGGTGGAAATGCATGAACGGCTGTGAAAATAAACTTCCTTGAGAACAAGAAGTTTACTCGATATAATCTAGGGACGTGACAGTTAGCCAGTCCAGGTTTAATCCCATTGGACAAAAACCGCGAGGGCGGGTCATTCCTGTCATGAAGTATTTCAACATTTCCTCCTTATGGATTAAAACAACAACGACAACAACAATAAAAACACCCAGTTTATTTTTTAATTTCGAAATTATCTTAGTTTTATATTATCACAATTAAGTGAACAAAGTTTTTTTCTTCTTAGATAATTTCAATGTTCGAGCAGGTGTTGTATTTTCCCCCCACGTAGAAAAACTAACGCGAAAATTATAATTTTTTAAACAAATATTCCATTAGTTTGTTTCTTTCTTTCTTTTTATTTATTTTTGTATGTTTGTTCCACTACCTTCCGAGAAGTGATATCATTTGTTGAGCGAAAGCAAGTGCAAAACATCACAAAGAAAAAAAAAAAAACATCAATAAGTAGGCCTATGATTTAATAAAAGAATCATGTACACATTATGTCACGTCTGATAAAATTATAGAAACTGGTATGATATTATCAACAATTCAAAAGTTAACTATAAAAATGTACTTCAAACTGACAGTCCAATGGCTAAGATAATTCACTGCTGTTTATTTCCATCCCGTTCGACGCCATTCTGTTAATTTTCTTTGACATTATGTAAATAATCAGGTTATATATAAGTTAACTATTAAAGCTCCAAGTGTTGGTGGTTGATGTTGAGAAGTATGTTTACATGAGCGTATAGTTTAGTTTTCAAGTAGCCAACATTTTTAAAGAGCAACATTTCCTTGCACAGAGCACTTTAATAGCGCCCTCTTGCGCAGAATCGAAGGATGGCATGAGAATAAAGCGAGGTGAGAAGAAGTGAACATGGAGTAGGCCTATTCTAAATACTTGTGCAAACAACCTATGAAATAAAGTGCAACATATTATAATGTCTTATTGGTTGAGGTTATTTACATTATTTATTACAATGAATGACTAATATAGCCTATAGGCTAATAAAATATGACAAACACTATATAGGTACCCTGTTCAATAATCTGTTGCACATTATTGTAAGGCTACATGTCAAAATGTAAAGGCTGTACATATGCAAATGTATATTTAAAAATAAACTAACAACTGCAAACAATGTTAAGGAATTTAAGCCTGGTAAACTTACATTTGATACAAAACAATTGTTATATTTGTCCAGACTTGTGATATAATTTTAAAACAAATAGATAGGTTTGTATTACGCAAAATGATTCTCCATGGCATGGCCATCTGTGAACAAAAGAACATTTGACTCTTAGTTTAGGCCTTATTTTCATAGTTATTTAGTTCAATTTCAGAATGACATCAGTTCTCTTTAACCTGCACTTATTACTTTCACATCTGTAAAAGAATAAAAGCCAGGCAATCATATAATAACATTCATGCACCAGATTCTGTTCTCATATAACTGTTAAAATGATTTTAAATTACATTAAGGGATCCCGATAGCCTCTTTTATTGTTGTGACTCATCGAGAGAGTAGAACGAGCATGACCAAAAATAGCTTGTTTTACCCTTTATGAACAAAAAAGCAAACTTACCACTCCACTATTAAAAAAAAAAATGATGTAAATAATTGATAAATCCGTTACTTCACATTATTTCTGTGCCCTTGGCTGTACTGAGAGTGTCCCCTTTTAAACAAACCTGCATGAAAACTGTGCCAGGTTTATTTGTTTTGCTTCTGAAATATTAATAAATACTCACTGAGCGAAGCTTTCCCTGGGAAGAGTATTGAGTATAGAGACACGCTTGGGGAAAACACAGAAAGTGCTTCTTTTTTTAAATATTAATGCAGATGGCATTTCCCCAAACCAGAGCACTTGGGGTAAAACAACTTTGTCACAGAAGAATTCTAGTGTAAAACAGCTTTTTGGCTGTGAAAGTTTCATGCAAGTTTCGTTTTTACAGAAAGTGGAGGATGAACCACAAACAACATTCCCATGTTATATCATCTCACTTATTTATCAGCTTGAAGGTCTAACTAACCTGTAATGTGATGTTTACAAGTTTCCCTATAGTTTTCTCCAAATCATCCAGACATTACTGGAACTCATGTGGAAAGGAAATAATTACATTTTTGGACATAATCCCCTCACAGATAAAAAAGATTGCCTCTTTATGAAAATGCTTTCAAATTCTTATGGTGTTTGGCTGCCTATAGAAACAAGGGGTCATCTTACCTTGTGGCTCATTTTACCCCAGTTTTCCCTATGTTGTTGAGAGAGAGAGAGAAAAAAAAGAGTTAATATGAATGAGAGGAAAAATGCAGGGAAAAATAATTTTCCAAATTCTTCACAACTTTCGGTGTCTGAGCAATTATTATTATTTTTATATCAAAAGGCAATGATTTCTGAGGAAAGTAAACCTATTTTGCAGTTCATTTTTAAATGTAGGCTATACTCATAGTGATATGCCACTAGGGCACAGTCTGTATGATTGTACAACCATTTGAGAAAGTGATCTTCATTCTGAGTAGCTATTCATTTGCATTTAACTGTATTTTGATCTCATGTTTATGCGTGCCGTGTGTGTCACTGAAGCGCTTTGTAGCGCTGAAGTCAATTACTAAAACAAGACATAATACAAGAAAGAATATTAATGAGGGCGAGATGAGACAGGTTTGTCCAGATCACAGCACCCACTCCTTTGTACCAACTGAATATATCAACTTTCACAACTGCATATTATGTAAGAGATCATGTATTTTGCCGGCCAATACCACAAAATCACTGTATCTTGCGATAATCGGTGTTCGACCCCATGTAAATGGCTATGTCTCTTATTACACGGCAACTGGCATAATAAATAAATGTGTGGGCATAAAGTAGCCTACTGTTTAGGCTATAGGCCTAGGTCACATTAAAGCCTATATATGACATTAAAGCTTCCCCTGTGAAAAAAAACACCACTACAGTGTATTAAACAACGAACACTGCCATAGCATTACAGTAATTACACTTAAGTGCTCTGATGACATTTTTACAACAATTTAGGAAATACAAGCTGTCAGCCAATTGGCTTGATCGACCAATCAGAATCAAGTCAGAGCCAGAATTGCAATTTGAAAAATTAAAAATTAAAAAAAAAAAAACCCATTAAAATAGATAATAAAACATACCGTCACAATATTAAAAGAAGGTTGCAATCCTTGCCTTCAAATAGACTAATCAAACTTAATTTTGAGCCAAGTCAGAGTTAGGAAAAGATGGATGAAGAATGAGAGGAAAAAAAAAAGCACTTGAGTGCCTCGTTCAGAGTGACCTAAAATGCTGTCCATTTTCTTCAGCACAAAAGTTCTTTATGGTTAAATGGGAGTAGTAGGAATGGCTATTTATAGGTTGTGTCCCACATCCTGCGTCATTACTGCTGCTTACGCTGTTGTCCTAAAATGGACCAAAGGGTTAATGTAAAGACAACATGTCCAACGAAGACAAAGTAGATAAAAACGCACTGACTAGGTAGTGGATTTGTTCATTTATTTCTTTATGTTGGAGCCCAGCATTAAGTAAATCCGCTACAGCTTGGTCAACAAGGCCAAAGACACACAGTAAAGGCAGTTTGCTGTTTTTCAAACCCGTAATGACAATCACATCTTGACATTTTCGTTCTAAACCTAGAACTGGGGACCGAATCGGTAAATTCATGTAAGTGGTAATGATATCCAAGTGTCGGATTCATCTCCCGTTGTCCGTTTCTACATTTTGTTTAGGTACATTTTTGAAGTCTTTGGACACGGTCAAGGAATGCATGTTATCAACTATGTTGCCACTCTGCGGAAACATTTTGTATATCCTCTACAAGCTATAAAAATCTAGGTAAATAATAAAAAAGGAATCTCTGTTAAAAAATGAGAAAGGAAAAGAAAGGAAAAATGAAGAGAAAACCATCCTGTCTTCATCATCATTTGCATTGAAACATGCAAGGGGGGTTCCGGGTGTACAGTTTTCCCTTCACATCACATCCCCAGGCTGTCTTGAAGATTGCTTGAGCTAAAAGAGCTAGAAGGACCCTTGGAAGCTCAGCCTGAATCTTGTTTAGTGCCGACTGGACATCTATTATTATGTGGCAGGCTCCTGTAAAACACAAAAGAGTCTGTCACAGCTGTTGCTGGAAAAAGGGCTCTGAATCCCTATAGCACTGTATTGTTTATTACTATAAAGAGAGCACTTGAATGGCAACAATAGAAAGTGTTTGGTGAGTGTCATGAAAACATTTATCCAATGAATTAGACTGGTTTGAAGTGTTTAGTATGCAAAATATGCATTTGAATATAATTTGTAATCTTCATCACTAATATTCGGTTACATTTTAATATCTAGTAATGATTAATCAACCTGATCACTGGTCTTCCAAAGGCCCTTCCTCACCTCCTGTGAGCTCGACAATTCTATGAGATTCTAGTCAACGGAATAGAATACCAGCTTAGTACTTACTGAATACTCCGCAGAATATACTGTATTATTTTTTTTAAAGTTCCATTGAATTTGCATTATTCGGAGTAGCATCCAGTTATCATTTTGGATCCTCTGGTATTTCTCACTTCGACTTCCCTTCACACTTGTGATTCTCGGAAGTCAAATCAGACCGTTTTTTTTATTAAATGAATGTACTATGTTTTGTTTAAATAATATTAATTCTTTAATATTTTGTATTTTGAAGGAATGGACTATATTCACCTTAATTATTCATATTTATTTTTATATAAAATAATATTAGAAAGAATATTTTATATTATTTTCAGTTAATAGTGTATATATATATATATATATATATATATATGCCCCCCAAAATATGCTCTGTATTTTCAGTTTTTATATTTCCAATTAATTTCCTATGGCTCATTTTTTGACTGCGACGATCACAAGTGTGACTATTTTTTTTTAAGACCATTTAGCCTTTTTTAGCCATGCCCACATTTTATGTATTAATCTAGTAAGTGCAACAAAATTGACCAAGTTTCATACCATTCCGTTGAAAAATTTAGAAAAAATTAAAAACGTAAAATGATTCGGTCTAAAGTGCCCGAACACCACCAGAGGGTTCATTAAATCTTTAGTACAAATGTCTTATTTTGGAGTTCTAGAAATACATGTTTACGCTGAAAATAGAAGGTCATTGTAGTCTGGGATACGGTATCAATGCAGTGCACTCTGGCAAATGTAGTAGGGTATTTTATGCACACAGAAAATTTGCATACTGTACACTGTATATAAATATATACTGCAGCAACAGTAAGTAGTATGCTAGTATGCTAATGTGAACGTAGCCTACATCTTCAAAAACCGCCATGGACAGGAAGTCTCTCCAGTGACTTCCTCTCTCTCACATTTTTCCTTCCTTCTCAGTCCTCTTTATTTTCAAGGGTTTAGTTCCATTTAATGCTCTGTTTCCAAACTATATCTCTCTCTATATAAATCCATTCCACCCCCTGCAGTCTGAATCCAGTCCATACTATACAAGGGCTTTACAAAAAAGCTAACTTTAAACAGCCATACAATGGCTAAACATAAACCATATCTCTACCATGATGTGTTATTCATTACATTTTATTCCAGAGTGTTGAAGTTGTCATTCTTGTTAACGTTTTAGTACTAAAAGTATATTTAGCAGTGTTAGTTGATGACAGAGGTGTGTAGGAGTGTGTGTGTAGGTTTAGAGTATGGTTTTGAGTGTGTGTGTGGGAGCGTGCTAGCCGCTATCCGAGGACGTGTGTGGTGCGGTGGAAGGTGATCTCCGTCGGTGCACGGATGACGCCCAGGAGCGTTCGGAGGTCTGCGAGGAGGGTCTGGTGAAGGTGAATCCGCGCTGGGTCAGCCCGTCCAGCAGGTGTTGCTGTTGCTGCTGTATGGCTTGTGAGAGCAGGCCAGGCAGAGCCTGCAGACTGGTGTTTATGGAGTCCAGTTTTGCCTCTAGATTACCGATCCGCTTTTCCAGCTCCTCGCTGCGCTCTTGCAGCTCTGAGACCAGGTCGTACATCACATTCTGCGTCTGAGGAAGTGATAATCACAATAAGTACACATAAAAAGACATGAATAAATAAGGCCCACCCATACAAATGATGTCCACTGGCATGGAAAAAACCTGCACATAGTATAAGCAAATTTCCTGACAAAAAAAAGGAAACATTCAGACTTTAAAAACTAAATATTTAAAAATATTTAAAACATAACATGACATAAAATGCAGTTCTTTTTCCAACACTCATAATAAATCAGAATATTAGAATGATTTCTAAAGGATCATGTGATAGACTGGAGTAATGATCCTGAAAATTCAGCTTTGCATCACAGAAATAAATGATAATTTAAAGTATAATAAATTGAAAACCAATTATTTTAAATTGTAATAATATATCACAATATTACATATTTTTTTCTGTATTTTTGATCAAATAAATGCAGGCTTGATGAGCAGAAGAAACTTCTTTCAAAAACATTAAAAATAGTAATGTTTCCAAACTTTTGGCCTGTACTGTATATATATATATATATATATATATATATAAAAAATCTAAACATAACTGTTTCAGTCTAAAGTGATAAAAGACCACAAGAAGATTAATTACATTTGTTGAGAAAAAATGTCTAGGAGTTTGATCTAGAAATAGATGGTAAAAAGTCCCCGTGAACCGGAAGATGCAATTAACATTTCTCCAGTGTTGTGGTGCATTTCCAAGTAAAACGGAATATTGAATAAAGGGCAGGTTTTACTTTAGTGCACCTCCTCTCTATCCCTCGCTCATGGAAAACTGACGTCTACGGGAGTAGTTAAGGATATTCAACCCCAAGCTGTCAAACTGACGTCATCAGAGAAGGAACGCCATTCCAGAGCGGAAGCAAATGTTCAGGTTTTGATTAAAGATTACCACGACAAACTATTTTGTTTTCTGTGTATTAACTTGCGCGGATTAATTGTTCACCACAAGACTAGTAATGTGCGCTAACAAAGTAAATAGGGTAAATTTTTATTTCATGACGACTTTCAGGCAATTTTCATGACAAAAATATTGAGGACGAGTGCATTGCATTGTGGGATACGGTATTCAACACAGTGCGCTCTGGCAAATATAGGGTATTTTATGCATTCAGAATTTATTTTTAAACACAAAATTAAGACAATTACACAAAACCATTATGTAAACTTAAACATTTTTATATTATATTTTTTATAAAAACAGTTTATATTGGTTTAGACACCAATGTTGAATATATATATTTTCAGTATTCTTTGATGAATAGAAAGTTTGATGAATAGAAAGTAGAAAGAACAGCATTTATTTCAAATGAATCTTTTCTGAATAAAAGTTAATTTCTTTTGAAAAAATCTTACTGACTACACACTTTTGCATGGTAGTGTAGATAATATAGCCTGTCTTGCTGAAATTATAATCTACTAAAACATACAAAATCTAATAGTCTAATACACACACAGCCACACAATCCTTACAGTACAAGACCATGCTAAACAACTAGTATGCAATTACTGTAAATCTACTAATAAGATGAACAAGCAATACAGTACACACCTTTGCTAAGTCCACCAGCGTGTTTGCTTGGTCATTCAGCTTCCTTTGCTCCATCTTCACACTTCGCAGTCTGGGAAAAAAAGAAGCCAGGGAGCAGGTGGACAGACAGAGAAAACAAGATGGGCCGCAAGGAAAGAAGACACACAGATATACAAGGGAGGCAGGAGTTTATAGAGGAAGGAGTGCAAAAGGAAGTGCAGGAGGTTATGATGGGGTGTCAATGAAAAGAGCAGGGAAAAGAGGAAGAAACAGAGTTTGATAATTAGGCTGAAATCTAGAAGGTCTAAAGTGTCGCATTATGAATGTTTCCCCTGTTACATGATATGCCCACATGCAAACATTTACATTCCAGTTTTGTCCAGTCAGACATGCAAACTTATTCAGCCACAGGAGGTAAAATGAAAAAGAAAGGATTGAAAAGAACAACAATTGAGGCATCGTCCAAAACTCCATAAGCATATGGATATGGATTCTGTAGTACTACCTCAAAGTCAAGAAACTGTGCTGCAGAACTTTTTAGATGGTGATCTGATGCAGATAGAAACTTTCAGCAAAGTGGAATGGACAGTAATGAAATGCAGTTAGACAATTATGAATTAATAAAGGCATGAAATACATTTAGAATGTTTTAAAACCATGAAGTTGCTTTAAAGTCAACTGTTCTTTCAACAAGAGATTTTTGTTTGAGATTGACACTAAATTTGTGTGTATATACAGACCCTTTCCAAAAAATTAGAATATCATGGAAAAGTTTATTTATTTCCATAATTCCATTCAAAACGTTAAACTTCCATAGATTATAGATTCAGGGCCCACAACTTAAACGATTTCAAGTATTTAGTTGTTTATTTTGTACATAATTTGGGCTTCCAGCTCATAAAACCCACGAAAACTGGATTTAATTTTTTTTGAATATTACATGAAATCACACAGTAATTACACAGTGATACCATGGTCATTGAACCAGGTTTTGGTTCTTTTGGCAGTGTGGGCAGGTACAAATCCTGCTGGAAAATGAAGGAAGCATGAAGTGCTCTGAAAATGTCCTGGTAGACGGCTGCGTTGACTCTGGATTTAATAAAGCACAGTGGACCAAAGTCCTCTTTTCTGATGAGAGCAAATTTTGCATCTCATTTGGAAACCAAGGTCCCAGAGTCTGGAGGAAGAATGGAGAGGCACACAATCCAAGATGCTTGAAGTCCAGTGTGAAGTTTCCACAGTCTGTGTTGGTTTGGGGAGCCATGTCATCGGCTGGTGTTGGTCCACTGTGCTGTCCACCAAGGTTATTTTCGTAAACGAAAACTGAAACTAAGACTAAAACTATTGGTCAAAAAACATTTTCGTAAACTGAAATAAAATTAGAAATTTATAATAAATGAAAAACTAAAACTAAACGAAACTAACAACAGTTACTGAAAAACTAACTGAAATAAAATAATAATTAGCAAAAATAAATAATCGTTTTCGTATTTAATAAGCTCTTTACTTTGGTGGAAAGTCTGACCTGTGGCTGTTTAGGGAAATGCCTGTAATGGCGCTTCACACACGTGAAGTTGCTGAGGCGATTAACCGCTGTCCTGTGACGCGCTCAATGAAGGACCAGCGAACACATCACTGGTCTTAAGCGGCTGTTCATAAAGGATGCGTCCGTGGCAGTGGAATGGGAAATAATAACTCAAGGTAATGAGACGCAAGTTGAACTTCTTTTAACTTGAGCAAAGCGTTTTTAGAATGTCCTTTCATTTGCGTGCGAGACGCGGGTGCAACAGCAAAACAAGTCCGTCAAGCACAAAAATACCTTTAATGTTGTGATGTCATGCTTTCATGAAGGTTGACAGGCTGAAAGGTGCTGTTATCTTTGTTTTTACAAAAGATTTTCAGCTAATAATATTGTTATCCATGTGGAGACATGTCCACTCACACACACTCTCTCTCTCTCTCTCTCTCTCTCTCTCTCTCACTATCTTTGTTGGGATTCTCCATAGATGTAATGGTTGTTATATTGTACAAACTGTATATTCTGTCTCCTTACACTAAACCAACCCCTAAACATACCCATCACACACACACACACACACACACACACACACTAACCCGACCCATCACACACACACACACACACACACACACACACACACACACACTAACCCGACCTCTAAACCGACCAATCACACACACACACACACACACACACACACACGCGCACACACACACACTAACCTGACCCATCACACACACACACACACACACACACACACACTAACCCGACCCCTAAACTGACCCATCACACACACACACACACACACACACACTAACCCGACCCATCACACACACACACACACACACACACACACACACACACACACACACACACACTAACCCGACCCCTAAACCGACCTATCACACACACACACACACACACACACACACACACACACACACACACACACTAACCCGACCCCTAAACCGACCCATCACACACACACACACACACACACACACACTAACCCGACCCATCACACACACACACACACACACACACTAAACCGACCCATCACACACACGCGCACACACACACACACACACACACTAACCCGACCCATCACACACACACACACACTAACCCGACCCCTAAACCGACCCATCACACACACACACACACACACACACACACACTAACCCGACCCCTAAACCGACCTAACACACACACACACACTAACCCGACCCCTAAACCGACCCATCACACACACACACACACACACACACACACTAACCCGACCCATCACACACACACACACACACACACACTAAACCGACCCATCACACACACGCGCACACACACACACACACACACACTAACCCGACCCATCACACACACACACACTAACCCGACCCCTAAACCGACCCATCACACACACACACACACACACACTAACCCGACCCATCACACATACACACACGCGCACACACTAACCCGACCCATCACACACACACACACACACACACACACACACACACACTAACCCGACCCCTAAACCGACCCATCACACACACACACACACTAACCCGACCCATCACACACACGCACACACTAACCCGACCTCTAAACCGACCCATCACACACACACACACGCACACACACACACACTAAACCGACCCATCACACACACGCGCACACACACACACTAACCCGACCCATCACACACACACACACACACACACACACACACACACACACACACACACACACACACACACTAACCCGACCCCTAAACCGACCCATCACACACACACACACACTAACCCGACCCCTAAACCGACCCATCACACACACACACACACACTAACCCGACCCATCACACACACACACACACGCACACACACACTAACCCGACCTCTAAACCGACCCATCACACACACACACATGCACACACACTAAACCAACCCATCACACACACGCGCACACACACACACTAACCCGACCCATCACACACACACACTAACCCGACCCCTAAACCGACCCATCACACACACACACACACACTAACCCGACCCCTAAACTGACCCATCACACACACACACACACACACACACACACACACACACACACACACACACACACACACACACTAACCCGACCCATCACACACATTTTCAAAAAAACTCATTCTGTGTGATTTAATTTAGGCTCACAGTGACACAAGTCCCCATGAGTGTTTGTGCATTCAGGTGTAAGTCCCCACCACGTTAGAAAAACATGTACACACTCACACACTGCATAGATACTTCATTATTTAATCACACTGGCTTCACAGCAGGTTGTCAGATTAATTTAGCTGTTTTTTTGTTGTATGTACCAGTGTCACTCTGAAAAAAGCGTCACTCTGCGTCTCGCTTTGGAAGTGTTCTGTTTGCTCTGCTAAACTATAATTACTAAAACTAAAACTGAAACTAAATAAAATAAAAACTAAATAGAAATGTGTTTGCAAAATAAAAACTAAACTTAAACTAACAAAACCATTAATGAAACTAACTGAAACTAAACTTAAATTTAAAGCAAAATTGAAAACGATATTAAAATAAAAACTAATTTAAAAAAGCAAAACTATAATAACCTTGCTGTCCACTCAACGCAGCCGTCTACGGTCTACCAGGACATTTTCAGAGCACTTCATGCTTCCTTCAGCAGACAAGCTTTATGGAGATGCTGACTTCATTTTCCAGCAGGATTTGCACCTGCCCACACTGCCAAAAGAACCAAAACCTGGTTCAATGACCATGGTATCACTGTGTAATTACTGTGTTTTCGTGGGTTTTATGAGCTGGAAGCCCAAATTATGTACAAATAAACAACTAAATACTTGAAATCGTTTAAGTTGTGGGCCCTGAATCTATAATCTATGGAAGTTTAACGTTTTGAATGGAATTATGGAAATAAATAAACTTTTCCATGATATTCAAATTTTTTGGAAAGGGTCTGTATATATATATAAAATCACAAGTAACTCACATACTTGTGGGCAGAATTCACATTTAAGTTATGGCTGTGTGTAATTTATATTGTCAAACCTGAAATTCAAGTAGGGTAATGTTAACCAGACTTGTGATCGTAAATCATAAACCATACACTATAATTTGAGAGCTGGTAGGCAGGCCTACAACTTGACGTCAAGACTGAACAGCTCTACTGTAACAAGAACGGTGTAAAATGTGTGAAAACACACCTCGAACACCACCTTTGTAAAGTCAGCACTGAGACTGCAGACAATAAAACTCAATGAGATGTAGCTGAAAACATTCATTATATCATGTCAGAATGGAGCCAGTGTAACATGTGCAAACAGATGAACTGAATGTGCTGGACACATGGTCTGTGGTCCATGGTAATGGCAGATGCGCTAGTAGTGATGAATTAGCATTAACCTAATTTCAGTGCCAATGAATTCAGAAAGCTGACACCAGAAACTCTCTAGCTGGGCTTTCCTCTAGGAAAGCATGGACAAAACCCGGAAGGGACAGGGAAGACGGCGAGGAGAGTTTTGTAAGAGTAGAATGAGGAACTTTTTGTCAGATCTTAAGAAAATGTCTTGAGAAAAATGCTTGTCAACGATACTCGCATGCAGAATATAAACATAACATGATGGCTTCTTCAAAAATACCATAAATGTCTTCTACAGAGTTAAAGCCACCTAAACCAATCCCCAACCATCCATTTAATTCAAACTCTCCCTCCCAACGAAAAATAAAAAAACAAGTGTGAAAAACTCAAGTGTGCAAGCTTTATGGAAAATAAAAGGTGGACACTTTGTACTTTTCCACATGTGCTTGTACTGTTTTAAAGATGAACTCTCAATTTTGGGAGGGCCAAAATTGGTCTGTATTTTTTCTGTACCCAGACCTCCATAGTTCCCTGCACTCCAGATGAAATCGTTACCTTCTCCGCAGTTCGAGAAACACAGGCCGATTTGAGTTTACGAAGCATTTCATGTGCAGATATTTATAGAATTTTATGATTGTATGCATTAGGCAAGGGAATGTTTATGTGGTCTCGTAAAAGTAAAGGCCAAATACATTATAAATGAATTGTTGTGCTCAGCAGTCGCGCTTTCACTTTGACTGCGTGCCAAACAAAAGCAGGACTGGCGATTCACATCAGAGAACCTATAACACGGCCAGAAAATGTTACTGCACTTAAAGGATTAGTTCAGCCAAAAAATTTAATTCTGTTCATCATTTAATCAACCTTATGTTGTTCCAAACTTGTATGGCTTTCTTAGACAAATTTCGCATAATGCACCGGTCACTCTTTTTTTGTGTGAATACGATGCATAAGGACCAGATCATTCATTCATAATTCATTCACAAATCAGTATGACATACACATTTGGAACAACACGAGGGTGAGTAAATAATGACAGAATTCAGATTTTTTGGGTGAACGGTCCCTTTTAAAAGTGATTCAACCAAGTGAAAGGAAACGAGTACCAAATGCTGACTTGTGTCTAAACGTCTCATGCAGTCTCTCGACATTCACATTTGGCATTTCTCTAAACGCATCTCGATAACAATTATTTGCAATAGATTTGTGTTTGCAAGAAAACACTGCAGACCACCAGACTAGCAGATTGTACATGGTGGTACGACTAAAAGGATCAAAGTGCAGTGTTCTTTGGAAATCTGGTACAGGCTAGATGAATGAATTTCGGACATTGTGGCATCTGGTAAATTTGAAGCTGAGAAGATGCGAAGAACCTTTCCTTTCAAGTACCTTAACAGGTTGGTAAACCGTTCAAATCTCATTTGGCTAAACATCCTTAATGGATATCAAGTCTAAACAAAAATGATGCCCAGCTTCAAATGTTTTTGAATGTTCAAATGTTCATCATGTTGGTTGATATTGCTGAATAAGACTTGTAAAAATGAAAAGAGGTTCCAATGGTAAGGAAAGAGAGAAGACATGACTTACTTCTGAGCTCTGCAGTGATTTAAGGCAAAACAAATGGAACACAGAATACATTTTTTAAAAACCTCAAGTTGCACACCACACCAAAAGTAAAAAAAAAAAAAAAAAAAAAAAGTCATTTGATTTGCATCGCCAGACCATTTAGCAACATTTTTGTCTCCCTTCAATTTTTCATGGTATTTCCATAAATAGTGAAAAATGCTTCATTGCTTTTGCATGAGCTGAAGGTAAACACTATTCTGTCCAGCACATATTCTGGGTGAGCTGAGAGCGAGTCATGTATCCAGGTTACTGTCTACAACACCAGTGATATTTCATTATGCTCTACACCAGTTTCAGACTAAAATCGAATATTCTGTTGGACATTCTTTTATATAAGAAGTTAAAGATTAATATAAACAAATTAAATTAAAGCAATGGCAAGTAGCCTTCAAATATATCTCAATTACTGTTGCTTCAAGTTCTTCCAAGGAATTATTCCAGTAAACAGTCAGTTATAAAGAACAAAGCAATAATTAATAGCAGCGAGTGAGTTTTGTTTTTTCTTGCCAGTATTATTGTTTGATTAATAACATCATAATAGACAGAGGCAGCTGGAAGTTCCAATGCACTGGTCCGATATTGAGACAAATCTTTTTTGACAACCCAACTGTTTTTACATTAACATCTCGCCAAGACAAAGGTGCATTTGGTCATTTATGCACACAATTATGTAGCTTGTCCAATAAACTAACCCTAATCCTCACTTCTTTTATTTTCAACATCATCTTGGTACTGAAGTACTGTAAAAAGACTAGTCTAAGCCATTCTCAAGATTTCAGCCCATGATCTGACAGGTAAAACTCACAAAAAATTAGGGATGTGCCTGAAGGCACGGAAAATGAATAACGCATTCTACGGAGATCCTAAAGGGACATGGTTAGGCTTACTGTGGTCGTCGGTTACACTACAGTACATCAGAGATGACTGACAGGGCGATGGAGGAGGATTTAGTGCGCATCAGATCCAGACAGAGCGTCATTGACAAATATCTTATCTTGTAAAATATGCGGTCAGTACCGATGCTCCCAATACACATTGGAAATTGGGAAAGTGAAAGTAAAAAGCGAGCATTCAAAAGCCTGCATATTGATAGCGGCTTCCTGATACCCCAAAATTATATACAATATTATTACCCAACTATATAATTGTGAGAGAACGCAAAATCTCCTTCAATCTCATATATTTTTTGTCCCTTTAGGGGCTCCGTAGTACACATAATTTCCTTTCTGAACATGATATTCAGCTTCGGGCACATCCCTACAAAAAAATGCTGTAAATAATTATAATACATTAGGAAGGAAATATGAGGTTCAGTCTATTCAGTCTAAAAGATTCAATTCAGTTTCCATTTTTGTTATGTGAATAGATACCCTAAATTGGAAAGAGTAAACTTGAACTAAATCCAGTTTTAAATTACCATAAATTTTAGATTAATCTTTCATCTCACATAAAAAAAAAAAGGTGGACAGCAAACGTAGCAATACAAAGATTAAATGTTGCGTATATACGTACTGGTGAATGGCCTGTAAAAACTTGCGCTGATGTTTTCGGACCTTGGCATGGTCAACCTTCTTCACAAGCTTTGTGTGTTTGTAGATTAGCCATGTTTCCCTGAGTACATTAGCAGCCGTGTTTTTCACCTGTCAGCAAATGAAGTCCAGTTAAGAAGATGATATTAAATATTCATTTTAAAACATCAGTACAGCTAGACAGAAAGAGGTACAGGTACAGTATGTTTGGGCACTTACAGCAACATTACAAATTTAAAGTGAATACTCCTGAAATACAGTGTTAAGTGCTAGTTGTAGACACTGCATGTTCTGGTGAATTAGAGATATGGGTGAGATATTCTTGGCAGTTTTTGTCTAGAAAATTATATCATCAAGTGAATGTTGGCTAGTTTCCACAGCTTATGCACCGTCAACATTTGGCATTAAGTGCTTTTTGCAGTGAGTTTGACTGCTCCATTTAACACTTTATGTCAGTTAATTCTGTATATTAAAACATGCTCACTCTTTTGCAGAGTTGAGTGTCCATCATAAAGTTATGGACATGCTTTTCAGCCTTGGTGAGCTCTAGCTTCCGGGCCACGACAGCCACCACTAGGGCAGTGCAGCCGGCCCCCTGAAAAAAACACACAGACCACAACAAAATTCTTAGGCCCTGTCTACACAAGATGTGTTTGGTCGATCGGATCACAAGTAGACGAGGGAGACACATCCTTGTTTACACCTGGAGTTTTAATATGTCTCTTTTGTCCACTTTCAACCACTTTCTTCGAGGGGAGGGTCTATGGACGGTAAATGTATGGTTTAATTCAGATCTTATGATTTAATGTACAAAGTAAGCTTATGCAATTTACATATGAACGAGCACGGAGATGACGAAGAAACAGGGAGCAGCAGCTTTAGTTTCTGCTCTGATAGCCGCAAGACCACGCTGAACGCGGTGAGTGCGTGTTAGAAATCAGAAATGGTGCTTGGTATGTTTTTCATCTTTTTTTCTCTCATAATGTTTATGCATTAGGTCAGTAGGCGGACAGTAGCCGGTCTTTTTTGGCTGTTTGAAAGCATTCGAACACATGAGCAATTGAGCATCTACACTACGAAAGCAATCTGGTCGAATCTATTTTCAACGACCTCTGGAAGTGGTCGAAAGTTGACAAGCTCAAAACGTTTTAGACCCCGTTTACACCTGTATTTAGCGTCGTCCACTTGTGATCCGATCGACCAAAACGCATCTTAATACCAGGTGTAAACAGGGCCATAGAGAGATAATTCAGAAAGCTTTTTATATATACAGTTCCTCTATGAAATGGCTTCACAGCTTGACTACGTTATGGCTGAGTGGATATTAATTACTGTAAAAAAATATGCAGATAAACCCACAAGGATGTAAATGTCTCAAAAACAGAATTTAATGCAAGACTTGAGATGCATTTTTTTATAAACAATTCCTCCACAAAATGGCTTTATGGCCTAATGACGTTATGGCTGAGTGGACACTAATAACTGTAAAATATATGCAGATAAACTCACAAGGACATAAATGTCTCAAAAATAGAATTTAAATGTAAGACTTGAATATAATTAGTAGGGTAAAAGAGTGACGCACCATGATTCCAGTAAGGAGACACACTCCCTTCCCACAGTACGTGTTAGGCACCGTGTCACCATAACCAATAGACAGGAAGGTTATGGAGATTAACCACATGGCTCCCAAGAAGTTACTGGTGACTTCCAGTTTATCATGGTATCTGATGAGATAAAATAACAAGAAAAGAAAAAAAGCTGGGATTAATTCAAAAGAGTGACTAATTAATACCTCATAGAATCAATCTCAAATGAGAAAAAGTTAAAGGTGACCCCACTATGAGTTTATAAAAAAAAAAAATCGAATTCATTAAAAATATAGAAATTTTAAATACATTTAAATTGATACAAATTATTAAATAAAATACTAGCTACATTTATGCTGACAAACAAAATAACCTTGAAAAAAAATTGTGTTTTATTTAAAATTGAAATAAATAAAAATGTAAAAACATTGAAATAAATGAATAAATACAATTGTAGCTACATTTATGTTGACAAACAAAAAGAACCAAAAAATAATAATAATTCTCATAGCTCATTCCAGGTTTTCGGACCCCTACTTGATACGCTGTGCTGCTGCAATCATATTTTCATAGATTTGTCCTGTACTAAATTATATATTTACAAAAGCTATTTACAAATATTCCCCTGAAATTTGAACAGCACTGCACATGGACACTGTTGCACGGCTCAAGCATAAAGAATGACCTGTCCGAATCAGCGGCCAGGTACACTTCACATTAGGGGTCTTTGAGAAGCCCAATTACATTTGAAGGGTAATCTTAAAAATGACCTAAAGTGGAATATCAATAAGTATTGAATGCAGCAGCATATATCAATATTCAGGCCAGACCGCACTGGATAAAAGGCGGACAGCTCAAATATAAATCAAGGTGCCTTTGTGTACATATTTTCAAAGCAGTGGTGTCCATATTATGCTCGTATGAACGAGAGGGCAGCCAGGGTCCATTAGATGGCTTGCTCTTCTTCCCCCAGTGTTCTAGCTCGGTCTTGTGTGGAGAATGCGTCTGTGTAAAACTATTGTGGAAGTCACAGTCCATTACACAAGCATAAAGAGGGTATATGGAAAAACATGCTGGCAGTGTAACCAAATCCAAAGCTGCCATGAACTCAGATAATGCACTGCTCTGACAGTATGGAGCACATAAGAGCATTCAGGCAGTTGATTTCAACAAAGGCACTTAAGCATTATCTCAAATCAGAGAACACTTGTTCCGAGAGCTTCATTTGTACACATCAAAGAATCTTAAACATAGATTCAACCCTTACAGAATTTTACCACGGTAACCACAATTCCCGCCACTTACTAAAGTAACTGCTACTGGAATAATAAAACTGTGTTCATTTGATATTCGCCGCCGCCATTATCATCAAAAGTAAACAGAAACGTTCCAAAAGCTTCTTATAGTGTTTGTACAGCTAGTTACAGTAACTATAGTATTTTGGTGATACTGTGGTTAGTTACCATGGTAATTTTCTGTTAAGGGAACCTATGTTGATTCTTTCAGATAAAAACATTCATAACAAAACAGTCTCCTCAGTTCAAGAAACACTCGCCCCAAACACCCTTAGACAAACATAAAGGATAAAATAATTAAAAAGTGATGAGGATGATGATGTCAAAGTTTCAAAACGAGGACTTCCTTGGCCTCAAATCCATCTTCCAACAGCATGAACAGTCCATGTGCTGACTACGGGGTAACTCTACATTTATGTTCAAATGAATCAATCAGTGATTTTCCAGCTTCTATGTCCATGAATTTAACTGAGGACTCATTAGCTTGAGTGCTATTAAATGAGGCCTGTCGACTAGCCTGCCGACAAATGATTTAAAGCGAGGAGGTAACTGAGGCCATTTAGAGGCGAAGCGAAGGGAAATACAGTCTCTCAGAGGGTTCCAAAGGTGCTGATAAAGCACCTCTCCATTCCTCTGACAGATACATCCACTGTAACTCTAACACAGGACATGACAATACTGAAAAATAACAAGCTAGCATGACAACTGACTAGCACATTAGCTTAGTTGGTGTCCTCAGCACTTTTTCTCAACCTCAGTGGAAAAAATTATTTTCTAAATCTGTATTTTTGTCTTGCTTTCCAGTAACGATATGTAGGCATGCTTAAAACAAGATAAATTTATCTGAGAAGCAAAACTGTATAATGAGAGACCAGTATCATGATTTTTTTTTTTCATTGTTTTAAGTATAAACACCACACATTTTTTTCAGATTTATTCTCAAAACAAGAAAAAAAATCAATGAGGTAGGGGAAAAAATCTACTTCATTGGAGATATGAGTGTTTCACAACTATGGGCGCTTTTCATTGTTGTAAATGGTGAGACTTTTGACTGCACTTTTATTTTGTTAACCTTGTTCCAGATCAAGTTTTTTAGACATAAAATACGCACAACCATCATAAATATAGTATTTTAAAATATATAATAACATTTTTATACACTTTAATACTTTTATTTATGTTAAAAAATACACCAGTCCTTAGTTGCATCATGACCAACTGATTACTATGTAAAAAAACACACAACCATGCTGTAATATTGAGTGGGGAAAAAAGTGTGAGAAGTGAAAGTGTGAAAAAAAATACTTAAAGGAGAGATTCTGAAGAGTTTAGGTAAAAAATAAATAAATAAATTAGTTGGATCATTTAAACAATTATTTTCAGTCATAAAATATGAAAAACCATCATAAACCATTTAAATCTATAATAATCAAACAAACATTTTAACATTTCAGATTTTTAATTGACAACACAACCATATTGTAATTATGTGTGGAAAACATTTTTTTGAAAATGTATTTGTACTTAGGATGCACAAAACTTATCCACAGAATGCTATTAAATAATAAGACTTTGTGGAAATGGTGGAAAAAAAATTCTCCTGGCTGTGATGCATTTATGTGAGCTGTTAGACACTGTTAGTGAATAGTGTGTCTATATTCTAGAAGTGAAAAGTGCCCATAGTTGAAGAAAACCCATATATACTCAATGGACTATTGTTGTGGTGCAGTGCAGTGAAGAAATATCAGATGATGTAGCACATATAGTCTAATGGGTAAGAAGTGGGCGCAGAACCTGGCTAAAGGGCTCAGGATGACCTGATTAGCATAGCTGTGCTGCTCTCTCTATGTTTATGGGTCATGGCAACATACTGGATCTTTACTCTCCCCCACGGTCTAGGTCAAGATGGTATCTTGGTAAGAATAGCACTTTAGAGCACCAGAAAAGGTCAAATATCTGACAGCGCTTTAGGAAAAGAACAGGCTGCCATGAACATGATGACCACCATGTTGACACATGGTGTCAGCTGCGTGAAAATCCCAAAATCCAAAGAATGACTCAAAAATGTAATTACCTAACAGACCCCTCTACAACAAAGGCTATAAGATGCCCGACCATTTATAGGAAAAAACAAATGAATCTGAATTTGGAAAAGAAAAGAATTTGGGATTTCCAGGATGCCAGCAAATTGCCGTTTTGCCAGTATAGCTCATCAAGAGAGATGAGCAGAAGCTAAGAGCCAAGTAATAGTTTTTCCTTGCAGATCACAGACTCACTTTGGACCCCTATCCAGCAGCAGCCATGTGGGAGAAACATAGAACAAAACACGCGTGAACAATGAAACACGCACACATTCGCTTGCCACTGACATCACATCACATTTTATAAAGGCAACAACATAGGGTCTTGACCAACTGCATTTGATGGGGGAAAAAAACAACAACACATAAATAGTTTAAGAAATCATTCACTCAAAAATAAAAATTCTGTCATTATTTACTCGCCTTCATGTTATTTCAAACCCATAACTGACTTTCTTTTGAGGAAGCATATCCTAGTGAACGGGGACTTAAAAAGGGTTTTCTTTAAAGGGATAGTTCACCCCAAAATGAAAATTCCCCCATCATTTACTCACCCTCATGTTGTTCCAAAACCATAAGACTATCTTTAAAACACAGATGAAGATCATTTTGATGAAATCTGAGAGCTTTCTCTCCCTTCATTGACAGCTACGCAACTGACATCTTGACGCTTCAAAAAGTTCATAAAGAGATCGTAAAACGTATCCATATGAATTGAGTGATTTAGTCCAAATTGAGACACGATCACTTTATATGACGAACAGATTTAATTTAGACTTTTATTCACATAATATTCATCAACGCACACATCAGTTATGGTTCGCTTGACGTGCGAAAACCAATGAGGTTCATTCGTGTGTTATGCAGCACATTTGAGCTTCTGTTTTCATTTGCTGATCAGTGTTTTGATGTGAATAAAAGCCTATATTCAATCTGTTCATCATATAAAGCGATCGAGTCTCTTCAGAAAATTTGGACTATGGATTAGCCTAGTTTTATCTCTTTATGAACTTTTTGAAGCATCAAAGTGGTAGTTGCGTAGCTGTCAATCGAGGAACAGAAATCGCTCAGATTCCATTAAAAATATCTTCATTTGTGTTCCGAAGATGAACGAAAGTCTTACGGGTTTAGACCGACATGAGGGTGAGTTTTTTTGTGTGTGTGAACTAACCCTTTAAAATGACAAACAAACCAACATAAAATACCATTCAAGTAATCAATATGACTTATGTGCCAAATTTCAATACTTCTGAAGCCATTTGATAGCTTTGAGTGAAGAAAAGACTGAAATGTAAGACGTTATTCCCCTACTTCAACTAAACTCTGAAATGGACAACAAAAGCCGTACGGACAACAAAAACAGTATATTAGCATCGTTGGCTCTAAGTTATAATTTCGATCTGTTCATCGCACAAATTATTTTATGACTCCAAAAGACAAGGAGTCAAATAGACAACTTTTATGGTGCTTGTTTTGTCATTTTGATGCTTGACAGCCCCAGTCCCCATTCACTTATGTTATATGGAAATCAGAAAAAAGAGCAGCCAGGATTTTTATTTTATTAAATTGACAAAAGAAAATTATACAGGTTTGGAACAACATGAGGGCTGCGTGAGGGAATATTCCTTTAATACTCCAGGTACAAACAGTGTTTCTTAAGAAATCAAAGGTTTATCTCACCTCTCACAGACATGAACTGTCCAGGCAGCAATGATCCATGATGATATGCTGAAAACCAGCAGGACTGTGCCTGGGCAGATAGTCATCAAAGTCTTCATGACAAAGCGTGTGTTAAAGTTGATCTTATTGAGGGCTCCGATACTGCGTGACGAGGCGTCCGTAAAGAGCTTACTGTGCAGGAGCATGACTCGGCCAATCAGATACAGCCGCAAGAACATGGGGATGGAGAGGATGATGTCCACGTCTGCATCCGCCACAGACGGTAGGTAGGAGTAGGCCAGGCGGGCGGTCCATGTGAAGACGTACTGACCTGGAATAGGGTGGATGGCACACACCAGCAGCTCCAAAACGATAAAGAAGATACGCTCGTACGTCATGGCTATCCGCCAGTCATCTGCTCCATTGTCCACCATGAAGAGCTAGACGTTAGACAGGGAAATGTTTTTAAGGAATGAACAGATTCTCTGAACAGGACTAAGATCTTCATTGCAAAAAATATTACATTTTTGCCTTATTTTCCATTAAAATATGCCAACATTTTTAAAACAAGACAGATTTACCTGAGAGTATTGTCTGTGTGTGTGTTCGTTCAGTAATTAACAAATGTTTAGATATTATTTAATAGATTAAAATTATATTGTATAAATGTACCATAATCTATTTTAGTCTAACATAATAATACATAAATGAAATAAAAACATTATTTGTGGAATTAGTATTTGTATAGTTTATTTATGACCAATAGTTTATTTATGACTATGATATGGATTTTTCTTCTCTTTTGTTTCAATCAGGAATAAAGGTTTTCAATTGTTCATCCATTCTGTAATTTGACCATCATCTGATGTTCCAAGTCATTAAATAATGCCCACAAACCAACTGATTGGCAGGCCTGTATTGAATTACATCTCCTATTAGCCATAAGCCCCACTTGTAATACCATCATTAATCAAAATCAGTGTCTTCTGTATAAAGACCTTTTAATGGATAGGTAAAATGGCACAGACACTGAATGCAGATATCATGAATTACAAAAGCCAGGGCAAGTTTTCATTCTGCTGCTACTATAAGTCATTAGGAATTGGCATAAGTGTTTCCTCTGCAATCTTTTAGGCTCCTGTTTCAGTCTCTACTCTAGTTTATGGCTTCCAAGGCTGAGTCGGCTACTTACCTGAATCTCTCGTGCGTGGTACATAATGATCAGACAGAGCAGAATTACAGTGGAGAGGCTAATAAGGCATTTCAGTGCAAATGAATATGAGGATTCCTGCAGAGAAAGTGGAAAAAAAACAACATTAGTTAAAAAATTTTATGTTCACATTGCTGATCTTTGCGTGTGTGTGTGTGTGTGCGTGTGTGTGTGTGTGTGTGTGTGTGTGTGTGTGTGAGAGAGAGAGAGAGAGAGAGTGTATGCTAGAAATGCCAATAATGACAGTTTGATTCCCAGGGAACACGCATACTGAGAAAACGTATGCCTTTAAATGCACTTTATGTTTTACTTTAATGTTGCCCACAAGAGCAACTGTATTCACGAGGGATAGACAAACACAATTTCTTGACAGCAACAGTATAGTGTGCACAAGTCTTGAACATGTGCTATATGCAGAATTAGCATTTTTGAGTAATAGAATCCTTTGAGAATTAAATTTTTAGAATACCACTACTTACAATAATTGAAGAGTACATTAAGTACTTCTGTTGTTCAAACAGAAATTACACACAGTCCCACTTTAAAAGTAAATGTCAAACAGTTTTTCCCCCAATGTTGCTAAGAAGTTGTCACATAAAGACTACAACAGTTTTGCTGATTTGTCCAGCAAGTAAACTCAGATGCTTGTGGAAGCTGTAGTTTATGTATACAATACAACTTATGCTTTGAAAGTATTTTTACTCATAAATCGAAAACTGCTATTCTAAGAAATTCCCCAATGGAACCAATATGGCAAATTAGCATTCGAGGTTCAGCCCATAAATTCACATCATAACTGAATATTTTAATATACATAAACCAGAGAACAGAATAGGTTGGAGGACCAGCTTAGAATGCAGACTGGTTTTAGATGTTCTTTCAGCCTGGTTGGGAGATTTTAGTATATAATACTGTTCAAAGGTTTGGGGTCTGTAATATTTTTTAAAATGTTTTTAAAAATAAAATCTTCCAAACAGGCTGAAAACATTATAAACCAGCCTGCATTCTAAGCTAGTCTTCCAACCTGGTCTGTTGTCTGGTTATAGACTGATTTAGGTAGTTTTAAGTTGGTCAATCTAGGAGCTTCAGGCCAAGTAGACCATCTAAAACCAGCTTGTTGATTTTTTTTTCCCAGCAGAGAAATATAGGCTAGCATGTGTTCATATAATTCCAACAGATGTAGCCAACACTGATTTTACTGCACAAAGCACACCCATTAGTTCAATATTGAGTTTTTTTTTCCCCACACAATCGTGACTAGAAAGGAACATACCAACAATCATCTCTTTCTGTCCCTCAATCTAAGCTCTTGTTCTTTCTCTCTGGGTGACAATCCTCATTATGAGATCAGTGCAATTGGAGCTCATTAAACCTTTCTGACTCTGCTGATACACTGGAACATGCTGTGCTGGCTAAGGGGAAGGTAAAAAAAAAAGAAAAAAGAAAGCTCCCCCCAGGGATTGTCTAACTAACTACAGAGACAGCCATTCACTTAGGGCTAAATAATCTGCAAACAGATTTACCATAGCACCATATGAGAATGACACACCTTGTAGGTGACTATTTTAATGGTCCGGCTTGGAAACGAGCTAAAGAGAGACTATGAACCAACCCAAAATCCTTTGGATTGACAAGATGGCCTACTGTGCTTAAAGAGTTAGTTTACCAAAAATACTATAAAAAAAAAAACTATAATCACTGGTTTACAGTAAACGCGAGTTGAGTTCCAGCAGAAGAATGACCTCTGATAGTTAGCCTATAGTTTATAGTTTATAAAGTTAAAGCCTTCACCATACCTAGAGATTGGCATGGAGTACTTTCCATAAGATCATCTCTCAATGCAAATCAAACCAGCTATTAGGTTAACTGAAATAAAACCATGCCAATCTCTAGGTATGGTGAAGGCTATGTGATGATGTGGGGCTATTTTAATTCCAAAGGCCAAGGGAACTTTATCAGGATGCATAGTATCCTGGATCCATGAAGTAACTGGCCTTTAAAAAAAAAAAATCTGCCTGCCTCTATGGGAATTTAACATAGGGGTGTCCAGACTTATGCACCCTGTATTTTAAGGAAGAACATTTATTTATTTACGATACATTATTCATTAACAAAGAAAATTGGTGTCCTTAAAGGTTGGATTTTTCCTAATTTGTTTAATTAAGGCATTAAGTTCAATTTCCAAAAGATGATTTTTTATTCCTCTTTTTAGTCAACTTTAGCATGGGTGTCTAAACTTATGCATAGCACTGTATATGGATATTTTTCTTACAAAAACGCATCACTTCACTTCAGAAGGCCTTTGTTAACCCCCTGGAGCTGTGTGGAGTACTTTTATGATGGATGGATGAATGGATGGATGAATGGATGGATGGATGGATGGATGGATGGATGGATGAGCTTTTTGGAGCTTCAACAACTCAGGCTCTATTCACTCCCATTATAAAGCTCGGAAGAGGCAGGATATATTTTAATATAACTCAGATTTTGTTTGACTGAAAGAAGAAAGTCATATACACCTAGGATGGCTTGAGGGTGAGTAAATTATGGGATAATTTTCATTTTTGGGTGAACTAACCCTTTAAATGTCTTCAATGATAATATACAATCATCTCCTTTTCTTTCAAAAATAGCATTTTTGAATTTCTGAGGAGAAAAGATCTCTTGCTCTTACTATAGCTGAGCCCATTAAGCTCCCTTAAATAATTAAGTAAGGATATAATTAAGGCCAATTAGCTCATTCAGGCCCTTTTGTATATAAGCTAAACCTTGGAGTGAAAGTGTGCAAATGCTTAAATGAACAATTACACGATGTAATGGTCAAGAATACTCTTTGTTATAAAGATTTCATTGATTGATTGATGCTCTTTGATGCCTCTAACCATTAAACAAGTGCACACAAAGTAGCAGATGTCAACGATGAATGCATCCTTTAGTGTTTTTAAATGATCATAAATAGATTGAATTACATGATATGAATCAAAGTAGTAAGGATGAAATAAGTTGTATAAAGCTGATCTTGCAGAGATCAACATGCAATAATATATCACTGCCCTCCTAAAAAAGTCCATCTTACACAAGCATGAATTTTAATGGTGGTTCAGGTTTACGCTGTTGAGCGCTGGTCTAACTTGTGGATTAGCCATTCTCTTTACAAGAAAAAAATGCTGATTAACCAGAATGGTTTTACTGGTGAAGCAGGTTGAACAGGAAAGTCATGCTAATCAAGTTACTGTATTTAAGATGTTTTCAAACCAACATCCACATCCAAAGGCATGCAAACTGCCAATAGCCTGCAGCTACATATAGCCTCAGCACCCTCAAATATTATTTCTGCACTTGGAACACACACACCAAAAAAAATTTATACAAATGTATTTGAATTAAGTAACAAAATATCAAGTGTAGTTTATTTGAAAGAAATACACATTGAACATTTTTAAGCAAATAATTTCATAAAAGATATTTGTTAGGTTTCATACACTGTTATCATAGTGTTATTTATAGTATTTATTAATATTTTGAATTAGCTCTCTCTCTCTCTTTCTCTCTCTCTATATATATTTTATTTTATTTCAGTTTTAGTTCTAGTAATTTTAGTACCCCCCACTTATTTGTGTCAATTAGTTGCCAAGGCAACATTTCACATTTTTTTAAGTTAACTTTTTCATCTAATATTTATTTTAGCTTTATTTCAATTACTGAAGCCAGCATACTAGTTTACTAGTTATTATTACATGGCTCTGTGGAATACTTGATTCTGATTGGTCAATCACGCCACCCAGCGATATGTTCCCCAGGTAACAACCGCTCAAAACAGATAACGCAGGCTCATCCGGGTTACTGAAGTCAGCAGCGCTATACCAGAGAATGTCTAATAAGGCGAGAAGTTTCACTCTCAGTACACTTCCGGCTTCTGAACTGGTTGCAGTTCCACTCTGATTCCATATGAGGGCGCTCACAGGACGAGTGCAGAATGAATGGAGGTCTATGGCGCTATACCAACCAAAATCCCCACTTTTCTCAGGATATAATTTTTTGTCTAGTAATTTGAATGTTGTATTTGAAAGGAGATGCAAAGAAATTACACATTGCTGGGTGTTCGATTTTTTTGAGTCACTTATTTGCTTAAAAAAATGTTTTAAAGTGTCAATGACGTCATACACATCGTACGACCAGAGATACTGCTTTACGGCAATCCTTCAGTCACTTTGGTGCTTTCGCGCTCTGCACTTTGTTTTCTCTCGAGGCATCGACAACACAGCTGACACAGGTAAACACACGTGCTAGACGAGTTTTTGTTTTGTTTGTTTCTGGTCCCGCTTCGGATGCCACGATGCCATCAAGCGGTATCTCTGGTCGTAATCAGTCCTTCACTGACCAATCAGCGTTCATTAGCAGAATGCTAGCGTGTTATGGGCAACAACAACTCAACCTGTAAGAAATTGAAAGGACATAAGTACTCGTTCATTCAACTTTCGACCTATAAAACCTACACTCAAATCTGAGATTTCTCAACGGCAATCGGGTGAAAGAGACACATTTAGCCGTCTAGCCCCATAGACTCCCATTCATTTTGCACTCATGGCGATCGCCCCCAGTGGAACTCTGGTGGAACTACAACCAAAATTCGGTACAATAGGACTTAATAGGGAGTGGGCAGGCTCTCCGTAGACGGGCTCTGGCTATACATTGCTAGGAACGTTTCTTTTCTTCGTGGAAGTTTTGCATTTGGTGAGCTAATAAATTATTAATTTATTAAAATATTTTGTGTAGTTATTTAATTATGCCATCTAGTATCGCGGACTCGCTCTCTCGTTTCGTACAAACACAGCTGCTGCCATTTTGTGACTATTGTTTTGTAAACTGTTGGATTATAAGATACAAACAGGTACGATTTTAAAACAGTTTAATCGGAAACCAATATCTCTTATCTCCATAATTACTGTATTTATGGGGTGAAATGCTGTGTAATAAGTATACCGTATCTCTTAAATGTCCGTCTAGTTTGAACTTGCCGCGCTGCAACTGGTTTCTGGTTGTTGAATGTTAGTGGTTACATTATAACAGTTAATGTGATGAACTACACCTGTGGTCACCCTGCTGAAGAAACCATCTATTACCAGCCGGTGGATGGTCTGTTGGCTAGTTTTAGGTTTTGGGGGATTTTTTTTTTACTTTTTTGCTAGTCAGACAGGAAAGAACGATTGGTTGCCCATCTAAACCGCCTTGGCCAGGCAGAGAAACCAGCTTAAACCAGCTAACCAGCTTACGAACCAGTTGGCTAAAGGTTAGTCCGAGAACATCTTTAGCATAATTTGCTTGCAAATGGTTACTTGCCACTTGGTTTGATCATACATTCATCTAATTCATTGAATGTAATGAAATTAAGACAATTTCATTGACTTAAAGGGTTAGCTCACCCTAAAATGAAAATGAAGTCATCATTTACTCACCCTGCAGTTGTTCAAATGCCATATGCACTTCTTTCTTTTTCAGACCACAAAAGGAGAATTTAAAAAAATGTCCATAGCCTATAATGGCAGTGAATAGCCGTCCTTTTTTAAAAGACGCAAAAGTGTCACAGAATGATCCCACGCGACACGTGCTGTATATTCCAGGTGTCCTGGGGGTATATGATAGGGTTTGGTGAAAAACAAATTAAAATTGTAAGTATTATTTAACGCAATTGCCGTTGGGCTTCTCTGAAACTCCACGCAATTCACTCCCAGAAAAAGCACTCAAGTTAGAAATCAAGAGAAATCAAGATTAACAAAAACACGACAACCCATGTAGGCCTACCTTCTTCTCTGAAGTGAATATATCCGTTGTGTCGAAACAAGAAGTTATCGCGTTCGCATCTGTCAACTGTCTGTCATAAGATAAACAGAGTTCCAGTACGGCAATATTTCACTATTTGAATATTATGTGTGAATAAAGTACACGGATACTTTTTTAGGGATTTCTAGGTGTTATGTTGTGTTTTTGTCAATCTTGATTTCTCACAACTTGTGTGATTTTTCTGGGCGAGTTGGAGTGAACTGCAGTGCTAATAGAGTCTCATGAACGTGCACTGCACGTCGTGCAGCCATGCACAAAAGACCAACGGCCAAGGTCAAGGATTTTGTTAAATAATACATACAATTATTTATTTTCACCAAACACTATCGTATACTCCCAGAACACATTCGGAATATAAGGCATGTGTCATCTGGGATCATTCTGTGATACTTTTGTGACTTTAAAAAAAAAAAGCTTTAAAAGGCTATTCAACTGCCGTTATATGGACGAGCACAAGCGTGAATTTTTTACTTTTTTTATTCTCCTTTACTTTCATAAAAGAAAGAAGGGCAAACAGCATTGAAGAGACAGCAGGGTGAGCAATTTATGACTTAATTTTTATTTTAGGGTGAGCTATCCCTTTAAGTGTACAAAAACTCTTTGAGGCAACTCAAAACTTCAGAATATCCATGTCTGAGGAACTTTTACCTTTGTATAAACTCCCCAAGAGAGTTCAGTCTCCGTCACCATGACAACAATCCCAAACATTCCAAAAATCAGGGCGTAGTCGCTAAGGCGCTTGCGTTTCTCGAACAGCACCCTCCGGTGGCCGAGTTTATAGCCAATGTCCTTGTTCTTCTTATGCGGAGTGCTGCAGGGTCTTTGCCTCACAAGGTTCTCGCTGGACTGCTTACTAGGGTCTTCCCCGTTCCCTTTGGAGACCACCACCTCCAGGCCGGAAGAGTGCAGGGTCTGCAAAGGCTGTGTCTCAGAGTCCAGCTCTGCCAGGTTCCTCCGGGATGCCCCCAGACTGCCGAGTGGTCTGACTATGCCCCCATTGTACTTGCAGCTGTTCATGGCTATCTGAGGATACTGTGGGCCGCCGTGGGACAGGGAAGGCCCCGATCCAGCATGGCTCAGCCTGCTGGCATCCGCATTCACCTGCCAGAAACAAGAACATGTTTTATAGATTTTTATCATTGTCTTTTGTGTCCAGGATCTTGTGTACTGGCTGAGAGAGAGAGCACTGCCAATTCACAATCATGCCTGATTTAATGGATATTTCTTTAGAAAATTACCAGCATCTACAGGGTTCACAGTGCATGCGGGAGGAGGGTCGTCTACTGACCGTGACTACTGAAAAACCTTTCGGTCAGGTCATTTACTTAAAAATATACATAACAGGTTAATTGGTATGAAAAGCATCACAGGGTTAAATAAAGAAAAGCTGAAACTTGTACAGTAAAAACACACTGAAATGTTCAACAACAAAAACAGCTGATGGCCAATACTACTGGTCAAAAGTTTGGTGTCAGTATTTAGTAAGAAAGCAATACTGTTATTCCACAAGGAATGCATTAAATTGATCAATTAATAGATTTCTATTTAACACAGTGTATCACAGTTTCCACAAAAATATTAAGGAGCAAAACTGTTTTCAACATTGATAATAATAAGAAATGTTTCTTGAGCACCAAATCTGCATATTAGAATGATTTCTGAAGGATCATGTGACACTGAAGACTAGGGTAATGAGTCCACACCACAGCTATACTGATAACAGCACAGAGAAACCATATTGTTGGAATCACTTTCAGAGCGATTTTATCCAGCTTATGAACAATAAAAAAAAACATAGTTATCGTTCTTTGTGTGAACGAGCCTTAAGGGTTAAAATTTGTCAAGAAAATTGTTTGGTGTTTTGGTATTCAACATCAGCAGAGTATAACAGACCAGGGCTGCACGAAATTGAGAAAAACTGACATTGTGATATTTTGATTTCCTGCAATATATATTGCGATATGAAAACAATTTCACCAGATGATTTGAATAGCTCTATTATATTAACATTGGTGACAAACAGCTGAGGGTATATTAGGCTGCTGTCACTTTAAGACCGAATGCACAGATCCAATATAATGATACGCATCCGTTTTCTTTCTCAATAGTTTACAACACATAACCGATCGTGTTTACGTGGATACTTGCTGAGACGGGCATTTTGACTTAATTTTGCGTGTCTATTCAAGCTCAAAAATAAGAGACAGGGAACTGAATTCGGTGTTCATGTGCCAGTCTTCTTGCCCTTGATGTTCAAACTGACAGGACTTAAAAACAGATGCAAATGATAAACTTTCACTCTATGATGGTTAAACTTTGCAATTAATTTTCGAATAACATGCATTTCAATACGGAGGAGCTCTGGCCCGTACGTATCTTGGATCAACTACGATCCCTATACTTCACATCGCACATCCTGCGATGTGACTATCACAGATAAGTCAAGTCAAGCCAAGTCAAGTATATTTGTATAGCGCTTTTCACAATACAGATTGTATCAAAGCAGCTTCACAGTATTAAATTAAAATAATACAACAAGGTTTGTTTCTAGTGGAATTTATTGATTGATAAAATCAAATTAAATATCCCCAGAATATCCCCAACTGAGCAAGCCAAAGGCAACAGTGGCAAGGAACTGAAAAACTCCATCAAGTGACCTAATGGTGTCCTAAAACTCCATCAGGTGACCCAATGGAGAAAAAAAAAACCTTGGGAGAACCCAGGCTCAGTCGGGGGCCAGTTCTCCTCTGGCGTTTATGAACTAGAGGCCGGATTGTAATTTGAACTGTAAGATTAAAAATATTATATGAATGCCTGGCTGAAGAGATGCGACTTTAATCTAGTTTTAAACTGGGAGAGTGAGTCTGAGCAACGAACACTATCAGGAAGGCTATTCCAGAGTTTTGGAGCTAAATGTGAAAATGCTCTCCCTCCTTTGGTGGATCTGGATATCCTAGGTATGACCAAAAGCCTTGAATTTAGTGATCTTAAAGTGCGCGATGGATTATAGTGCGATAGAAGATCCATGCATCGATATTGAGATAAGCACATCGCAATATCGATGCTAAAACTATATATTATGCAGCCCTAAAACAGACCAGGTTTAGCTTACTAGTTTGGTACAAGAAAAATCAACATTATCAGAGCACCTCAGGGAAACGCTGAACATTAAACGATGTAACGCTGGAACATTAAAAGCAAGGGATCATGGAAGAAAATGGGACCATGCAAATAGTTATTTTAATTGTTCAGAAATTAATTATACTAGACCAATAAATGTGGCAAAATACTTGCGATAATGCCTATGAAGATCATAAAAAAAAAAAAGCTTGTTCACAATAATCTCACATTATTAAATTATTTCTGAATTAAATTTTTATTCTACTGTTCTAAATTTCGTGGCAATAAGGATCAGTTTCTGTTATCTAGCTACTGCTGCTGGGCTGACACAATGCCAACTCATTTGCAGAGACCTACTTCTGTAATGTCATTTTCTGATAGGCAGCTCACAACGTAGACCCACATTCGAACCGAATAGAGAGACGCCAATGGATTACAAATTGGTAAAAACCTGACCAAACCTGGTTTTGCTGGTTTACCTGAACCTTCTTAAAGATCACATTGAGTCCACGACCACTGCTTGAACCTCCATTCTCCTCAGCATAACTGACAGTTTCGCTGTTTTTACTTGAAAAAATATGTTACTGCACTAGGCTGTCTATATGCAGGAATTAGCACTGCTACTACTGATGATAAGCTGAGCTTAGAAATAATACAATTCAGGACTAGAAAAACTAGCATTTAGGACCCCCAAAAGTACATTTCCATGAAGGCCCCTCATGTGAGACAGTTCTCATGCAGTCTTTCACAAGGCTTTCTGCTCACATGGCAACAGAGAATATCTATTTTGTACAGTTTTTTGTTTGTCTCACTTTTTATGTTTGTCTTTAAAAAAAAAAGTGGGAAGTTCTCCAAAAGTACAGTCTTCCTTAAACATAGCCACTATGTTAAGACTGTGTCGTAAGAAATATTTTGACCAACCATCAGTTAGGACTAGTCTTGAAAAAAAATTCAATGTTACACTTGCTGTTTCTTTGTATCAATGTACTAGCCATTTCTGAGTGAAATTTATTTCTACAAGATTTTTTTGTAATATATGACCTATAAAAAACATAAAAATAACATACAATCTAAACTTAAATTTAACAAAAACTAACCCCAAAACCAAAATATCATTGTAATAGGAAATAGTTACAGAACTGTAATAGTTTTCATACGATCAAAATCATAACTTTATCATTTAATGTCAAGGCGTACAAATTTTACGCATTTGTAATGAGAGTGTGATGGAAAAACAAGCTAGCAGAAGTATGAAACTCTAAGGACAGAAAGGATACTTACTGTAGGAACACACACACGCACACAATTATATTTGGAGAACTTCTCCTTCAACAGATGTCTCTGAAATACTGTAGGCTATAGAGAAAAATATAGCCTATCTTGTCCTTGTGAACCTATAGTACCGTGGCCCAGTAGTACACAACACATGAAATTTAAAAAGCAAACTAAGCAAAATAAGCCACAGCACACCGGAAAATGTACAACACAACGGAAATAAGCCACAACACAATGGAAATAAGCCACAACACAATGGAAATAAGCCACAACACAACGAAATAAAGCCGCAACACAACGGAAATGCTCCCGACCACTAGAGGGCTCTCGGAGCGAGGTAAAGTTAGTTTTTCATGCCACTGTTCTGAATCGGCAGAATATATAAAAAATATATATATAAAAAATATATCAACACCACGATTAGTTTTAACAGTATGTAGCCAACCATTGTATATCGAGTCGACATTCATTAATTCAAAATCACCTACGTGCATTATAGCTGCAAATTTATACTCTAGAATGCTTTGACGCGCTACCACGGCGCATGATCCGGAACGTCTGCCAATTCCACCAAGTGGTTAAAACTTACAATTTGTATGAATTAAAATGACTTTTAACATTCAAAAACAGACATGTTTAAAATTCAAAGCTTGATTGTATTGGACTTACTACAAGTGACTTTTTTCCAATACCTACCTTCATGTTACAGTAAACAATTATTTTTAGAAAATAAAATTTTTCTAAATTAAAGTTTTTTTTTTTTTTTTTTTTTATGTTTTAAAGGTTGTAGTACATTCCTAGTAACCAGACTGACTTACTACAGGTGATTACTGGTTTAATTTTTAATTATCAAATTATATTATAATAAATTATATGTTTTAACCACTTGGTGGAATTGCCAGACGGAGCTCCCTTAGGGATCATGCACTGTGGAAGCGGGTCAAAGCATTCTCGAGTATAAATATGAAGCTATAATTAATGTAGGGGATTTTGTGTCGATATACAATGGTTACATACTGTTAAAACTAATCCTGGTATTGATATCTTAAGACTGCCGACTCTATAGAACAGTGGCAAGGAAAACTAACTTTACCGCGCTAAGAGAGCCCTCTGGTGGTCGGGAGCATTTCTGTTGTGTTGTGGCTTTATTTCGTTGTGTTGTGGCTTATTTCCGTTGTGCTGTGGCTTATTTCCGTTGTGTTGTGGCTTATTTCCGTTGTGTTGTGGCTTTATTTCGTTGTGTTGTGGCTTATTTCCGTTGTGTTGTGGCTTATTTCCGTTGTGCTGTGGCTTATTTCCGTTGTGCTGTGGCTTATTTCCATTGTGTTGTGGCTTATTTCCGTTGTGTTGTGGCTTTATTTCGTTGTGTTGTGGCTTATTTCTTGTGTTGTGGCTTATTTCCGTTGTGTTGTGGCTTTATTTCGTTGTGTTGTGGCTTATTTCCGTTGTGTTGTGGCTTATTTCCGTTGTGCTGTGGCTTATTTCCATTGTGTTGTGGCTTATTTCCATTGTGTTGTGGCTTATTTCCGTTGTGTTGTGGCTTTATTTCGTTGTGTTGTGGCTTATTTCCGTTGTGTTGTGGCTTATTTCCGTTGTGCTGTGGCTTATTTCCGTTGTGCTGTGGCTTATTTCCATTGTGTTGTGGCTTATTTCCGTTGTGTTGTGGCTTTATTTCGTTGTGTTGTGGCTTATTTCCGTTGTGTTGTGGCTTTATTTCGTTGTGTTGTGGCTTATTTCCGTTGTGTTGTGGCTTTATTTCGTTGTGTTGTGGCTTATTTCCGTTGTGTTGTGGCTTTATTTCGTTGTGTTGTGGATTATTTCCGTTGTGTTGTGGCTTTATTTCGTTGTGTTGTGGCTTATTTCCGTTGTGTTGTGGCTTTATTTCGTTGTGTTGTGGCTTATTTCCGTTGTGTTGTGGCTTATTTCCGTTGTGTTGTGGCTTATTTCCGTTGTGCTGTGGCTTATTTCCGTTGTGCTGTGGCTTATTTCCATTGTGTTGTGGCTTATTTCCGTTGTGTTGTGGCTTTATTTCGTTGTGTTGTGGCTTATTTCCGTTGTGTTGTGGCTTTATTTCGTTGTGTTGTGGCTTATTTCCGTTGTGTTGTGGCTTTATTTCGTTGTGTTGTTGATTATTTCCGTTGTGTTGTGGCTTTATTTCGTTGTGTTGTGGCTTATTTCCGTTGTGTTGTGGCTTATTTCCGTTGTGCTGTACATTTTCCTTTCTGTTGTGGATTAATTTCATTCTGTTGTAGCTCAATTTCGTTGTGTTGTGGCTTAATTTCGTTGTGTTGTGAACTTATGACTGCTTTTTAAATGTCGTTGTGTTGTGCACTACTGTGCCACCGTGCTATAGTACTTCAAATACAATGGAGGAGAAATAGACACAATAAAACAGACCCAGAACTGATTTCCAACAAGCAGTGACTATCTCTCTGATGAAAAGGCTCCAGGGATCAATTGCAATACATAGCAAAGCTTCTGTCAAAACTTTCACTCTTTCCAAGGCCAACATGGTCTGCCACTTGCCAAATGAGCGCTTTTTTTCTATCAATGTCCACAGAGAGCCAGCAGTCATTTGTGTTATTAGTCTTTCTTCCTGTAAATGTTAAAAGGTACAATAAACTAAAATTTGTTCCAGAAAGATCAAGTCGAACATTAACATTATCCTGAGGTTTAAAATAATCCAATCTCAGAGCAGTTTAAATACTCAGAGGATCTTAGTTATGGTTAAATTGAATATAACCTTTGTCTCGGATCCTTGAGACTATTGCTGACGTACAGTAAGAGTATAAAGCTAGAAAGTGAATGCAATTTATATACTGTTCAATGGTTTGGGGTCAGTAAGATTATGTTTTCTTTGAAAGAAGACACTTATTTGATCAAAAACAAATGTTATTAAAATGTATTCCTGTGATGGAAAAGCTGAATTTTCAGCATCATTACTCCAGTCTTCAGTGTCACGTGATCCTTCAGAAATCATTCTAATATGCTGATTTGCTGCTCAAGAAACATTTCTTATTATTATCAATGTTAAAAACAGTTGTGCTGCTTCAAAGTTTTGTGGAAAACAGTGATATTTCCCCCCCAGTATTAACTGATGAATAGAAAAGTTAAAAGGAAAAACTTTTCTTTTCTTTTTTTTGGAACAATGAATAAAAGATAGCCTAACATTTTAGTTTAGGGTCCAATTCTCACTATTAACTAGTTGCTTATTAACATGCATATTACTAGGATATTGGCTGTTCATTAGTACTTTTAAAGCACATATTAATGCCTTATTCTGCATGACCATAATATTCTACATCCCTTAATCCTGCCCCATATCTAAACTTAACCTTACTAGGAGTTTGTTGAGGCAAAGCTAGTCGTAGTGAGAACTGGACCCTAATCTAAAGTGTGACCAGATTTCATGCATTCTTGCTAAATAAAAGTACTTTTTTTGAATTGTACTGTAGGCTATACTGTGTATTTTGTACATGCTATACATATTTCTTATCCAATTTCCAAATGAGCTGTTCAATTCACATTTTTAAATACCATACATAGAGAAATCCCTGACTTTTCATTGCAGACTTAAATCTCAGCGCAGTTAGTGACATTGATCTCTTCTGAAGCTCAGAGGAGGCACATTGATTCCTGCATTTTTTAAGCAAAAGTCTCCATTTGCTCTCCATTTAATCACATTGCTGTCAAGAGAAACAATTGGGATATTGCAGAGATCTCATTTGTGATTTTTCTTTCCAGTGAGAAGCACCACAAAGTAAATTCCTACACAAATGACAGCACAGCTGCTGTAACGACATGACACACAAAAGCTAGAAATTCTTCGCGTGACCTTGGAAGAGTCAATAAAAACACACAGCTGCACACTCTGGGTACAATTTTATGCTGATTTGGGATACGTCTACAAAACTGATCATGTATCAGTCACAAAAAACAACATCTGCACCATCTCCATTTACTACATTTTGATGCAACAGGCTAAGCATTTACCACATTGCAATGGCGTTTTCATTGTCTCAGCCTCCCAATTTCACAGATTTTCCATATTAACCAATATTCTCTTCTGTGCGTGACAAAACTGAAGGGCCCTTAGACTTCACCCTCCCCTGCTCCTTCATTCTCCTCTCTGCAAGCTTTGGTCCGTACAAATCCAATTTAGCAAATCTATTTTGACATTGAATTTGCACTCATTCAGATGTGGCATCAGACTCTCTGTTCCTCAGGTCTCTTTCTGTAATGAAATGTCTGCAGCAGACCTGAGAGCTGATTACAGATCCCACTATTCAAGAATATCTTTTCTAACTGCTCACCACTATCAAAATGTGATCTTTACAACCAGACATCTTCCCACGTCTCGTGTTGCAAAAATGTGCACCTCAGGGCCCGTACGATGTAGGAGACAAAATAAGAAAAACATTTACAACATACAGTATGTGATTTGTTTCAGCAATTGTGATTTTTATGTAGACTGAATCATGCAAGCTATCAGTTAGCATCTCAATGCCAGTTGTCTGGCTCACTCAGGACCCTCGGTCGGAAAAACGCAATAAGAAATCCGCCATCTTTGCTCATGGGAAGCACAGAACTTTTTGAGTCAAGCAAATGAACCGTAAAGACCATGTGACTTAATCACACTAGAGCTGCTAGATGCTGATGGCATCACAAGAACACAGCATCCCAAACACTTCTTCACTAGCAGCTACCCAGAGATGTAATAGGAAAAATAGTGAAATTCATTTCACTATTATTATTATTAAAGGCACAATATGCAAGATTTTGGGATTAAAATATCCAAAAACTATGTAATATATTTTGTTGACTTGTATACTTACATTATCCCAAATATTTCTACCAATGTTTAAATGCTGTGAAGTCAGTTATTGTAACCAGTGTTACATCCCGTGTCATTGCGTCACCTGTGAATGATGTCATATCCGCATTACCCTTGATTTCCCGTTTTACATCCATAGAAACACCAAAGATGCTTTAACGTATTATGTGTTATATTAGACAGGTGAGCAACTGTTTGGATACCTTTATCGACAGAAAATTAAATCAATGTTATATAGTTCAACACGCTTAGTTTTAACTTTTATTTATTTATTTTTATTTACTGCGAGTAACATGTTTGTATAATGCGTCAAAAACAACACTATTTAGTCACGGACTAATATAGCATAATCAGAAAGAGCATTATTAGTAGTAACAATAATAAAGCATTTTCTCCACCATACAATGTTTTAAAATGAATTGCATTCATCCAGCTTTTACTAATATGATATTCTAATATTGATCTAGCTTACTGCAGTGTGCAACGTGTCATACCAGCCACCAAGCGAACGCACATTATAAAATAACACACTCATGTATTTTTTATATTATTTTTCTGACCAAGTAAAACAGCGCTGCGTTACCCCACAATTTGAATTTGTCAAATAAAGTGACCTGTCTGAGTAGTAATTGAGTAGGCTGTTTCTTTAGTATGAAATAAAATAATGTGAATTTAAGTTATCAAATGTAACTGTAAAAAAATGCAAGTTCAGGGAAGGAGGCGAATTTTAAATATAACTTTAATCATAAAATATACATAAACAGCAAAAACGAAAGGAGCAGCAGCGGCATACAAGGATAATAACAAATTTCCCACGCTCTCGGCCCCACCCTGCTTCATTAGCTCATCCATGAACACGGTTTCGGTCCGAGTCCCGTCGGATTGCTTTCCATCAGCTGTGGAGGTGAAGACGACAACTCCCATGATTCCACGGCATGCTCATTCACAGCGCCATCAAGCTAGGCTACGCCTTTGTTATTGTTTTGCGACCTCACATATTGTGCCTTTAATTAGATATTATTATTATTATTCCAAACCTTTAGCGCACTCTTAAGGCCAATTCACACTTCACCGACGGACAATTTGTCAGGTTTTTGTTGGACTGCGTCTGTTGGCATCCATCTGAGCTTTTTTCGCCGATTGAACATGTTAAATCTGCGCTTGTCTGGTCGTGGAATGTACGAGAAGTGACGTACTGTAATCTGGTGGTTGTCCTTGTTGGTGTGAATTGGCCTTAAAAAATAAAGGTTCCAAAAGGGGGGTTTTCACAGTAATTCCATAAAAGAACCATTCTTTGTTCCTTACAGAACCTTTCAGTGAACACTTCTTACAAGATTTTTTTTTTTCTTCAGGCCAATTCACACTGCACAGACAAACGCAACCAGGTTTTGTCAGTTCAGTGTGTTCCCCCCTGTCAGCGTCTGTTGTTGTTGGTCGGCTCTTGTTTTCGCTTGTTTGTTGAGTCGTGGAATGTCTGAGAAGTGACGGACTGGGCATAGTCCGCATTGGTCAGCGTCTGTCAGTACAGTGTGAATTTGGCCTTTAGTTTGAGAACATCTGAAACATCTAAACAACCTTTTTCCACAATAATCTTTTGTGCAATGGAAAGGTTCCATGGATGTTAAAGGTTCCTCATGGAACCATTGATGCCAATAAAGAACCTTTATTTTTAAGAGTGTGTGCAACTCATCCTGCTACAGTGATACAGATATGAATATGAACGACACCATAAAATCATGCCTATTGCCTAATTACATTTCTAAGGTAACGGACATGTCTTTTGCATCATGGCGGGTGATAAAATCTGAGAGCAAAACAAATCTTTAGATTTACATTTAAAAGGTACTTGGCAACAACTTAGAGACCACATAGCAATAACCTAGCAATGCCATCGAAACAAGGAATACTGGGAAAGCTTTCCAGCCAACTCCATTATCATGGAAAGTAGTAAAATATTGATTTTATAATGTTTCACTTGCAAATCAGTTTAGGGTAAAAAAGACAGCATTTACATCCTCAAGCAACTGACTTCATAACATCACTTCCATCCTTTTCCCAACTGATATTTAGTGCACTGCACTATCACACAAATAACTGCAGAGACTCTCATGGGCTAGAAAACAACAAGAACAAAAACTGCAGAATCAAGAACATTGTTTCAAATCAAAGGTTTTTTTTGTTGTTGTTGTCCATAGATGACAGAAAACAGGAGAATGATCAGGTATTTAAAAATGGATGGATGGATGAATATTCCAAAATAGTAGTGTTTTAACTGGTAGTATCAATAATTCAAACCGATGCCCAAGTATGCCATTAGAACATAGCCTATTCTTTTATAAACAATCTATACTATCCCGGCAATAGGACTTAAAACAGTTTGACATAGTAGACAGACATACACACACTGTAGGTATTACAGAGAGAGCCTTTGGCTAGTTTCAGTTCGAATACACACAGAGACAAGAGAGCTCAGCCAATTATACTCTCCACAAATTACCCTTGATTAAGCAGCAGAACACCAGCTGCAGAGCAACAACACCCAGAGATTCTCCCTTCTGCCTGCTCGCTCATACTGAACCAGTCATTCCCTCAACATCCACGGCACATCCCAGTGCTTCCACTCAAGAAGAAGCCTTACTGTAAACTCTGCGTAAATATTTACATAATTACAACCCCTCCGCAGAGAGAATTCAGCATGGTTTTCCTAAAAGAGTGATTTGTACAAACAGCTAAAGCTCCAAGGGTTATTTTACTTCCTACCAATGCTGTTTCTGAACCGTGCATTAAAACAATTCATTCAATTACAAATTAATCAAATGGCACAGGCTGAACAATCACTTTTTTTTATTTTTTTAGAACAAGCACAATGCAGTCAAACACAAGAACCAGTCAAGCGGAGAAAGAAACAGCCTGACGCAAACAACGGGAAAGACTTATGGGAGATTTCATGAGAAGAGATCGGTGATGGCTTTTACCTCAATCTGCTGTGCATTGTGAACTAAACTAATACTAATGTCTCTTCGCTCTGGCAGTGATGTCTAACCCATCATGAATAATACAGGCCTGAAGTACATGTTAGTGCCACTCAGGGGGGCTTTCCCTTGGCTTGCACAGGCAGAAAATGGAACAGTGAGGCAGAAACAGGGTCAGCTCTCCCACAAGGAATGAATGACACTGATTTGCCTTTCTGCCTTGCTTTTCTGTCCCTGGTCCTTTCAGGCAACGGATGCATTGATATAAGGATGGATGGATAGATAGATAGATAGATGGATAGATGGATAGATAGATAGATAGATAGATAGATAGATGGATGCATTTAAAACATAATTCTAAGCTGTGGCTCACATAATGAGGTAGGCTAAAAATATTCAGGGCTAGACTAAATATGAATGATGCAAGTGTAGGAATAAACGAATGCTTCATAATGTTTACTTACTATTAAACGCCATCATGGGAATCATGGACAGCCTGTTGCAAGCACCCCCGCCTTTTTCTTTCTTTCCATGCTTTCGAGGTTAGCACGAATACCAACACCTAGCAACTACAAACCAGCCTTCTGCATCTATACGGCCGAAATCTGGTGTTAAAAATGGGAAGCGATATCAAGCATGACCTCCCAGAGTCGAGCTGAAGCCTGCGTAATCGGGTGCATTGATAAAACTGGCCACCTGTTAAGCATAAACTTCACAGAGTGCACGCATAAACGATGCGTATTTCATGCGGTCTGTGCGCAACAGCAACAACAACAACAAAAAATGAGTTGGTATATGCAGGTTTACCTTATATCCTTCGTGTCTATGTTTATTCTCCTCGAGGCACACGCGACTGTCAGAAGACAGCGGGCTGCTTTTACTCCGCGGAGAAACGGAGTTCCTGGCTCCCTGGCATCTATCAGGCGTGCATGCACGGGCGTGATGAGCTGGATTCCGCTGCTCGCCTGATCTCAGGCTGTCGTTTTCACGGTGCTGCAGCAGAGACGGCTGCTGGCTTCTCAGCTCCCCGGATCCTCGAGCACAGCAGTTGGGCAGGCTACTCCTCAGCACCCGCTGCTGCTGAACCTGTAGCTGGAGGGAAGGTTGAGGGTTGTGACGCTGGCTTGGATGCTGCTGTTGCTGCAACAGATGTTGATGTTCATGCAATCCGCAGCTGCACGAACAATGATCTGGTTGGCAATTCGCAGTTTTGGCAGCCCCTCCAACACTCTGCTGCCGACTTAGGGAGGGTTTGGAACAGTCTGTGAGACTTAGGTTGCTTCCTTGGCTTTTGACTGATGCTTCCTGGCCGAAAGGGCTAGGCAGGTTCTCTTGGCTCTGTTTTGGCAAGGGGTGTGCGGTCTGTCTAAGGCCACCCCTGTGCTCCGCGTGTTGGTGGTGGTGCTGCTGATGGACGGCTCCCGAGTAGCGATGCTGCATCCCCGCCTCACCTGCGGCGGAGTGCCGCTTTGCGTTGCAATGATCCGGCACCCTTTCGCTGCGCGCAGCCCCGGTGGAGTCAAGAAGGCCCGTTTCATTGGTAGGTTTAACCAAGACCAGCCTCATCACGTCACTATGGAGTTATAGGGAGCCCCACCTACATGTGACAGTCGAAGTGTTTATATGAATGAGTAGCCTATACTAAGGGAAGTGCACAGTACGAGGGTGCGAATTATGGGGAGGTTGGCGAAACCATAGTCCCCGAATTAAGACTCGACTCCCTAAAGGAAATCAAAACAAAAGGTTGGGTGGAAGTCTTAGTTTAAATTTGTATACATAGGTTTAACGAACAAACGCTAACGAATAAAAGTTGTATCCGCCTGATAGTGCAACCATAGCAACAGGAGGCCGCTGGAGCAATTCATGGACCTTTGTCACAGACTGTGAAGACGCGTCATCAGCATCGTAAATCCTGCAGCTTTTCATATATCTTCATTTAAAACATTTTTTTTTAATTATCATTTGTATTATATTACCTTTGCATCAAATTACAAAAAGACTAGTTAACGTTGCCGTGAGGGTGTTTCAGCGGCTGTGGAAGTGACGGTAAAAATGACATTTCTCTCTTCCGACAGCCGTTTATCAATCTCTCTCTATTTTTCCCCCTCTTTTGAAAGTTCTGAAAACACTATTGTGGGATTTTCTTTTGCTATTTGAGCAAATGGGAACACAAAAAAATATATTTAATGTGGTCATTCACCAGTTTACCCAACTATGACGACTTCCGAAACCCAGAAATGTTAAAAGGGTCTGTTGTGGTCAGATTCTGGTGATATGTCCATAAAGCGTGAGAAGTATTGTCATTATTCCAATCACTTTCAGATTTATATATCACAAAACCATTGGTGTTTGAAAATAACTTTAGGACGTCAATTACGTTTAGCTAACTTTCGACAGATTACAATTTTCGCTGCGCGAGATGAACCACAGCATGCCAAAATTGCTAAAATGTAGCTAGAAGTCATTTAAAATTATCATCCATGGTGCTCGTCTAAAAATTCTTATACTTAGGAGGTGGTGATGGCTAAGTAGTGGTGGTGAAGGTTCTAGGTTGCTAACACAAATCCTGCTGGTTCGTTCCCCTGTAGAGGTGATTCAGGAACTGGAGGAATACTAAAATCACAGTCCTGATCTGGCACCATTGTACTCATGATGTTTATATGAAGTTGGCCGAGGGCAATTGTCCATGTAGTAAGTGTCCTTTTGTGAGATTTATCAGCTTAATGGCAACTTAAGCTTGGCCATTTTAATAAAATAAAACTTTAAACTCAAAATAATTGCATAAAAAAAATGTGATCAGCTAGTTTTTTTGTGAGTTGATCACATATCTAATCTTAATGCGATGTGATGCTGGGTCAATCTGGTGGGTCAGGCAGTCATGAAACTCCTAGTAACCTGCAAAAATATCAGAGAATAAAATGCACATCAGTTCCATTGAAACCTGTTCTCAAACAATAAAGTATACTTGTATTACATTTTATTAAATTGGTCAGCAGCACATGCACCTTAACCATTATCAAAAAAGCCTTGAAATTCAAGAGTAAAGTTGTTTAGATTTCAGGATAGTAGTTTCGGTTTTCACAGGATTGAGTGCTGATGTCAATGAAGGTGATGCCAAAGTTTGGAGTTGAACTCCGGAGTGGATCTGGGGCGCAGATGAAGGAAGCTGGTAATTTGATCTTTTTCATTAAGTAATTAGTCCTGGAGACCTGTATGGGTTCCTGGGCAGAATGAAGTATCATTTGCTTGCTGGTTTTGGAGGCAATGTTGCTTACAACCACATGAATTATTAATTTCCCTTTCCCACTCCATGTTCAGTGACATATGTGAATGGGATTGCCTGTTGAAATGACCCCAGTGTGTGTGGCACTTACAAACAGCATTTAATTTAGGCTAAACAAAATCTTCTCAGTTGTCAATGCTATTTAGATGTTGTTTTGTGGGGTTACAGACTGAAAATTTAAACCAAAAGGGTATTAGTTGAAGTAAATAGGGAAATGTTGACCATTAAACTAATACATTATACATCTACTCATTTTCAATAATAAATAAATGATAATACTTAAAACAAAACTTGAGATTTACCTTAAGTAATAAGTATCATGAACTGACAATGACAAATACTGGTAACACTTTAAAATAAGGTCCCATTCATCGACTTTAGTTAATACATTAGTTAACATAAACAATGAGCACTATTTGTTAATGTAATAAAAGTACAATTCATCATTGTTCATGTAAGTTCACAGTGCATTAACTAATGTTAACAGGTACAACTTTTGATTTTAAAAATGTATTAGAAAATTCTGAAATTAGACTAACAAATGCTGTAAATATTGTTCATTCATGTTTACTTGAACTAATGTGAACAAATGCAAGTGATCAAAACACTTTTATAGCATTTATTAATTGATCTTGGTTAATGTTAATTTCTGCACATACACATTTGTAATGTTATACGAGTTAACAGTTAATGCATTACGAATTAACAGTAATTCACAATGAATTATAGAATATTAATAAATCAACATTAATCTTGATTAATAACTGCTGTTAAAAATGTTGTTTATTGTTAGTTTGTGATACTTAATTCATTAACTAATGTAAACAGTTTGAACCTGAATGTAAAGTGTTAACCGAATAGTATGTCATTTTTAGGAGACAAAAGTTGTAGAACCATTTACAGCAAGTTTTTTTGTTGTTGTTGTTAAAGTAAATGAAATCTCAACACATTTCTGTAGTCTGACATCAGAATCAAACCCTCCCATAGCGACCAGACTGTAATTTGTAAAACCACTTAGGGCCTAGAAACAGCACACCGTACAAACGGAGCAATTTTATGGGCTATCAGGTATTTAATATCCAGGTATCACTTTTACAACAGAAGGGCCATCTGTTTTCTATTTTAACCTGTACAAGAGAGTGAACATAAGTAATTCTTTTAGCAATCAAACTGACAGCTCTTATATAAAGGCCTCTCAGTGTGCATTATTTATATATCTCCTCCTGCCGTTCCACCTGTTCATTAAACTGCATTCGAACTTCTCGCCCACAGCTACGAGGAAGTAACACACATCCTAAATATAGATTTTTACCTTTAATTGCCTTTCTGCTGATCTTGGATCATTTTCCTTGGAAAAATCCAGGCTTGAAGAAAAGCAACACTGCCTCCAGATCAGCACAAATCAATAGCCATAAATGCACTAGAGCGGTTTGTGTTAATGCAGATTCATTTGCATAAAGCAAATGTCTGTAGATAGAAATTAATTGTTATATTCAGTTTCAGGGATGCCAGAATAACAGTTTACAGTTAAATGAAATTGATATGGAGTCAATTTGAACACTTAAAACGTGTTAATTTCAAGTAAGCATATAAAACTGATTAGTAATGCCGTGAGAACGGCTCAGGAAAACATTGCAAAATGGTTGCTCCTGTGTTTATTTTCTGTTTGTGCTAAGCTAACTGTTGCTATTACAGATGCTCTTTTGTATGAAGAAGCGCATGTTCCTGTCTAACAGCGAGAGAGAGATGGAGAGGCCCTGTCACAAGCAGATGAGTGTTCATTACTTTATCCTTGAGAGGGGGTGGGGTGTGTGTGTGTGGGGGGGGGGGGGGGGTAATATGAGTATATGGGGGGATTTGGGCAGCAGGAAAGAGATTTCACACTAATTTGTGGGATGACACCTTAACCATTTACAATATATATTAAACAAACTGACCGTAAAACCCTTAATTTAATATCTCCCCATATACCATGAAACAGATCAAAATTGGTAGATGTTAAAACAAACTTAAAAGGATGAATAGCATGTCTGTCATAAATATAAAGGACATTTCTCCAATGCGTCATGTACAATAAATTACAGATGTCTAAAAATACAACCTGATGATCTGATTTGAGCAAACAGGTTGTTTAAACAGTAACACTTTACAATCAGGTTTTATTTTTATTCTAACATTAACTAACGATAAGCAATACTTCTAGAGCATTTACTAATACATATTTAAAATCAAAAGTTTGAATCTGTTAACATTGGTTAATGTGAACTGACATGAACAATTGTATTTTTATGAACTAACATCAACAAAGGTTAATAAATGCTCTAAAAAGATATTGCACATAGTTCATGTTAACTAATGCTAACACATGAGGCATTATTGTAAAAAATAAGAATAAAATCTACCATGTTAAGCCATAATGCCAAAAATATATGTAAAACATTGCACAGTAACTACTCAAAATAAAAATGTCATTTGCTCAGGAATGACAGCTGTTTATTAGAACTGTAATTGCTGAATTAAGTTCCCAAAAAGCCCACTCTCTGCATACACGATTTAGCATTAAGGGGTCTGACATATAGATAAAACAAAACTTTCATAAAGCATTAATAATTGTAAACTGAGACATCCTTACCTTAAAGCAGCGTCCTTCTTTCCTTCGGCAAGCACGTTAGACTCGGGTCCCCAGACATACATGAGGTGTGAGTGATGGGCGCTTTTTCGAGAAAACAGGATTTAGTCATCAGACATGCAGCTTTTTCCTTAGACGCTTGTCAGATGTAGGAGGCCGGCCGGTCTCTCTTTGAGACGCATAATTAGGATGCAGGCTGAAGAAAGGACAGCCCAGCTTGATAAGGGTTGGCATGCAAATGGATAAGGAGACAAAGAAGCACAGCGAGAGAGAGAGGGAGAGCAAAACACTATATGTCGCACACAACACTTTCTGCTTTAAGCGTCGGGTATCATTATTGCGTCCACTGCTCAGGTTGGCTGTGGTAGTCGAATACATTGAGGTCCGCAGATGAGGAAATCGAGGAGAGAAATCTGCGATTGATGCTCAGCAGTTCAAAGGCCTTCCCAAACCCTCTTATCTTTCCCGCCACAGAGGCAGCTCAGATAAAAGACGAACACACATCACACTAAGCGTTGGACGGAAACATGGATGTTAGAGATGTACATGTACACAAACAGCAGTGCTCAGTGCATTAAAGAGTGTGTATGGTCCTCTATTTATGGGGAAACCAAAAGTTTGAAATCAAAATGTACTTCTTTGTTGGAATATTGCAGTATTTATTATAAATTATAGATTTTTTTAAAAATTCATGTGCCCTTGTAATCTTTACTCAAAATAACTTCCCCTCCCTCTTGCAGGGACATCTCTTCTCTGATGACGTGTTTAATGCCGTTAGGGCGGGACAACCTGTCATTCACATTACATCACAGCAACAGCAAATCACCACCATACAATCAATTCCCGATGGACAAGTCCCCCCCAACATTTTTTTTTTTATGTTCAACAAGCCGTTTCAATCGGATATACCATATACGTCACAATAGGGAAGAAAAGTCTATAGCAAATTCAGTTTCATGCCGTGAAGAGGCAAATTTTTGGATTGAAATATTGTAATTTTTGTTTAATGTTTGTCATTAAATAATTTAGAGAGGGACGTGCTAGGAAAAAACAGTGGGGCCCAAAAGTCTACTAGAAAAGGGAACAATTGAGTAAGCTTGTTTTGCATTTTTAATTAAAAAAAATTGATAAAAATTAACAATAATTTAAAAAAATAATGTTTAACATTTTTCGAATAAAATATTTTTTCATTTTTAAATGTAAAAAAAAAAAAAAAAGTATTGTTATTTTTGATTAATGGTTTTCACTAAGTAATTTAGCAATGTTAGAAAAACGCTGTATAAAATACCATGTTTACCAATTTACAACAAAAGGCCACTAATGATAATGCGTGTTTGGCATTTTTCTTTCTTTCTTTTTTTAATTAAATGCTGTTTGCATTTTTCTAACTTAAGAATTTTTTTAAATGTAAAAAATAAATTAAAAAAATCATTGTTATTTTATTGCTTGTCACTAAATAATTTAGCAATGCTAAAAGGGCATGGTACAAAATGTGGAAAAATACAGTGGGAAAAATATTTGTTTTGCCCAATTACATTTTTAATTAAGAATAAAATAATTACAAACAATATATGCTTAGCATTTTTCTAAGCAAAGTATCATTGTTTTGTTTTTAAATAACATTACAAATGATTCAACACATTTTGAGTGGAAAGTTAAACTGAAAAATGTATACGAATTTCCTAGTGTTTCTCCAGTCCCCTTAAGTGTCAATGACAGCAGCATTCAAGACTTAAGCAAACCCTGATAATGTTCTCCAGCATGATTTGAGATGTTCCACAGAGCATCTTGGGCTGTAATGGAAGCAAAAACATCCGAGGTAACATTTTCAGTGTCACAGATTTGATCAAAATCGGTGCAAAATCACTTATAATTGAAGTTCTTCAAATGCCTCCAACTAGAAAGAATAATGAGACTTTGCATCTTGCCTTAGACATATGTGGACCGTCATCAATCTTTGATGCTCTGAGACTCAGCAGATAAGGGAACTCCGTGCTATTTTGGGCCTGATGCTCTCTAAGACAGCAGGGTCTCTCTAATGGCTGGCTCGCCCCACACTTACCAGATTTTCAAAATGTGAGAGACCACAAACATGATGCAAAAAAAAAAGAAATCACAGATTTAACAGAACTGTTCCTATAGAATGTGGAGTGCCGAGATGTGAAAATCAGCACACCACACACTAAAGCCGAGTGCACACTGTATGATTTATTATAGTCCTTTACGGCTGTTGCTTGTAAGACTGTACAAGCATTATCCCCGCTGTAAGCCATGTCACACTGTGGGATGTCAGTTGTCATTAATGTCAGACTGTCCAGCAGTCAAGACGCGTTAAAAACGGGCACACGCAAGAAGACTTGTCCAGAGTTTTACATCATCAATCCGTGACACATTCAGTGATGTGAGCTGCATTTACATCCGGGGATAGAAATTGTGGCTAGGAAACAAAAACAATCACTAGCATGAATTTGATCATGGCTTCTCTTGAAATAAAATGAAGACGATGTGTGTGGAAGTGGTGGTTTGTTGTTGTCTCACTAATTGCGTCATCAGGTTCAGAGCTCATATTGGTTTTTGATTTGATGTTTGTCGTAGAAGAAGTTACACTACAGGACTGTGCGTCAAATCTTCGGACACTGCCAGAGTTTATTCTGAGGTACAACTTGATCGCAATGGTCGTTAATCGGCTGTCGGTGAACGATCAAAGACTTCAGACTTTGGCCTAGGATCCGAGGAAATGTTTAGGATTCACAAATTTGTCTCAGACGACCAAATCGCAGCCAAAATCATATAGTGTGAAACCCGGCTTAACTGATTCAATTTACAAACAACCAGAATCCCGACTGTGAACACGGGAAATCTTGCAAAATGTCTCCCAGTCAAACGTGACTTGGAGTAAATGAAGATGGCGGACGATGGGCTAGAAGAAATGGCGATAACAGTGTTTGGACTGCTTTTTACAGAAAATTTGCAGGAAAAAAAGGAAAAGGTTTGGATGACGGCGTGAACATGGACTTTACGTTTTCGTTCCACGTGACAATCGACAGAGTGCTTGCACTTTTGTTTCAATTTCTGATCACAAATTTTCAACATGTTGGATAGTCACGATTTGAGATCGGTGCGGCTCCGTACGGTGTACATGAGGACATCTCAGTCATGTGACAAAAAGGCATCATGCCTCAGATTGAAAGGCTTCAGTCATTGGACGAAACTGCATCACGCCTCAAACCAGTGTTGCCAAATCTGGGGTTTTACTGTGGAATTGGGCTACTTTTACACAGTTGTTATTTTTAGTCAGCGGGTTGAGGCGGTTGAATGAAAATGCAGATCCACTCTCTGACAGTAGGTGGCACTTATAGAACAGCAGAAATGCCTTGATGTCTGACGCCTTGATGTCTGACGCCTCATGCCCAATTGTATGAGACCTCACCTGACGTTGTTTTTTCTGAGACCTGAAGCCTTTCAGTCTGAGGTGCAAAAGTTTCGTCCAATGGCTGAAGCCTTTTAGTTTGAGGCATGACGCCTTTTTGTCATATGACTGAGGTCTGAGGATGTCCTAAATGTACACCGTAGTCCCGACATTCTTCTAAGCAGATTCAGTTACTCTTAACACACCCAACACCACAGGAAAATCTGATTCGGGAGGGGAGAATTGGTCCCAAAATCGGCCTGATTATCTTGTAGTGTGTGGGTGCCTTTAGATTCATCTTCTCATGCTCCGCAGATTATCAGCTATTTTATTTTTGAGTTTGATCCTACGACAAAACCACTCATTCAGCAAAGAATTTTGCTCTTAAGAAACCTGGTCTCCAAAACGATCCTGATAAAATGATCACGACGAACCAGCGCTGCTAATAAAGATTAGCCAAATATAGTCATTGCCCTTGAGTGCAGGAAGGGGATGTTTTTTAATTAACACTCTCAGTGGGTCACAACTAATAATGTGCAAATAGGTTTAAAAATAAAACGACATACTTACGCTGGTAATATCTTTGCTATTAAACACCCCTGTTCAGAGATTTTTAGGTTGATTAAGAACAGCTATTGTTTCACAGTTGTACTTGAGGTCTTCATATGTTGTCATTATGATTGTTTTATAGGCAGTTATGTCGAAGTTATGAAAAGGACACATTCATTAAACCATTGTGCATGGGAGAGATGTTTAATAGAAGGTGAGTAAACGGGAGAGGTTATCGTATGGCATAATCTCTAGATGACCAACAGTTCTTCCACTGTGACGCTGCTTGATGACACATTATGGCCATAAATTACTTTAAGTGTGAAAGAGTGTTCTTGCCAAGGATAAAGGTGGCTACTGGGAATTATCCAGCCTGCAGGCTAATTTCCTTTCCTTCCGGAACGTCCCGTAGGGGTCAGTGACCGTTTATGTCCATCGATTGTGCACCTGCAGAGACGTTATTAAAAGCAAATCTACCTTCAGTATGTCTGAAGTATCACATTAGCAGCAAACGTGGTTGAACGAGGGAAAATGTCATCATAGCAGGGCACTTTCCATACACAGTATAAGACCAGAAACTCTTTAAAAAACATTTTTTTTAACAAATGTTCAGTCAATCCAAGGGGTCAAACTAATTATTCCATGTGCTGTTTTGTTTTTGGCTTTTTTTGCAACACTGTCAACCAAATGTCAGTATTATATGTGCATGATGTTTGTCATTTTCTAGCAATAATTTTAACCATTAGATAAAAATTAAGTGACTTATTTTGTATGATTAAATATTTGTAATAAAAATTAAATCATACATTTCATTATAAATTAAATTTATAAAATTAAATTTTAAACATTTAATTATTATAAATAATAAAAAATAATATATATATATATATACATACAGTGAGGAAAATAAGTATTTGAACTATTTAAAGAGAACTATTTTGCAAGTTCTCCCACTTGGAAATCATGGAGGGGTCTGAAATTGTCATCGTAGGTGCATGTCCACTGTGAGAGACATAATCAAAAAAAAAAAAAAAACAGAAATCACAATATATGATTTTTAAACTATTTATTTGTATGATACAGCTGCAAATAAGTATTGGAACACCTGTCTATCAGCTAGAATTCTGACCCTCAAAGACCTGTTAGTCTGCCTTTAAAATGTCCACCTCCACTCCATTTATTATCCTAAATTAGATGCACCTGTTTGAGGTCGTTAGCTGCATAAAGACACCTGTCCACCCCATACAATCAATAAGAATCCAACTACTAACATGGCCAAGACCAAAGAGCTGTCCAAAGACACTAGAGACAAAATTGTACACCTCCACAAGGCTGGAAAGGGCTACAGGGAAATTGCCAAGCAGCTTGGTGAAAAAAGGTCCACTGTTGGAGCAATCATTAGAAAATGGAAGAAGCTAAACATGACTGTCAATCTCCCTCGGACTGGGGCTCCATGCAAGATCTCACCTCGTGGGGTCTCAATGATCCTAAGAAAGGTGAGAAATCAGCCCAGAACTACATGGGAGGAGCTGGTCAATGACCTGAAAAGAGCTGGGACCACCGTTTCCAAGGTTACTGTTGGTAATACACTAAGACGTCATGGTTTGAAATCATGCATGGCACGGAAGGTTCCCCTGCTTAAACCAGCACATGTCAAGGCCCGTCTTAAGTTTGCCAATGACCATTTGGATGATCCAGAGGAGTCATGGGAGAAAGTCATGTGGTCAGATGAGACCAAAATAGAACTTTTTGGTCATAATTCCACTAAACGTGTTTGGAGGAAGAAGAATGATGAGTACCATCCCAAGAACACCATCCCTACTGTGAAGCATGGGGGTGGTAGCATCATGCTTTGGGGGTGTTTTTCTGCACATGGGACAGGGCGACTGCACTGTATTAAGGAGAGGAGGACCGGGGCCATGTATTGCGAGATTTTGGGGAACAACCTCCTTCCCTCAGTTAGAGCATTGAAGATGGGTCGAGGCTGGGTCTTCCAACATGACAATGACCCGAAGCACACAGCCAGGATAACCAAGGAGTGGCTCTGTAAGAAGCATATCAAGGTTCTGGCGTGGCCTAGCCAGTCTCCAGACCTAAACCCAATAGAGAATCTTTGGAGGGAGCTCAAACTCCGTGTTTCTCAGCGACAGCCCAGAAACCTGACTGATCTAGAGAAGATCTGTGTGGAGGAGTGGGCCAAAATCCCTCCTGCAGTGTGTGCAAACCTGGTGAAAAACTATAGGAAACGTTTGACCTCTGTAATTGCAAACAAAGGCTACTGTACCAAATATTAACATTGATTTTCTCAGGTGTTCAAATACTTATTTGCAGCTGTATCATACAAATAAATAGTTAAAATATCATACATTGTGATTTCTGGATTTTTTTTTTTAGATTATGTCTCTCACAGTGGACATGCACCTACGATTAGGGATGGCCCGATACCGATACTGGCATCGGGGATCGGGCCGATACTGTCCTCATATACTCGTACTCGTACTCATAAAAATTCACCGATACCACGTACATTTTGCGAAACGAAACTGGCCGCCGCGAGTGCTTTGTCGAGGTGAACTGAGTCATAGACGCACGAGCTGGTCGAGCACATCCCTTTAAACCAGGAGTGTCCAAACTCGGTCCTGGAGGGCCACTGTCCTGCAGAGTTTAGCTCCAACCCCAATTAAAAACACCTGAACCAGATAATCAAGATCTTACTAGGACTTGATTATCTGGTTCAGGTGTGTTTAATTGGGGTTGGAGCTAAACTCTGCAGGACAGTGGCCCTCCAGGACCGAGTTTGGACACCCCTGCTTTAAACAGACAACAGTGGAAAGTTTGTTCAGTTTGATGTCAATGGCAACGAAATTAAACGAGGCATGTAGATTTAGCTTATTATATTAACGTTAACTGACGAGAGAGAGAGAGGCAGAGAGAGAGACAGAGAGCGAGAAGCGCACTTCTGTTGAATGCTCTTGATTGCTGATCGTTCACTCAGCACATGTTATTTGGATGAAAACTAAATCGTATATGTAAGTAAAGTAAAACATGAACTGTTACCTGACTGAAGTATAACGAGTGGTTCCCTACATTATTACAGGACGTGTGCACTGTGCAGGTCAAGAAGTTTCATGAATGCAAACATCCGAAGCGCGCGCCCCTCAAACCAGCGTCTCAGCGCGCGAATACTTAATTAAATTGTCTTTCACGTCTTGCGCTTGTACGGACGAATTCACACACAACTATGTAATAACGCCCGTCTTGGTGAGTATCCTATAGTAAACAAAGTCGGTTATATCTCAAATGAACGTAGCATGTTCAAATGCGGTCCGTGCGCTCGGTCTTAAAGGGGCAGCAGTCTGATAAACCTGCTTCTATGTTTTAATGTTAATCAAACAAAGGACAAAGAAATTACTCACTGCTCTTGACTAAATAGGCTACCCTTTTCAACTTTAGAAAAATATCCATCTATATATAATTCATACAGTAATGAATATGCTTTTTTTCACATTTGATTACTTTATTTCTGTACCTGTTAGATCTACCCGAAAAACTCTAAAAACACTGTTTATTTCATTTGTAGCCTTTCTTTGTTCTATTGTATATATTTGTCCTATTTGTAATTCAATTGTTTGTTTTTATTTTGTTACTGACTGCTTACTTGTTTTAAATTCACATTAATTAGGCTGCTAGTTTTTGTTGTAGTATCAAAATTGGATTAAATAATTGATATTTCACTGGTTTTGACAAACATTTGAACCGCTGACCCGATCCTCAGCACTGAGCCCTGCTGAAGCAGCTCTAAATATGTGCTGTGCTATTAAATGAAAGATAAAATATGATAGAGCAATAGAATGAACAGTGACAGTAGGCTTACAGAAGCTCATATGCATTTTAGCAGGCTTAATTAAGCATGAAAATAACTGAAAGAAATAGATATATTTGATGAACAAATTAAGCCAACTAATATGATTTATAATCTTTTGGTTTATCTACTAATACATTTAAAAATGACAAATGCAGTGAAAATTCAGGTATCGGTTACGGTATCGGTATCGGCGAGTACCAAAAATTACAGTATCGGTATCGGACTCGTTCTGCAAAAAGTGGTATCGGGACATCCCTACCTACGATGACAATTTCAGACCCCTCCATGATTTCCAAGTGGGAGAACTTGCAAAATAGCAGGGTGTTCAAATACTTATTTTCCTCACTGTATATATATATATATAGAGAGAGCGAGAGAGAGTTAAATAATTTAATATATAAAATGCTTATCTATATAACAAGGGTTGCAAGTAAGGGTTGTAATGTTAACCTTGTAAAGCTAGCCTAAATTAAGCTGCAACAAGTTAGCTAGTTTAGGACCAAGGTTGGTTTGTGGTTCTGTTTCCCTTAAATTTAGAAGTAAAAATAAAAGTATTTGTTTGATCTATTTTTCTTACCATAACTTCGGTATGAGGATTAAATGATTCAGCTTGACAAATGCAGTCAACAATCCAATATTTGTAAAAGTTAAATGAACTAGGGTTAGTCAAAACAGACAACAACATTTTTCTGAAAAATAAATGAAATGGGAGACCAAAAAACTAGAACTAAACAGCTTTCCATCACATATGAGGCCATTTCTTTTAAAGGAAATTAGAAAAAAAAGTTTCTTTCTTCCTTCTTTATTTTTTTTTTCCAAGAACCACCGAGAGTGTTTGTCCTCCTCCAGATGCGGAGGAAAGCATAGAGTGTGTTAACACTACTTGACACGCGTGTATGGGAATCCAACGGTTATTAGTCCACTCGCTTTTGGAATGTGGAGACATCGTTCCAGGGTCCAAAGTGCAGTTTCAAAACAAGGAGTCATGTAAGATCAATCAATCGAAAAAAATCCCTACCATCATCTTAACTAAGGGCAATTATCAGATCACCTTTCTCTTCTCCGTACATTTCAAACCAGAAGCTGAACCCTAAAGATCTTCACACAGACTAAATAAAAAAATAAAAAAATTGCCTCAGGTTAACCACACTCCAGCTCATGTGCAGCATATCAGATGGAGACATTAATAAATGGGCTTGACACTGCTGCAGTAAAACATGTTATGAGGAAGAAACATGTGCTAGCTGAGAAGAATCCACTCTGCATTCACTCCAAACCAAAACTAAAAACTTCCCAGCAGCTCTTGATATGCTGTGGTCTAGCAGATAAGCAAATTAGGTTGTATGCTGTTCATACATCATGAGATATTTATTGAATAATTAATTAAATAATCCAAGTTTGTCTATGAGTTCATGTAAGAGGCGAGGGGTGTGAATAAATCACCAGTGCATGTGTTAATTTTGTGTGTCCTAATTAATCATGGTGCCTTTTTTGTATTCATTAGGATCTGCGTCGAGGGTCAGTCTTTAAGTGCCATTGTGTTGGTTTACTTAGAGTTGTAGGAGGCCACGCGTTGGTTGAGGGGGTTTTCCGGAGACTTCGTCCACTCCTTCTTGAGCTGCTGTTTTAGCTGGGAAAGTCGCATATTGGGGTTCTCCATTTTAAGGCGTGCCATATTTTCTTCTTCAAATGCAGCGTAGGCGGCTTTCATACGGCGCTCAGGGTGTCGATCCAGGTCTTCCTTAGTGCTGAAAAACAGAAAAAACAGAGGCATGAACCAAAGTAGAATGGAATCTAGCTTTAAAGAAAGGCAATGCACAGATTATTGTGTTCATACTGGTAAAATATATATCCTGAATGTGTTAAATTATGTTTAAAAGTCTTTCCTTCCTGTGACAGGGCGGCCCAGAGAGAAGCCACGATAGCTTACGTTAAAGTAAATGCCAGATATAGTTTATTGTGCAACCAAAATCAGAACAATAACCAGAAAAATTGTATGTATAATGTGGGACTTTTAATTATAAACAAGCCTGAAATATACTGTGACTCTTATTTTGAAATGTATATGCTTCCCTACTTCCAGCTGCTTATTCAAAAAGTTGAGGGAGATACAATACGCATTCTTACAACCATCTACAAACCATAAAGTAACAACTGTTATAAATCATCAACATTAAATCATATGCATTCCCTTATAAATGTGCGGCATTAATTGATCGCGAACTGCTCTGAAACCACAAGCCTGTAGAACGCGCAACAGTGCCGCATTTTGAACTTTGAACTCAGTTATTAATTAAATCATACCTTCTGAAGTTTAATCACATTAGGCTGTGTCATGATTCCTAATCTCCATCCTCAAATTCAAGAGCTCTTAAAATGATAATTAAGCCTTTTGTTGTACATTTAAAGGCAGGGTAGGCGATTTGTTCCAGAATAATTTTTTTGTAATGCTGGTTGAAAGTCTCTTCACATCCTGATAGCAATCACTAAGTTAAATGGTCTAAATGTATTAATATTTATATATCGTCTGTGGAAGGTGTAGGACCATAAAATGTTCTGAAATGTACGAACGTGCAAGGTTATGCAGAGTTAGGCATACGAGCAACAGCAGCCACCTTATACTGTTCCTCCTGAACCAAAACAATGAGCTTTTGCTGTGTTTATGCTATAACTACTGTAATTTGGAAGAGATGGAAACTCGTAACATTATACTCGGAGCGGTTTGTGACTCGAATTTGTGCGTTTCAAAAGCAACACTATCAACGGCAAAATGAATCTGCAGCAGTCAGGTGGTACAGGTCACCTTTATGTTATGTGCTTTGACGCATGAGGTAATTTAAGAGACACCGTCTCTTGTGACGCTTTGCAGACTCTGCCTGTGTGCGACTGTGCGTTGTTACGTTCATGTGTTTTAAAAGAGGCATGGCTTTGGGATCTTATGCTTTCAAAGCTAGCTTGCTATTGCTAGCCGCTCTGAAAATTGCCTACCCTAGTGAAAAATAAATATACTAAAATATATTTGAAATACATTTATTTTATGCTAAGTATACTACAAATACATTTACATATTACGTACTTAATATAAAAACCCTGCAATTGAACTTTTGGTATACTTAAAGTCTGCAAAATTGGAACAACTAATTTTGTACTTAATGTACTAAAGTATATCTTTAGTTGAACCTCAACACTATTTCTGGATAACTAAAGTACATTTTGGTATAGGTTTTTTCACTAGGGCACTTTTAATATATTTAAAACTTTTTAACTGAATTTAAGACATTTTAAGACTTTTTAAGAACCCACAGGGACCCTGTGACAACAGCAAAAAATATGGGAATTGTGACTCTAACAAATGTTTATTTTTTTATACATATTTGCATTATGTTTGTAGAATAAGAGAGAACTCTAAAAATGTATTTCTCCAGAGAGCATGATACCTGAGAACTGCGATGGCATCCTCTATGGTTCGGGCCTCCACCGTGCCTTCTTCTGGAATTATCCGATTGATGTTCTCCTCAAGTGGCATCTCCAAGTGGCTTTTCTCTGTAGATTTGAAAGGACACATTAGACTAAACGATCTGAAAATGTCAATTCCAACAATTAAACAATATAGACACACAAAAATAAGTGCAACACGTGGCTGTCGATTAGGTGTGCACACTTTGCTCAGAGGCCTGTGCACTCGATGTGAACAGTCCGGGTAAGAATTTTGACAAGCAATCCAGTTTATTTTGTAGTGTGAATATAAATAGGGCTAATGTCAGCATAAAATGATAATACACCCTATTTATTTTACCAATGTAATGTTATTGATCTTAATGTGAACAATTCACCAGGTCAAATTACTCTTTTTGCTTTTCTGGTAAAAGCGAAAGGCTGTTGATGCATGTCGGACTTCTCCAATCATTTACTGTAGTCCGCTTAAACCCCGCCCCTTTCTACAAGCAAGCTCATATTCAGATCTGCCTCCATCCAATCATCAACCACTGGGTCCCTGCTCTACTTTTTTCTTTCCTTTCCATAATCCGCTTCACTCTGATTCATGACACGATACAGAAGAAAAGATCTGTTGCAACTTCAGTTTCATAGTGACTTTAACTTGTCAGGGTTTCCTTCATGGATGATTGGAATAATATAGTGTGACAAAAAACATTAAAACAATAACCCATGGTATTAAATGTATGTAAAAAATAAATAATGATATTTTACCTAATTTGTGTTTTTTTATGTTTATTAGAATGTCATGGTTTTGGTTCATCAACATTCAAATGTAAAACTCCACTGAAGTCAATGTGTGTCAAATCTCCCATACAATATAGCGGGCCTTTTGTGTGACACACGCTATGTACAGCACTGGAAATCAGTCACTTATGAGGTTTCATGATGTTTAGGATGTTGCCTACATAGGAAGCACAGTACGTTTTGGAGCAGAGTTATTGGATTGGATTTGGCCTTACCTTTTTCCTTGGTTTCCTTAACATTTTGGCCTTTTTGTAGGGTCTCCTCGATCTGAGCTCGAGTCACTTTACTGGGGGCTTCTTTTGTCTGTTTACCCTTTATCTTGGCATCTTCTTCCTCAAGGAGCCTTTGCTTTTCTCTCTTCCTCTCCAGAGCCTCCAAACGCTTCTTCTCCTTATCATCCTATACACACACACGCACACACACACTCTTTTAAATTACAACAGGACCGATGTTATCAAGGCAGCCTGACGGTCATTAAGCAAATGTAAGTGTAAACTGCAGAGCAGAGTAAAGAAATTAGAGATGCCTCCTGCCCGCTCAGAGTCACTCTGTGTCAGCGCGGCTGTAAGTAATGGTTACTAGGTTCCGACATGGTCTTAACTGTCCACATCCTAACCACCAGCCACCTTCTTGTTGATAACATCCCCAGAAATGGTGACACAACAGTAAGGAGATACGCATAATGAGATGACACCTTCAGATGCCGAACAGAGGCTGAAATGTCATTCGCATGACACAGATAAGACGCACGGCAGGCCGCGCTTAAGAACAAACCAAGATACGTTCCTCTCTCTTGACATTCTCACATATCTACTGGTGATAAATTATAGTCACCAAACCCGGCTGATCTTTAGAATATGTAAAGGATAAATCAGTGTGTTTCCAGTGCAGGTGAGCTTTCCCGAACACACAAAGCGGTCCCAGTGACATGGGGTATAATTAGCAGAATGGCTGCAGTGGGATAACAGCAGCGTGGGTCTGATAGGACGCCGGGGATCAGATGGCAGAGATGGGAGGAAACAGGAGGAAAGGAACAGGGTGTGAGGAGCTCCTAACCAGAGTGCCTTACCAAGTAGACTGGCACATCATGCCAGTATTGCTGACTCTCACTACATATGCCAACACTGGCTAAATAATGTATGAAATAGAGGCAGGAGAGAGCCGGGAAGGGAGAAAAGGCACCGAAGGCCAGCAAAGGCTGCTTTTCAAATATTTAGACTACCGAAATATCTTCTAATAATTAAAATACTTCATCTATATCAGCCCAAAAAACATATCAAAATAGGTAAACAGGATTTAAATTTATATGGCACTTTGCTATAAGCTTGTTTCCAAAAATATTTAACAAATTAATTTGAGAACTGCGTCAATCCGATGCAATGCAGCTTGCGAATGTGTTAAAGGGATAGTTCACCCAAAAATGAAATTATTCTGGCATTATTTACTCAATTTTATGCCATTCCAAACCTGTATGGCTTTCTTTCTTTCTGCAGAACAGATATTCTTGAAGATATTTAAACTGTTTGTTTCCATATAATGAAAATCAATGGGGTCCAAAACAACATTGGAGAAAAAACTAAGGCATTTTTCTAAATATCACCTTTTGTATTCCACAGAAAAAGAGAAAAACATACAGGTGAGTAAATGGTGACTGAACATTTTCTTTTTTGGGTGAACTATCCCTTTAACACATTTGCAAGCTGCATTGCATAGTACTGACCTAATTTTTTTGGGTGAAATACTGATTTAAGATTATGCATGTGTTACAACAGCCTTTCAACCCTAATTAAATTCACCTGATCCAGCTAATCAAGTCCTTCAGGCTCATTTGAAAACTACAGGTATGTGTGTTGGAGCAGGGTTGGAACTTGTGCTGCGTTCATGCCATGTTGTAAATACTGTAATTTCATGACGACAACACATGACGTTCTACTTGAAGCTGTTTGCGTCCGTGGACTGGGAATTATGTGTTTCTATGGCAACACTATCAATGCTAAATAAATCTGAAGCGGTCAGGTGGTACAGTGGTCACGTGGTCACAAGTAGGAGCTCTCAGAAAATTTGTAATTACGAGTTCTACGAGGACGTGAACGCTTAACACACTTTAAACTCTTTAGGCTGTGACCCTCAAAGAACCGAGTTTTACACCCCTGCTATAAACATGTTACATGTGTTGACGTGGATCACTTGCAATCTGGTTTGCTGACACTTAACATGGCATAAAAAATTGCTTTGGAGACATAATAACCAAACAATCACTGCATATCAGTCACAACATCCGCGCATAGACCTCACCCAGGCCTCAAAATCATGCTCAATTACTGATAACAAACACTCATCAATATGCGGCATAATTGATAGAGGATATCAGAGCTTCTGTGATGGTGTAACTTTAACCCAGTAGGCTTCGTCTTTCATTTTATTCGTGGGGACCTCATTTCCTGAGCAACCCTAAACCTGACTTGCAATGTATTAATCTATTGTGTGCTACTCAGACTCATATGTCTGCAGCTTTAGCGAGGAAGACAGCTGTGTCATTTAGATACAAGATTAGCAGCCAATGACGGGAATGTTAGACAACATAACATGGAAAACATGGGCACGGTGGGAATCAATTTTCTGTGCATTCAGTACAGAACTCAAAAAACATTTCAATATCATAAAGACAATTAGGACAAAAGGGGCCAACGTTTTGGTGGTTAGCATGGGTAGTTAGCTCCAGCTGGTAGTTGCTATAACTATACTGGACCATTAAAAGCATCTTGAAGGTGTAGGGTTTTTTTTCATACACCACCTATCAAAATTTTTCGTCATTTTTGTTGTTGAATTAATATTTTTATTCAGCAAGGATGCAATAACTTGATCAAAAGTGACGGTAATGACATTTATAATGTAAAAAATATATATATATTTTCTATTCTTAGAATCTTGAATTTTTTTTTATCATGGTTTCTACAAAAATATTAAGTAGCACCACAACTGAAATGTTTCTTAAGCACCAAATCATCATATTAAAATGATTTCTGAAGGATCATGTGAAACTGAAGACTGGAGTAATTATGCTAAATATTCAGCTTTGCAATCACAGGATTTTTTTATTTTTTTTATGTTTTAAATTGTAATAATATTTCAAAATATTACAGTTTTCACTGTATTTAAATCAAAATGCAGCCTGAGCATAAGAGTCTTTTATTTAAAACATTTAAAAATCTCATCGACCTCAAACTTTTGTATGGTAGTGTATAAATGGCAAATAATAAATATTTTCACAGTGACTATTTTCATTCTGAAGAATTCAAAAGTGTGAAATGGACTAATATTTTTCACAGTTTAAGATGTTCGTAATTGTGTGGTGCCATCAGCCAACTATCGTCGTGACATCATTTTCCTGTGGCTTCTAATGGATAGCAATCTCTATCCAGGTACTACTGACTGCATTGATTAAGACAAACTATTTCACTGTCGAACAATTTAAAGGGTTAGTTCACACAAAAATGAAAATTCTGTCATTAATTACGCACCCTCATGTTATTCCAAACCCATAAGACTTTTGTTCATCTTCAGAACACAAATTCATCATTCATCTTTTTGATGAAATCTGAGAGATTTCTGTCCCTCCGTTGACAGCAAAGCAACTACCACTTTGACTCTTCAAAAAGTTAATAAAGATATCGTAAAACTAATCCATATGAATCCAGCAGTTTAGTCCAAATTTTCTGAAGAGGAGACTCGATCGCTTTATATGATGAACAACAGATTGAATTTAGGCTTTTATTCACATATAAACATTCATCAACGCACACATCATTTGTGGTAAACGGAAGCTTAAGCATGTTTGCTTGACGTGCGAGAACCAATGAGGTTCATTCTCATGTTGAGCAGCACGTTTGAGCTTCCGCAAGAAGCTTCTGTTTATATTCGCTGATCATCAATGTTTAAATGTGAATAAAAGTCTAATTGAAATCTGTTCATCATTATAAAGCGATCGAGCCTCGAGAAAATTTTGACTAAACCGCTCAATTTATATGGATAGTTTTACAATCTCTTTATGAACTTTTTGAAGCGTCAAAGTGGTAGTTGCATAGCTGGAGGGACAGAAATAGCTCCGATTTCATCAACAAGATCTTCATTTGTGTTCCAAAGATGAACTAAAGTCTTACGGGTTTGGAACGACATGAGGGTGAGTAATAACAGAATTTAGAATTCTTGGGTGAACTATCCCTTTAAGTGGATTGGAGGAACAGTAAACAATCTTTACTGCCACCTTGTGTTTATTCTACACTCTGTCTGTATGCACGCATTTCATAGAATGTCCTTCCAATTAGGTGTGGATGTGACAAAAATCTAATCACAGTAATGGTAGATTTCAAACAATACCAAAGCAGATCACATTTCCAGGGTTCCCACACCTTGGTTAACTTCAAATTCAAAGACCTTTCAAGGACTTTCCAGGTCCAATACCCTTAAATTCAAGGACTTAATGTGGGGAGTGGGGACACATTTCAAGTGAGAGCAAGGTTACATAGTGTTACCTTGAAAGATACATTGTTACAGTTTTGCGCACGTGAACATCATGGCAACGTACAACACAAAGAACCTCACGCGGGAAACACTCAACATAACGCGTAAATGCGCGTAACTAACGTAAATAAAGCAAGCTAGTATGCATAGGCCACCAAGTGTTGGCGAAATAACACATTAGCGGACCAGAGGGAATATGGAATTTTTTTCCAGAAAACTTCTTGCACAAAATAAATGGTCAAGGACCTATATCTAGGCATGATTTTTTTTTTTTTTTTTTTACTTTCCAGGGCTCTGACACTTTTTTTTTTTTCAGATTCACAAACTTTCAAGGATTTCAAGGACCCGTGGGGAGCCTGCATCTCCTGATTTGGAGGACATAAGTTGTTAAACCAAAAAAAAAAAAAATCAGTCCTACCTTCCTCTGCTCTTTCTTCATGACATGTTTGTCGTTATCTTGCCAGAGCGCATCCTCCAGATCCTTCTGTTTCTGTGCATCAGCGACGGCTTTGGCCTCGGCCTTCCTGGCTCTCGCTGTGGCCGATTTGGAATTCTCACCCTGGAATTTCTTCGGCATTCCTGGGACTTCCCTGCGGAGATAAGGTAGAGATGATGACCAGTTAAAAAAGGTAGAGATGATGACCAGTTAAAAGTGGTAGAATACTGTATGTGCTGAGATCACAAAGGGCATTAATGTGTAGTGTATAAACATACTAATGAGAGAAAGACTGAAAACTAAACACATGGCAATCATGACCTGAGGCTGAATCGATAGTATTTATTTAGGACCAGTTGTTATTGGGCTCTCTATTCGGTTTTGTGCATCTGTTCTGTGCATCTCATACATTTCACAGTAAAGCACAGACCTCAATAAAATAAAATAAAATAAGGGATTTTTGAAGGCCCTTTTTGGTAACCACAGTTGCCGGTAGCTATTGACTTCTATAGTATTTATTTGTTCCTACTATGTAAGTCAATGGCTACCATCAACTGTCTGGTTACCAAAATTCGTCAATCTTTTTTTTGTGTTCAACATAACAAAGAAACTCATACAGATTTGGAACAACTTGAGGGTAAGTTAAGTAAATGATTACACAATTTAAATTTTTGGGTGAACCCTTTAACATAATCTGGTATTAACTAGGCAGTGTTAAACTCCAAATATTTTGTTTACAGCACTTCCAAAAGAGAAGGAGATTAACAAGGTAGACGGTAAAATATGCATCCACTTTTTCTTAATTACCTTATAGGCTAGACTTTATTCTAATGTTATTTGCGATATATATATTATAATTATTATGATAGATATTATGATTTATTTGATATATATTATGATATACATTTAGCAGCACTGTGTGTGTATGTATGTATATATATATATATATAACGTTAATTAACTTTATCATAAATCTTACACCTGCTCGGTTTTTTTATGTTCTGACAGCACACGTATCATCTGACATGTCTCGTGGCTAGAGGATTTAATTCTCTAATTTCCTAAAATAGAGTGTCGCAAAGGGAAAATTCTGGAACTTTAGGAACATTTGAATTGTACTTTTTTTCTTTTCAGAAACCTTCTCGTTAGCATCTTTGCTAATCACTCTGGTTTCAGAGAGTGATAGTATTCATGTACAAGCTTGTATCAGACACTGTCCGCTGAACAATGAAAGCAGATCTAGACGGGGACGTTTAAAACATCTCATTTTATTAATCGGATTCATTTTCAGGCACCGAATCTAATATATAATGTAACAGCACCAACCTTTTCCTACACCGGGATGATGTTCGCTCTTCTTCTCAAGCCGCTGCGCTACAGTTGAAGCGGTTCATTTAGCGCCCTCTGGAGGCTCGACGGTCAGTCCGCTAACTGTTACACGCTTACGGTAAACAGCGAACGCTAAGCTTGTTGTGGTCCGTTTTAGTCAACAGGTACAGAAAAATCGAAATACGTGTGCTACTACACGACTACATCCAGAGTCACTCTGTTAGTAGTCTAATTGCTCCTTAACCAGTAAACAGTGGGGTCCAAAACAAAGTCATGAGAAAGTCTTCGATTTTATGGATATCAAATTATTGCTTTGCGCAGGCTAGCTGTTATTCTCATTGTACTTTCCATTCTTATCTAATTTGATATGAATTCATTTATATATATATATATTATTAACAATACAATTGCTTTTTAACATATTTTACTTTTAAAACATTTTATAGAAATAAATCCTAGTTATAATGAGCAGGGCCTATAACAAGCTTTATTTGAATTTCAGGATTTTTGTATTTCATTCAGGACTTGTTATTCAGCATGATTTGAAAATAAAACAGCGTCTTGTGCTTCAGTGGAATCAAGAAAATGTACAAAAGAGTTTACATGGTCAGTTTTACATATTTATTTGATTAGTGACCAGTCCAAAATCTAAAATATTTCTATACCTATTTCATGTTGGGTTTTTATATACAACTTTCTGTTTATTTTCCAAGGGAAAATACCTGATTTTCAATGTGATCTTAGACTTATATAAAAAATAAAAACAAGAAAGGAAAAGAACTCATTCAGAATAGATGTTTTTAAATCCTGCTAAACACTGTGCATCCTTATAAACAATACCACATCATGGTACTTTGCTTAACATGTTTAATATTCCCATTCATAATTGTATTTACATGGTATAGTATGACAAAGAATGTGATGGAATCACATGTCCATGTCCAAAAAAGCAATAGGTACATTTTGTTTCTTTTTGTTCAGTGCTTATTAAATCTGTCAGATTAATCAAAATCTTAAATCATGACTTTCATAGCAAAGAATTTTTTTTAAGATTCAAACAAAAATTAAGGAAAGAATCGGTGGTGTCAAATGACTCTGCTGTCAATCACAACATACTCCTCCCTCCACATATTACCGGTACATTAATTCCTAATTCCCCTCCCATCAGACTGCCCTCGATTATCCAAATTATCAGGCCAGACAAATAAATCCACCTCTATTTGAAAGAATGCTCATTCACTTTCCACACTGGTCAGTGATAGTGAACATATCTTTAAACCAATACTTTTTTCTATCCTGTATGAGTTGATTACTGTACATGCTGGCCTGTGGAATTTGGTCTTTTCATACACTCATAAACTCATTTTGCATGGTTTTGGTCAAAGGTAAGTTGTTTTTGAAATATTTAAATAGTGTGTAAAAAATAAAAACTCAAGCAGCTTTTACCTTAAATGACACTTTGCACTGCGTGAGCCCTAACCTCTGAAAGTCAAAAGAACATAACAGGGAGTCGATTAAGAATGCATTGTGATTTCTGAGTTTGTTGTTACAGCTGACAGTCTCTTGAAGAGAAGGACTCTACTCATTTAGGCTCTGGCAGAGTCTAAACAGAGAGCACTATGGCTTCGGACTCAGACAACTTGGGCTTCTGTTTGGTGGACTATGTAGTATTTGCTGCTATGCTGGGGGTTTCGGTGGCCATCGGGCTATTCCAGTCTCTGAGAGACAGCCAGGGTCGCTCGAATGTGGACAACTTCTTCACAGGGGGCAGGGGTTTCTCTGCTGTGCCGGTTGGACTGTCGCTCTGTGCCAGCTTTATGTCAGCTGTCCAGGTGCTCGGCGTGCCATCTGAGGCATATTTATATGGCTTTAAGTTCCTCTATATGTGCCTGGGACAAGCCCTCAACTCCCTCATTACTGCAGTTGTGTTCGTTCCTGTGTTTTATCGTCTCAAAATCACCAGCGCACATCAGGTTTGGTTTTTGTCCATTTATTTCTTTAGTAGTTTTGCAATATGCTCTCTCTCTCTCTCTCTCTCTCTCTCTATATATATATATGAATTGCATATGAGTCACATTGAATTCCATGGATTTCACAAAGAATGTGAGGATGAGTAATTTCTCTGTAGTATGTGATAAAAAGACACATGTACTAAACAGTGGAGTCTAAAGATTTGAGGCCACTAGTGAAATTCCTTATATTTAGCTTTTTTTTCTAATTAAAAGGCATTTTCCCAAGTTTTGATGCTTTTAATTTTCTATATTTAGTATGTTCCCCTAACAAGCATGTACATACTTTTGGACTGCAGTGTTTTTTCATGTGTGTGTGTGTGTGTGAAATGTACTTGTCAGTATTTAGGAATGAGGTTTGGGAGAGGGATGCAGCTCTTGGGAAGTTTGCAGTTCATTGTAGCCACAGTAAGATGAATTCATATAATCATAAAAAATTATATATAATACTATTTTTAATACTATTAAAGCAGTACCCTGAAATTAAAATGTAGAATGCTGATCGATAAAGCCTTGAATCGTATATGTATACTTTTAATTCCAATATTTAGTTTGCACAAAATATGTATTAAAAATAATAATAATAATGTGTTTATTTTAGTTTTAGGTTTGTGTCTAAAGGATACATAATGCTGATATTGTGTTCTTCCTGTAGCTTCTCTACACTGGAATAGTGATCTTTGCTCCTGCAGTCATCTTGAATCAGGGTAAGAGAAATAAACTGATTTCTTAGCTTCATGTGTCCATTGTATGTGTGAGTCATTGCAAATCCATCAGTGGATCCCATATATGATTTCGCCCTTATTCTTATCAACCTTTTCTTCTTTTCTGAATCAAGCCACAGGCCTAAATATGTGGGCGTCTCTTTTCTCAACTGGACTCATCTGCACATTTTACACAACAGTGGTAGGCCAGTGTTGTGAAATCTTGCCTGATTTGAATAATACAAATACTGATGTCCAGTCTTTATTGCTTTATTTGTGGACTATTTTGACTCTTTTAATGTGACCAAATATTTCTCATAAATTGTGTATACTGTAGTCGCCAAAAGTGATGTCCGGAGGGGATATTTGTTTTAAAGGGTGAAGATGTCAATTTTCCTAGTCTGGATATCACTTTTGGCCTGTATATTTGTATATGATTAATTAGTAAAAATTAGTAAAACAGTTGCATGAGTGTGTACATGTTTGTTTGTGAACGTAACGTGTTTCCGTTTTCCTGCAGGGTGGTATAAAGGCTGTAATCTGGACAGATGTTTTTCAGATTGTAGTCATGCTCTCTGGGTTCATTGCAGTCTTCGTTCAGGGCACTTTATTGGCAGGAGGGCCTGCCAGAGTTTTAGAGATTGCCAACAATGGATCCCGCATCAATTTTAATGAGTATGAACAGTAAATGTTTTGAAATGTTTATTTAGTGTTGAATTGCTCATTCCCTCTCTGTGTTACAGTTTTGCCATAGACCCTCAGAGGCGGTACTCGTTCTGGAGTTTCACAGTGGGCGGCACAATGGTCTGGTTATCCATGTATGGAGCCAATCAGGCCCAAGTACAGCGTTACATATCATGCAGGACTGAGAAACAAGCCCAACTGTGAGAGAATAAATGAGTCAAATCTGTCTAAAATAACCTCTTCAGTTCAGTTTACTAAATTTAGTTTTGTTTGGCATTCAATTTCTCCTAATAATGATTGTTGAGTAACTCACATACAGTATTTTCTGCTACTGCTCACTGAGATAGAGATCCACTGAGTGTCAGTCTTGTTCTGCAGGGCGCTGCTGGTAAATCAGGTGGGTCTGTGTCTGATTGTGAGCAGTGCAGCCACCTGTGGGATTGTGATGTTTGCTTTATACTCCAACTGTGACCCGCTGAAGACTGGCAGAATATCTGCACCTGACCAGGTAAGTGAATACATGCATGAACAGAATTAACTGTACCCACTGTATCCTACTAATCACTATTCAATTTTAAACCAAAAATCTGTCTTTATCTTTATTTTCACAGTACATGCCGTACTTGGTTTTGGACATTTTCCGTAATCATCCAGGCTTCCCGGGTCTTTTTCTAGCCTGTGCCTACAGTGGAACTTTAAGGTGGTTGAAACTATCTTCAGTGAGGTGTTGATTACTGATACCAACGGAATAAACCACCTGCTTCTTTTTCCACAGTACTGTCTCTACCAGCATTAACGCAATGGCAGCTGTTACTATGGAGGATGTAATGAAGCCGTGGCTAATCACTGTTTCACAGAGAAAACAACTCTTGCTCTCCAAGTCATTATGTAGGGTCAAAAGCCACTTCTTATTCTTTCCTGTGGTGCAAGTAAACATAGAGTCATACATATATATATATATATAGTGTAATGTTATATAACATTATATATATCATTTGTATTTGTATTATATAATTTGAATTTGTTTGCTGCCTATAATATATGCTGATATGTATTTATTTGAAATGAAGGGAAAAAAAAAAGATTATTTGAATATATTTTATAATGTTATATTATATTTACATAATTCTAATATTATATTTATTTAATGTTATATTATATCAATTATTATAAAATGAATTAACTATATAATGTTTGTATTTATTTGCTGCCTTTAATAGTATATATCTTAATTGTCATAAAAATACATTTACATTTAATTCCATCTTAATTCAAATTTAATGTTGGTGATTATTGGTGAGATTTTTATACAGCACTTATTTAACTAAGAAAGCATGACGGTATCAACATGATAATGTTTAGAAATATAACTATAGTGTCAACTAATGTTATTATTGTTTGTTTGCATGTGTAAAACAGCTCTGTTGTACGGCCTTGGCTGCATTACAATGGCTGCGCTTTCCTCCCTGCTGGACTGGGGAGTCCTTCAGGTGTGAACTGCTGGAATAACTGTGATTTTAATCAGGCTGTATTTCAGTCTATGTGTCTGTGCTCTAACCAGCGTTCTTTTTTAACTCTAATAACCTCAGGGTTCGTTCACAGTCATGGGTGTAGTGAATGGTCCACTTCTGGGAGCGTTTGTGCTGGGCATGTTTGTTCCAGCCACAAATAAACCGGTAAGGCTCCATAAACATCACTGTTGTGTACACCATATATTATTCTAGCCCTCCACTCGATGAATAGCCATGTCATATTTATTTCTCACACTATAGGGGGTTTTCTCAGGTGTGGCTGTGGGTTTTTGTCTTTCTCTATGGCTTGCTGTTGGAAGCACAATTTATCCTCCTACACCACAAATAATGGGTGTTTTACCCACTAGTGCTGATCACTGTCTAGCAACTAATGCAACACTCAACAGCACCACAGCAGTCACTAAATCATCTATCTTGTTATCATCAGTCCCCCGGGATTATGGGTAAGATTCTAGAATTTTATATCACATTTTATATTAACCATAATTGCATTGTATTTCACTGCTCTGTGACTTGAATTACTTGTGAGAAATAGCACAAGAGCTAAGTTTTCTTTTTCCAACTAAATTCATGCAGCTTTCAAAATATCTATTCAATATCATACCTGTACTTCGGAGCCCTGTCAACTAGTGCAGTCATGCTAGTAGGTGTGGTGGTTAGCTACATTACAGGTGAGAGAAATTCACAGTATTGTTAAAGGGTTAGTTCACCCAAAAATGAAAATTCTGTCATTAATTACTCAGCCCCGTCTTGTTCCAAACCCGTAAGACTTTCGTTCATCTTTGGAACACAAATCTTTTTAATGAAATCTGAGCGATTGCAACGCAACTGACACTTCAAAAAGTTAATAAAGAGATTGTAAAACGAATCCATATGAACAAAATGGTTTGTTCTCACGCATCAAGCATTATGGTTGAGCTTCTGTTTATGTTCGCTGATCAATGTTTAGATGTGAATAAAAGACTAAATTCAATCAAGCGATTGAGTCTCTTCAGAACATTTGGACTAAACCGCTCAATTCATATGGATTAGTTTTACGATCTCTTTATGAACTTTTTGAAGCGATCAACATAGTAGTTGAGTGGCTGTCAATGGAGGGACAGAAATCGCTCAGTAAAAAAAAACATCTTCATTTGCGTTTTGAAGATGAAAGAAAGCCTTAAGGGTCTGGAACGACATGAGGGTGAGGCCTAAATGATGACAGAATTTTCATTTCTGGGTGACCTAACGCTTTAATAATTAAAACAAATGAAAATATCAACAGATGTTATTTTACCTTCAAATGAATATGTGCTGAATTACTGCAGGACCCACCAAGAAGGATTCTATCAGTCCTGGTTTATTACGGTGGAACTTGGAACAAAAAACCTGCGATGTGTCCTGTCATAACTTGGTAAGTTAGATGGTTTTCATTTTATTTCTGCTAACGAAAACAATTTGTAATAGTTTTAGTTAACAATACCAACACTGCTGAAATTATTCTTGTCTCTACAGAATGAAACTACAGCACACAATCCCAACGAAATCCTTCTCAGTTCAAAAGAACTATTTGCCACAGCTGATAAACAAGTTGTTTTACTGAACAAAGATGAAGTTTAGACAGGTGCAGGACCCGCTTTAAAAGTCAGGTTTCAAGCTTTACTATTTAACATCATGCTAGGTACACTCTGTACAGTCTTGCATATCAAATATGTCAAAGCCATACTGATTTGGTTATCTTCCTTTTTGATTGGCATTACTGAATACCTGACCGTCACCACCTGATTCAAAGGATGATTCTTTGATCTGTATAACAATAGTGCTTTCTTTCATAGTACAAAATCACGCACAATACGTTTCTGTTCATCACACACCTGCATCGCACCTGTTTGTCAGTTCACTTTCATTCCTAGCCAAGTTTAGAAGAAAAGAGAGCATAAGCATGCACACAAAAGTCATTTGAAATTTGTTTAATTTGTTCAACAGAATGCTTTTAAATGAGATATATCACTATGATCCAATAACTATCTGAAAAGTATGAATGATTATTAGTGTGAATTAATTAAAAGAATATGTAGCCTAAGTTGTTACGCACTATAAAGATCCATTTTATTGACCATGCTACTATAGATTTTAACTACACCATACTACCTACAATGAGAATAATGCATTTCATTTGTTTTTTGGCAGATAGGAATATTATTTGTCTGTCTAAACCTATAAAACAAGGCTCATTAATGGGATATTAGTTCCTCAGCATTTCTAAGATCAGGGTCCTAGACCTAGAAAAGTATATAGAAGTCCTAAAAAGCCCTAAGTCACCAGAATCAAGATGAAACTGTTTCAGTGTTTATGTATTGAATGATGTTGGTTATATAATTCATGCATATTTTGAATATGTATTATTTGTTAGTAGTCTAGTATCACAGAGATGAGCTGTAGAATAATGCACATTCACAATAAATTGAAATGTCAACACTACTATCAGGTGCACGTACTTTCTGATCAAAATAGTTTAAATTAAAGTTTCATAAGCCACTGGGTTGTATCAGGCCAAAAGGAAGAAAACCTACAGTTTTTCTCTGCAGGCGGAAATAACAAACCCGCGGCTCACTAGCAGAGAAAGAGGAAACCACAGTTTCAGTCTTCCCACGCAAAGAAAGCAACAACCCCATCAGCTCCAGCAAACACCCTCATAAATACACTTTTTTTTAACTTCATAATTTGCAGGGGGGGGGAACTGTTGTCAATTTATAGCCTGATCACAGGTCTAGAAACCGAGATGTCAGATGAGGCCGACCAGTAAAGAAACACCAAGTGGTGTCGATCTTGCTAAAGCAGTCAGGAAATGAGGTGCGTTTGCGGTTTGTCTCTTGCCGGAAACGAGTCTCTCATTTGATCCCTCCCACCAGAGACTCACAACAGCGAAGGCCGAGTTATATTTACGCAGCTCATCACATCAACATGAATAAATCATCAATGTTTCTTCTTAAATAAGGTAACACCTCTTAGTTGTCTTTATTAGAATCGTAATATGGAAAAACAACTTGTAACTTTACCATTTCAAAGAGTATGCCAGTGGAAGTCATGTGACTACCAATGAAATATATGTTTTTTTGAGTGTGGCGTTGTATCATGTTTGCTTGTATGTTTTATTGTTATTGTGTTATTGGACAATGAATAGATGTATTTTTGTATAAGGATGTATAACTATAATATTTAACAGCAAATAACATTATCAAAACCAAACCAAACTTGTTTTACCTAACCTTAACTTAAAATCCTTAATATATATCAAATCCTTTTACTGTTTGTGGCTTAATATGGTAAAACTCTTGGAAAACACCCATGAATTAGTTTGTTACGGAAAGTACAGATCGTCAACTTGAGAAACGATGAGCTCACTTCTAACATGGGTATGACCACCATGGTTCCAAGAACTGGTGTTAACAATAATCCACTGCTTTACAGTACAATGTCAACGTCAACTTTATAGGCCTCAAGTTCTCTTAAAATGGGCTTAATTGTATTTATGTTTGGGATCTTGAAGACCCTAATGATTTGTGTCTAAAAATAATAATAATAATTGCAAATCTGGCCTTTCAAATTCACCTTTTAATATGGTAATATTTAATATGATAATAAAGGTATTGCTAAATGCCAAAAGGTTAGGCCACTTCTCTAAAACGTCAGGGTTAGGGTTACCGTTATCAAAAATAGCAACATTGCTTCAGTTTGGGGTAACAAAAAAATAAATATATATATATATATAGCTGAGGCCTAAGAGTAGTTCAGTATCAGTATTCATATAGCAAAAGTCAACTTTAAAGTGCCCCTATTATCCTTTACATGCATCCAAGGTCAAAAAACAATTTTCTCATCACATTGCACATCACCTCTTTTGACAAAAAATCTGTCTCTCTAACCCCTCCTTTCCACAAGCCCACTCTGCTCTGATTGGTCAGACGGCCCAGTCTGTTGTGATTGGCCCACTCTGCTCTGATTGGTCAGATGATCCAGTCTGTTGTGATTGGCCCACTCTGCTCTGATTGGCAGACGGCCCAGTCTGTTGTGATTGGCCTACTCTGTTTGATTGGTCAGACGGCCCAGTCTGTTGTGATTGGCCTACTTTGTTTGATTGGTCAGACGGCCCAGTCTGTTGTGATTGGCCCACTCTGCTCTGATTGGCAGACGGCCCAGTCTGTTGTGATTGGCCTCCTCTGCTCTGATTGGCAGACGGCCCAGTCTGTTGTGATTGGCCTACTCTGTTTGATTGGTCAGACGGCCCAGTCTGTTGTGATTGGCCTACTCTGTTTGATTGGTCAGACGGCCCAGTCTGTTGTGATTGGCCTACTCTGTTTGATTGGTCAGACGGCCCAGTCTGTTGTGATTGGTCTACTCGGCTCTGATTGGTAAGATGGCCCAGTCTGTTGTGATTAGTCTCCTCTGCTCTGATTGGTCAGATGACCCAGTCAGGGCTGCGTTCAGCCCCGGCAAAACGTTAGACAACGTTTTTTAAACAGAAACGGTGATGCGTTGAACACACTGTTCTGATGACGCAAGAGTTGCAACTATGGCAGCTGAGAAGGCCATTCTTTGTAAATAATTTTCTGAGCCTGATGAAGTCGGTATAAATATGTGTTTAATACTACAAAATATGCCCGATGTTACAGTTACTGCACTTGCCGCCCAGAACAAAAGAGAACATCCCAATCGAGTGAAGGGATTGCTGAAACTGAAATGGAAGCACACATCTTACCTAATTCAGACTAAAACACATCTATTTAGCCTCACATACTGACTTTATTTGTAGTTCATACTGTTTTAATACCCTGTATTTTCTTTCTCATTTTTAGGAAAAGCACTTAATTACCATTGTTTATTTCTATACCAAATGTCATACACTTGCAATGAAGCTAAAAATATAAACAACTACATCATTATGTATGTTGATATCCTATATTTTTACAATAAAACTTACGACAAACAATCAGACGGCCCAGTCTGTTGTGATTGGTCTACTCGGCTCTGATTGGTAAGATGGCCCAGTCTGTTGTGATTAGTCTCCTCTGCTCTGATTGGTCAGATGACCCAGTCTGTTGTGATTGGCCTCCTCTGCTCTGATTGGTCAGACGGCCCAGTCTGTTGTGATTGGCCTACTCTGTTTGATTGGTCAGACGGCCCAGTCTGTTGTGATTGGCCTCCTCTGCTCTGATTGGTCAGATGACCCAGTCTGTAGTGATTGATCTACTCTGTTTTATGAGCACTTAACCTCATAATAAAAAATAAAACAAATATTTCTTTCCTTTTCCTTTAATCCTCCCTTATTGGGCTTGTGTTACTCTGAACAATGCCTGAACTTCGTATTTTGAGCACTTCTTGCGTTGTTTTTGCCTCTTCATGATGACTCGCTTAATTTAGTCCAAAATTGTAAGTCGCTTTGGACAAAAGTAATGTTGTCAAAAGACCCGGTACTTCGGTACCAAATCGGTACTAAAAATTAAACCGGTACGTTACCAGCTTTTCTTAAGTACCGGTGGTACCGAAGTACAGGTGTTGTGCCGAATTTCGACCCCCTGCCAAATTATTACCCCCCTCATTGAAGTCAGTACCTGATTGCCTAATCCTAACCCCACCCCTAATCCTAACCCTTCCCCCACAACTAATCCTAAACCTACCAATACTAGGGGGGTAATAATTTGGCGGAGGTTGAAATTGGGCACAACACCTGATTAATCCGGTTCTTTGTGCGCTGTCCAAAAGGTGCACAGTTGTGTCCTCTTCATAAAAACACTGAGACATGGCGACCGGCGGCGCTACTAATGCGATGGCTCTGAATCCATTTGTTGGCAAGAAAGGAAATATTTTGGATTAGGCTAATATGTCACGTTGCTATAAGGGGCCGTTCACATAGCGCATTTTTTGCGCGTGCAAATTCGTTATTTCAAATGTAGGCGATCGGCATGCGCGCTCGTTTTGGTTGAACAAAAGATTTAAAAAATAAAGATTTTTATGAAAGATAAAAATCTTATTTTGTAAAAATCTTATTATTTTGAAATAAATCTTTGAAATAAAGATTTTGCACGCGCAAAAAATGCGATATGTGAACGGACCCTAAAGTGGTATCGGGTGCGGTTGAATCGGGGTAGCCTAGTTTTACGAGCACAGTATCGGACCGACACCCGAGTACTGGTATCAGTATCGGTGCATCCCTATTTATGTCGTCAATATCAGTCTGTCAGAAAAGCAGTTCTAGGCTTATTCTTGGCTGGATAACTCTTATCAGGTTTAAAAATTAAATATGAACGCAGTTTTGGATTAAATAAAAAGTACAGTCAAGTCAAATAAAACACGATATACATTTTATTATATGTCCATTTAATCTAAATTAAGCTTTGGTACCGAAATTGGTACCGAGAACCGTGGATTTACACTGGTATTGGTACCGAATACTGAAATTTTGGTACCGTGACAAAGACAAAAGCGTCTGCTAAATGACTAAATGTAAATGTAGTCAAAGGGCACAGTCTGTTGTGATTGGTCAAAGGGCCCAGTCTGTTGTGATTGGCCTCCTCTGCTCTGATTGGTCAGACAGCCCAGTCTGTTGTAATTGGTCTACCGCTTACAATGTGTGTCTGAAACGAAACATCTATTTACAATATAAATTTCAGTTCTGGAGGCTTCCTTAGCACTTGATACACAGAGATACAAACAATGGCGACAGATTTTTTTTTTTATCAATTTGAGCGTGAGCCATCCTTTGGAAGTACATGACGTGAATTCGCATCACTAAAAACAGCCTCTTCATGTTGACAACAAACCAAACTCTTCCAGGCTACTGTACAACTACAGTGTTTGAGGGCGGGTCAAAGACGTTGTTCGCGGGCAGTCAATGAAGACCATAGGCTGGAATTATGCAAATGTGTTACATTGCTGCTATGTATGTAAAAAAAAGTGAGACTGAAATTGCTGATGACTCATTACAGGCAGTTCAGAATTGATTCTTTCTTTTAGGAGACAATAACTTTATTTGTTGTGTACTTCGATCTTTAAAACCATTCACAAACAGCTATATTACACTGGGTGAAAGGTAATATTTGACAAAGCATAAAAGGGGCACTTTAATACCTTAACAATGTTATTCTTGTAAAAGTTGAAAAAGCTTCAAAAAGCCCCAAACAGAACATGAGGGTTTATTTATCTTATTTTATCACTTTTTTTTAATGCTTCTAACATCAGAATAATTAACTTTATGTCAGAAATAACCATTAGTCTTATTTTAATAACATTCTAATTTGAGTTACATGCACTGTTTTGGAAAGAAAGAACAGTCAATAAACATCTGCATCTGTTGAGAAAAAAAATATTCTAGTTCTTTTCGTCCAATCAGGAGATTGCTTTGGTGAGAACACCATGAGTGAAGGGGAGGAGGTGCCCTTGATGAAGAGCGAAAGGGCCGGCAGTCAGAAGTCCAGCTGTGACTCTGCCCTGCAGGTCCATCTGTACTACAGCCCCTGCTTAAATTCAGAGACCACTTTTACTATCCCCACCATACACATCACAGCTGAAAGTGTGTGTATGCTCGCTGCAAAAGCCAGCGGTGAGACGTTTAACATGTTTAAGATGATTAATAATGATGCCTGTTTTTTAAAGGTCAAAAGCTTCTGTTTTTAGGTACTTTTTTCACTTTTTTATCTGCTTCCCTTATAACATCTACAAAGCTTTAAAAAAAAATGTTGCAGAGGTGTTGCTGATGATAACCTTTATAAGGTTTATTTTTTAGACGATTCAGTATGACTAAAGCATAAGTTAAACTTTAAGCAATAATCTTCTCATGTGTAATCTTAGAATTCAATTTTAAAATAGTTGTGCACCAACAATATTACAATAACCTGAATTGAATATTTATATTTTTAGGAATTCTTCCTGTGTTCCACAACCTGTTTGCTCTGGCATCAGAAGATCTTTCGTACTGGTATCCACCAACTCATGTATTCAAGAGTGAAGAGACCATCAAACTTCACTACAGAGTGAGGTATAGAAACTGCTGCAATAATCATATATTTTATTTATACGTAAATAGCTTACTCTTACTGAATATTTGGCTGTTTCCTTATTTAACTAGCCTATTCACGCCATTCATTTAAATTTAATTTGCAAATGCCTGTTATGAAAATATTATATTATTTTAATATAATCTGGTATTTCTCCCTGACCCAGATTTTAATGTAGGATATACAGTTGTCATAAAAATACAAAAAAATGAAAGAATAATAATCATAAAAAAAACTACACCAAAATGTCAATATTTATGGTTTGAAAATTATTTATGCCAATGTTCACACATCCTTATTTGTGGTGTCATTTCCATCACAAACAACAATGTTTGGTTACAAAGAAGACAATAGTGTCTGTGAAGAGCATACTTTAAGTTACTGGGTTAGGTCTCCCAAAATGTTTTAAAGGGGACATATCATGCCAAATGCACTTTTTTAGCCCTTAAAGGGATACTCCACTTTTTTCGGAAATATGCTCATTTTACATCTCCCCCAGAGTTAAACAGTTGAGTTTTACCGTTTTAGAATCCATTCAGCCGAACTCCGGGTCTGACGGTACCACTTTTAGCATAGCTTAGCACAGATCATTGATTCTGATTAGTCCAGTAGCATTTCTTTCAAAATGACCAAAGAGTTTCAATATTTTTCCTATTTAAAACTTGACTCTTCTGTAGTTAAACCGTGTACTAAGATCGACGGAAAATGAAAAGTTGCGATTTTCTAAGCCTATATGACTAGGAACTACTCTCATTCCGGCGTAATAATCAAGGAACTGTGCGGCTGTACCATAAGTGCAGCAGGCGTAGTGATATGACGCAGCGCCTGAAAATAGGTCTAATAGGTTAGACAAACTTAGTCCCGGTCACGTTGGAAGAAGTTACCGAGCTGGGGACTATTTTCAGGCGCTGCGTCATATCATTACGCCTGCTGCACCCATGGTACAGACACACAGTTCCTTGATTATTACGCTGGAATGAGAGTAGTTCCTAGCCATATCAGCCTAGAAAATCGCAACTTTTCATTTTCCGTCGATCTTAGTACACGGTTTAACTACAGAAGAGTCAAGTTTTAAATAGGAAAAATATTGAAACTTTTTGGTCATTTTGAAAGAAATGCTACTGGACTAATCAGAATCAATGATCTGTGCTAAGCTATGCTAAAAGTGGTACCGTCAGAACCGGAGTTCGGCTGAATGGATTCTAAAACGGTAAAACTCAACTGTTTAACTCTGGGGGAGATGTAAAATGAGCTTATTTCCGAAAAAAGTGGAGTATCCCTTTAAATGCATTTTGTTGTATATTTGGAGTGTTTAGAAGTACAGAAAATATGAAATTATTCTCTTCAGGTTCTTTCGTTGATATCTTTATATTCTGTTTTGGTCATATTTTTCAACCTGTTCCGATTTTTCTGTTATCTATGACGTTTTTTGAACTATTACGTCACAGTATTTGCAGCAGAACTGCCAAATAAGGACATTGACTTCCGGCCCAACACTTCGAGCAATCTGCCATTTTTATTTCTCGCTGCAATTTTGTAGTCCAAGCTAAAGGATGCAGAAGTTACGAGAGGGTAAGTTAAAATGTTCGGTTGTTGGATGTAGTAACCCACACGCTTCATTACACCGTCTAATGTAGATAAACTGGCGCGCTTGTGACAAGGGCGCATGTTTAACTGAAAGAACGAGCAGAGAGAGAGACCCGGTCGCGCGCGCGCTCTCTCTCTCTCTTCAGAGTCAGGCGAAAGTGTAAACAAGACATCACCGTCTCCAAACTAGACGCTGTCTTGCTCTCTCTCCCTCGCACATATTAATCGAAATAAATCGACACGGTGGTAAAAGGTCGGAAGACCAAAGTTTCATGTGTAAATACAGTACACACCAGTGCGATACATCCATATGAAGACGTTGTTCTACAGGTTCGTCGTCTTCATTTTCATCCCGCTCCGGCTCCGACTCTGGCTCGAACATGTAAGGCTGGCTGGACAAGTCTTCCGTTGTTGACATTTTGATAATAACGTGTGAATAAAAAGTTTCTGTGCCGCTAGATAATCGTATCTCTGCTATCAAACTACAAAAATGGCCGAACGGGGTGGAGTTGAACCTCTGCAACCTGGAGAGGGGGCGGGGTATGAAGTGTCTCAATTGTATTTAAAGAGACCGCACCAAAACGAGTTGCTCTCAGACGCACATCAGAAAAGGGGTAGAAAAGGGGCCTGTGGAGCTATAATAATGAAGAATTCAGACCCAAGCATTGCAGTTCCGCTTTATATAGACTACAAATGTATGATTTATATGTAAAAAGGAACAATTTAAAAGCATGATATGTCTCCTTTAATTCTATCATCATTTACGTCATGTAAGGGCCCTTTCACAATTCACACCTACCTTGTTTGGTCCGGACTTTCGGACTTTTCAGTTTGGTCCGAATCAAAATTACAGGTGTGAAACCTCCCCCGGACCACGGTCCGGACCAAACAGACGAAATTTGGTCCGACGAAAAGAGGTGGTCTCGGTCCGGATCAAACTGTTCAAAGGTTTGGTTCGTTTCTAGTGTGAAAGCATTTTCTGTATGGTTCGGACTTTCGGACCATTTACAGGAAGTTCCGGTGGTTCCCGCGTAGCATAAACAACTGAAGGAGAATATTTATGTGCAGATCTGTCAGTCCTGCCCACAGCGTTTCTTCCAGCTGATTCGCGCGCGCGCGCGCACACACACACGCACACATTTGTCCTGCGTCCTACCGGCGATGATTTGTTTGCACAACGAGGACGTTCATTTGGCGAATTTGAACTAGCGTCGAGTATAGTTGGTGCTGGAGGGAGTAATGCCGTAATAATAACAGCATAGTGGCAACGATAATATGCGTCTGTTCATTCATTCTTGTCAAAGTTACCCGCCGAATTGACAACACGCTGACGTCAGACGCACGTCCGTTTACAAACCAATATGCAGCCATGTAGATGATGACGACAGGACGCAAGTACGTCATGAAAAGTTCTTTAGTGCGCTCGCATAATTGCAATGTGAAACCAAACCAAAACTAACCAAATGTATACAATGTATCAAAACATGAACTTTGGTTCGGACCTTGGTGCGGACTTTCAGGTGTGAACTTTTCACTTTTGAACTTCAGAACACAAATGAGAATATTTTTAATGAAATCTGAGAGATTTCTGTTTCTCCATCGACAGTCTACGTAAAAAATGACAAAATTCTTCTGTGATGCACTGAAATGCATTGTTGGCCATTGCTTGCAGTGTTGTTATGGTACTAAAACTAAAACTAACTAATCAAAATAGCTGAAATAAAGTAAAAATATCAGATGAAAAACTTTAAACAACTTAATAAAAGTACTGCAATAAAATGACTAAAATAAAACTGACAAATAAACAATAAAATTATAAAAACTTAAACACTAGCAATCAGTGTTATTATTTATATGGTTTCCCTTTTAATTTTAAATAAATTAAACAGTGAGAGTTAACAGTTAAGAGATAATCTGTTTGTGTGATTGTAAAGCTTTTCTCTGTGTGTTAAAGATTTTTCTTCTCAAACTGGTTCGGTCAAGGGTCCAGAGCATCGTACCGCTTTAGTCTCAGCAAAGGACGAATCTGTGCTGCGCTGGACTACTGCGTCATTGATTATCTTTTTGCTCAGGTATACAGTATAGCACAATCATTTTTCATTGCCTTCTCAAAAGGCAATTGAATGTTGTTTTAAAAACCATATGTGAATGTGAAATGTACATTATGTGCCTGTATCCTGATGATGTATTGATATGATTCAAATAATAATAAAAAAGCTGGCATTAAAATGCTGACTCAACTCCCCTCTGACTCTACTGTCTCTCTGTTTCAGTCCCGCAGTGATTTTGTGTCTGGGTGTGGCGGGATTTCTCCTGCTTTGAGTTTGCAGCAGGAATGTTTGGGTATGGCAGTACTAGATCTGTGGCGTATGGCCAAAGAGAGGAACCAGAGCCTTGGTGAGATCTGCAACACAACAAGGTATGTTACAACATGAGAAATGGAGAAAGTCTCCAATAAATTGATGGATAGACCTATGCAGATATTTTCCTCTTCATTCAACATGATTTAAGTGTTTAAGCTGCATTAACCATGGTAAAAAAACAATCGTATTCCAGCTACAAGTCCTGCCTCCCAGAGACTCACAGACAAGATATACAGAGCATGAGTCGCCTAGCAAGGTATCAGATCCGCAAAACCCTGAAGCGCTTCCTAAAGAAGCTGGGCAGATGCTCGGCTGGAGAACGCAACCTGAAGCTCAAGTATCTGATGGAGCTGAGTGTGTTGGAGCCGGCGTATGGTTCAGAAAGCTTCACTCTACATCACTCTGGATGGTTAGAGCAGAGCGAGCAGCAGAGGGTCAGAGCCGTTCAGGTGTCTGGAGAGGGAGGGATTCAGATACAGACCACGGAGAGCCAGGTAGGCTAGAAGAGTATAGCCGTGGTGATATTTAGATAGTACATCTGCCGGTGTGATGATGTTTTAATACAAAAGCTCAATAAACAAGAGGTTCATTTTGAGTAACTTACATTTTAGATAAAATATTGCCAGTTACTTTGTCTATTTTTGCTCCACCAAAGAAAATAGTTCCTAACAAAGCCACAGTTGAATGGACAAAACACAGTAGGGTCGAATCAGTGTTTTTGAACGAAACTGCTGAGTGAATGATTCATTGAGTCACTCATAAACGCAGCCTTTTGAATACATTTTGAATAAATCGGTTCAGTGAATGATTCAATGACTCCCCCATAAAGCCAATAGATTAGTTCCTGAATGTACTCATGAATGCAGTCTCTTGTCGCCACCTATACCAGAGTTAACCGGTTGTAAAAATATGAATAATTACGTAAATATCAAAAGTGTTTAATTGGAAAAATTACCTTCATTAAAAAGAAATGAGAATCTTAATTAATTAAACATGCGATCTTGCTTATTTAAACTAATTGTCACGCTTTCAAAAATGTACATTCCACTAGTCAGTGAAGTACAAGAGACTGTTAACTCTTCATAAATCTATATCTGTAAAACTACATTATTTGTTTGATTTTATTTCATTCATTTTAATTAATTTTATTTAATTTTATACTTTTATTCAATGTGGATGCATTAAATTGATCAAAAGTGGAGAAGAGTTACAGACATTTATAATGTTACAAAAGAATAAAAACTTTGTATTAATCAAAGAAAAATGTAACAGTTAGTTTCTACAAAAATATTAAGTAGCACAATTGTTTTCAACATTTATAATAATCAGAAATGTTTCTTGAGCAGCAAATAATCATATTCGAATGATTTCTGAAGGATCATGTGACACAGAAGACTGGAGTAATGATGCTGAAAATTCAGCTTTGCATCACAGGAATAAATCACACTTTACAATATATATATATATTAAAATAGAAAACATTTATTTTAAATTGTAATAATATTTCACAATATCACAATTTTTACTGTATTTCTCATCAAATAAATGTAGCCTTGGTGAGCATAAGACACTTCTTTCAAAATCTTACTGGCTCCAAACATTTAAGCGGTATGTACAGTACATTAGACTTGCGCTCTGTTATTTACTGAGCTACCTCTGGTATCATTCACAGGAATGGCAGACGTTCTGTGATTTCCCCCAGATCACAGACATTAGTATTAAGCGTCTTTGTCAAGAGCAGATGCCCCTGGAAGGAAGGGTGGTCACCCTCACACGCCAGGATGACCAGTGCATGGTAGTGGCATTGCATTCATTTATTAAATTCTTCTTTTTTTTTTTTAAGTATTACAAATTCTGTCAGTGATTCATCTACCATTTTGATTAACCAAGGTTTATGAAAGTATAATAAACTGTAACTTGTGATTGTTACAAAGTTCTTTATGTTGAAATCTACATTACATAGCCATTCATATATATATATATTTTTTTTCTCTTTCCACCAATAGGAGGCTGAGTTTCACACGCTAACTGAGGCTCTTTCCTTTGTATCTCTGGTTGATGGATATTTTAGACTGACTACAGATTCGACTCACTATTTTTGCGCAGAGGTGGCCCCGCCAAGCTTACTGGAGGACATACAGAATTGCTGCCACGGCCCGATCACGTACTACACAATTTCATATATGCCCATTTGGTCAAATTAGAAAGGAAATGACTAAATAATAAGCAGAATTTTTGTTTTTTTGTTTTCTAAAGGTCCGAATTTGCAGTGCACAAGCTTAAGAAAGCTGGAGCCAAAAATGGGATGTTCCTGTTACGTCACAGTCCCAAGGACTTTGACAAGTACTTCCTCACTGTTTGCATACAGGTACCAGATTTGCTGGACTCATACAAACATTATAAAGCTCCAAGCATTGGGGTTTCACTAACAGTAAGTAACTAAAACAGCACATGACTCATAACTCCAAGCTTCACATGAGTATGTATCAGATTCATGAAGAACCACATTTTATTTATCACTCCTTAGCAGTGTTGGGGTAACATGCATTACTTTTTTTTTATGTAATGAGCAAAGTAATGCAATACTTAATAAATGTACACATTACTATTTGAGTTGCTTTTATTTAAGTAATGCACATTACTTTTCATTTTAATCAATTTGCTGAAACATTTTTTAAACCACTGAATTAAAATTCTCTCTTCTCTATAAAGTAGTCACTTTATACACTCATGTGTGCGCAGGAACAGGCAAAAAGTACAAAACAAATAAAAGAAAAGAAAATAATTCAATAAAAAGAGTTATTACAATAGGCATTATAATCCATAATGTGAAGATATATTTTGTATGGCATACATAGCTCTAGGGATTAGGAAATATTCTAAGTGGGCAGAATATAATAATATTCTAAATGTGTTTTAAAAGAAAACGATGGTGTGTTATCTAAGATATGTTGTTGAATGCATTGCTGCATTAAAGTAAAACAATACAAATAAAATAAAAAACTTAGAGAAAGAGCAAGCCTCAACCAGGTGAGAAAAAGTAATGTAGCACATTACTTTCCATAAAAAAGTAACTAAATTATGTAATTAATTACCTTTTAAAAGTAACTTTCCCCAATAGTGCTCCTTAGTATTATTATAATGTGCATTTTGAAACAACTCCAGCATGACCTTTTTTTAGTTCTACAAATTAGCTGCACTGTTAATGACTAAAATCCAGTGATATATTTCTTAACTTCTGGATGTTCCACCAGACTCCTCTGGGAATGGATTACAAGGACTGCCTGATAGAGAAAAATGAGAAGTTCAGCCTGGCTGGGATCCACAGCTCATTCTGCAGTCTAAGACAGCTCACAGACTTCTATCAGCACAGTACACTTCTCATGTCAGACATCCCCGTCACCCTGGGCAAGTGCTGCCCACCCAGACCTAAAGGTAGAACATTTCTGTGAAATATTTGCTTTTGTGCTTATCTTTTCTAAAAGTTAGAAAGCATGAGTTATTTGGAATTTAAATGGAATTTAATTAGTTTTTTCTTTTTTATTATAATAAATTAACTTCACCAGAATTTAAAATAATAAATTAACTTCACCAGAATATTGATATTTTATATATATATATATTTATTTATTTATTTTTAAAGGGTTTTTAATTTATTTTTTATGTGCTATTTCTTGTCTTCTCTGCAGAACTTACCAACATGATCATTGTTCGTAACAGCAGTATGGCTGAGATGCCCAGTTCCCCCATGTTACAGAGACAAAACCCGAGCCACATGCAGTTCCACATGATTAAACACGAGGACCTCATCTGGGTACATTTTTTAAATTTATATTTTCATGAATGTTTTTTAAAGGCATCACCACTCGTTTTAGGGCATAAAAATGTATTATTATTATTATTATTTATTTTTTTAAGTGTCCTTATTATGCTATTTTAAAGGTTCCTAATTTTGTTTTGGAGGTCTCCTACAATAGGTTTACATGCATCCAAGGTCAAAAAACACTTTAAAATGGTTTGTTCAGAGATTCAGTCTCACTAAGCCCCTCCTTTCCTCAAGCCCACTCTCCTCTGATTGGTCAGACGGCTCAGTCTGTTGTGATTGGTCTATCGCTTACAGCGTGTGTCGGAGGCCATTACTTCATAATTTCAGCTTCAGAGGCTTACTTGGCACTTGATACAGTGATACAAACACTATATGGCATAGTTATTTCCGTATCAATTCCAGCGTGAGTCCTCATCCTTTTGAAATGCATGAAAAGTGAATTTGCAGTGCTGCAAACAGCATCTTCTCGACATGTCGACAAACCAAACTTTTCCAGGCCTCACTGTGTGAAAGGTTATGTTTGAAAAAGCATAATAGGGGCAGTTTAAATTCATTTTTTATTTTAGGGAGGTCAAAAGATGAATTTTAACAGCAAAATGTCTAACCTCAAAACAACTCAAGTCAAGCTCCTTCCTTTTCTTTTAACAGAGTGAAAGCTTAGGCCAAGGTTCCTTCACGCATATCTTTAGAGGCAGTAAGACAGACCAGCGGGACGGAATGACGCACTCCACGGAGGTGCTTCTGAAGGTCCTGGATGCAAATCATAAAAACTGCTGGGAGGTGTGTTTTCATTCCTGGAACATATGCTGAACATGGTTGTTTGCAATTAAAAGACAATTTCCTATTAAACTCTTACTCGAATATGCTCTTTGCCATTGAGAATATTGCATTTTCCATTAATTGACAATCCATGACGATGTTTTGTGTGTGTACCATACACTGTAAAAAATTTACCGTAAAATTTACAGTAACTTACTGGCAACAATTAGCCAGTAAGTTACTGTGAATACTTTTTACAGTAAGGGTGCTGTACTTCCATTTACAGTATTTTATGTATACACTGTGAAATCAAAAACAATTAAATACTGTGATTTTAGTTGTATTTACAGTAAGTTACTGGCTAATTGTTGCCAGTAAGTTACTGTGAATATGTTTTACAGTAAGGGTACTGTACTTCCATTTACAGTATTTTGTGTATTCACTGTAAAATAAAAAACAATTAAAAACTGTGATTTTAGTTGTATTTACAGTAACTTACTGGCTAATTGTTGCCAGAAAAAAATAAATACTGTGATTTCAATTGCATTTACATACAAAAAACAATTGAGCACTGTTTTTTATGTATTGTATGCAATACAGTACTATAAACAGTAGATAACAGTTAATCACTGTAAATTCAGTTTCTCACTGTACAATTTAAATACTGTATCACTGATTTAATATTAGCCATCATTAAAAGAATCACCCATATTCTAAAACATTGCAATCAGCTGCAGACAATAAGAAAATTGTTAATAGTTATTTATTTAAAAACATTTGGTGAACAGGAATGACAAAACAGGTACAACATAAAGGGATAATGGACATTGGACAACATGCCATTATACCATCCAAGTTAACGCACATTCTATGTTTGTAATGCGGCCACAACGCCCAGCGGAGTGTGTTAACTTTGGATAGTCTAATGGCGTGAAGTCTATTATCCCGCTTATTACACTGTTGCTAAATTTAATTTACGACTGAAGAAGATTTTACAAAACGAGGCTGTTTCATTACAAGTTTTGTAAAGTTACAGAGCAAACTGTTACTAGTTCATTCACTAGTTCCGCATGACTGGTTGCTATGACGGAACAATAATGCAAATTGATACAATACGGTCAAAAAATTTAACTACTTTAAATCCATGCAAATAACTGATTATTACCACATTCTAAAGAGCAATAAATAACACTATGGCAGTATTGAAATAAAATAAAACATTGAACATTAAAAAATAAAATATTTAACATTTGCATGAACATTTAAAACAGAAAGGAAAATAAACTTTCCCTGCCACTTGACAAAGGTCTATGACCTCTTGCATGCCCTGACCTTGGAGACCTAGAATCCTAGTTGGAGCCCTGAAATTAAAGAAGAAAACACATTAGATCAGCTGAATGGTTTTGAAAACGGTAAAACTCAACTGTTTAACTCTTGAGGAGTTGTAAAATGAGCCTATTTCCAAAAAAAGTGGAATGTTCTTTTAACAAATACAACTTTTTATTTAAATAATGTAGGCTACTAGTACATGGTGAAATTAACATTTAGAAAGATTAATAAATGCTGTAGAAGTGCAGTTTATTAATAGTTAATGTTAACTAATGTAGTTAACTAGAGTTTAATAAATGGAACCATCTTGTAAAGTGTTACCAATTTGTTATACACCGATTCAGACGTCTCGTGAGTTCAGTGTTGGACAGGTCAGTTGTTTTAACCATTCATTAAATGTAATCGGTTCAAAGGAGTCATTAGTTCGAGAATCGGATGTGTCATTAGCGGACTATGGCACACGTTTTATTATCCCGGGAGTTTAGGACATTGCACAAGATTTTTGTCAACACAGGAAACATTTCATCACTGGATAGTTTTGTTTGTTTATTGAAAGTGTTTTTATTTCAGCTGATGCGTAACAATTTTCAGAGTACATAAGGCAACGTTTTTTTTACAAGGTTTCTGCAGGTTTCAGTAAGTCAAATTTAAGACCTTTTTAAGACATTTTAAGACCATAAAGATTGAAATTTAACACCTACACGACGCATTATCCAAGTTAGATAGTTACCTCGGGATCATTAGAGTATCTATAGGGCCCTGTAAAATCCGTTTTATTTTTTCCCAAATTCCGTTTTATTTTTTCCCAAATTCCGTTTTTTCCGTTTTCATTTTTGCAAATTCCGTTTTTTCCGTTTTAATTTTTGGGAATTCAGTTTTTTTTTACCCTTTACTGTTATTTTAGTCGTAAAAAGAGTGTTTTTAATGTTAATGATTTAAATGTACACAAATAAAATAGGAATGACCCTAAATTTATTGAGGTAACAAACAAAATTCTCATTTTAAGAGGTGTTAAATGTAGTTTGGTTTGTTTACATTAGTGAATGTATTAGGCTACCTAACATGAACCACGAGCAATACATCTGTTACTGTATTTATTAATCTTTGTTAATCTTAGTTAACCCTAACCCTGTATTTTTATTATGTTACTTCACACAGTGCATTAAGCTAACTAATGTTAACAACTTTTCATTTAAATAATGTAGGCTACTAAATGGTGAAAATAACATTAATAAAGATTAATAAATGCTGCAGAAGTGCAGTTTATTAATAGTTAATGTTAACTGATCTAGTTAACTAGAGTTTAATAAATGGAACCTTATTGTAAAGTGTTACCGATTTTGTTATACACCGAACCGATTCAGTGTTGGACAGATCAGTTGTTTTAACCATTCATTAAAGTGAATCGATTCAAAGGAGTCATTAGCTCGTGAATCGGACGTATCATTAGCAGACTTGTACGCGTTGTGTGATTATCCCGGCAGTTAGGACATCGCACAAGATTTGTCAACACAGAAAACATTTCATCATTGGATAGGTTTTGTTTAGTTTATTGAAAGTGTTTTTTATGTCAGCTGAATGGGCGGAACGCTTTTCAGAGAAGAAGGCAAGGTAAAAAAGTTTTTTTTGCACAATTCACACCCAGCGGTAGCCTAATTCAGGAAAAAAATATGCGAATGCTCCATGTGAAACTTCGTTCTTCCGATCTTTTACCATTGTGTCAATTCTCAATTGATTTAGATTAATAAGCGCGAGGGAGTGAGAGAGAGCAAGACAGTTTGAAGACGCGCGCGCGACCGGGCCTATCTCTCTGCTCGTTCTTTCAGTAATATGCGATTTTCCTCAGACATACGTTTTTCTCCCACACAAAAACAGAATTGTATTCCAAATATGTAAAATTCCACGAAATTCCACGTTGACACTAGATTCCGCGTTAATTTGCCAATTCCGCGATTCCGTGATCGCGGAAATTATAGGGCCCTATATCTATCTTTCTATCTATCTAGGACTATCTGATTGTGTGTGTGAGAGAGAGGGAGAGGTAGATATTTTTTTAATAGAAAATTGTACTTTTGCATATTATACTGTAAAAACACAATTATTGTTGATTTTAGTTGATCATAGTTGATCATAACTAGAGAGGAAATGATGAGATGATTAAAGTGACCAAAATTATCACGGTTATCACAGAATCCTTTTCAAAAAGTACTAATACTACAGAATGAAGTCAATTCAACAAGTTGTATGTTGAAAAACAGCAAAGAACAAATTGATTAGCATCAATTAGGGCTGCACAATATGAGGAAAAGCTGCGATGTGCGATAACATTGTTTAATATTGCGATGACGATATGATTTGCGATAAATATTCAAATGTGTATGTTAGCTATACTGTTCCCATGTCTTAGTGCTTTAATAGGTTCTTTGCGTGATAGGTCAAACGTTTATTACCTGCCTGGTTCAGATTACACGATTTTAGCGCGATCCGTTTGATGTAGGGTGTTGTGGGGATTCGTAAAAACAACGGGAGTCGGGACGCAAGATTCGATCGTTTCATCCCGTATACTGTGTCATAGTGGACGACAACCGACGCCAAGTCTGCGATGCTTCACGACATCACGACTAGCATGTTTAATTTTTTAACGGTCCTCCACGACGGGTTCCGTCAAGAGTGAGTGAGTATGAGCGAGAGTGTGTGTGCGCCAGTGAGCGAGACGAGTGTGTGTGTGTGTGTGCGAGTGCGTGCATGTGTGTGTGTGTGTGTGCGAGTGAGCATGTGTGCGCGAGTGAGTGAGTGAGTGAGCGAGGACAGTGAGTGTGTGTGTGTGCGAGTGAGCGTGTGTGTGTGCGAGCGAGTGAGTGAGGGTCAGTGAGTGAGTGTGTGTGTGTGTGTGTGCGCGAGTGAATGTGTGCGTGCGAGTGAATGTGTGCATGTGACGGCACGCGATGACTGGTCGGAAAGCAACGTGTAGTCTGACATGTTTCTTGTCCACGACACGACAAGATTTTAGGAGTCAAAATCGTGTAATCTGACACCGTGACTATCGTAACAGACACAAAAATCTTGTAATCTGAACCAGGCATTATTCATCGTGTCAGGCTGTCTGTTGCGATGTGTTCATCGCGCGAGTTCATATCGCGATGACGATGAAAATTCGATGTATCGTTCAGCCCTAGCATCAATATGCACTTTTTGTTTACGTAAACATTAAAATCATTTGCACATGAAACCGAAAATTTGCTCATCTCTTTGCGGTGTGTTTCGGAGCGCGCGCGCCACCTTGGGAACAGCATCTCATGAGCATATTTTTGTGCTATTAATAGCTCTTTTTATTATTAAACGTGTCCCGCAATTAAGCAACAGTAGCTAGCCTGCATTTTACAACAATCACTGAATGCTGAATCTGATTCTGTCGTTACGTTTGAGTTTTAGGGAAAAATGAGAGCGTAGCCTACTGCTGTGAAGGGAATGCAGCTATAGTTTTTAATGGTTTTACCTCAATATATTATTATTATAATCTTATATTATATTATAAAATATATTATTATTATAATCTTTGGAAGCCAAAATCTAAAATAAAATCAGACTAATCACAAATCTGAAGTGTAACCAGGCTACGTTTGAATGTTTAGTTCTGTCCTCCGTCATCACTCATTAGGGCTGTCATGTTGTGCGCGCTGTGGAGCTCTCTCTCTCTCTTGGACTGCGAATAGCAAAAATGCATCACAGACAAATGGTTTAATATTATGGTAGCCTATATAGAAATGGCTGGCGAGATAAAACGTCTTTATCCACCTTATTCTGCTCTAAACAATGCGCGCTGCCATAACGACGACTCCGGTTGCCTACTTCCGGTTCGTAGCGCTTGACCTGTACTAGCAGCGAGAGAATGAGTTCAAGCTCCTGATGTGCTGTTGTTTGTTGTTTTAACAATTCAAAGAAGATTTCAAACTTGAGTGTTTCGAGCATAAGATAAGAAGGAGATAATGCCCATGTCCGGTTCCGTATCAGATACATCCAATAAAGTAAACGTTTAGAGTGGTTAGCGTTAAAACTGAAGCATAAGAAAAAAAGTCGGAAAACTTTGCCAATTAATTAGATGTGCAAGGCAAGCAGGCAAGTTTTCGGGTTGTTATGGACAATTAAAAATGTGAGATGTGATGTGAAGTAAACATTTCGGCTCGTTTGACTCAGCTTACTGAAAAGAGCCGGTTCTTTTGACTCACAGCTCTTTAAAAAATTAATTCTTATCTCCTTCTTATCTTATGCTCGAAACACTGTTTCTAAAAAGTTTGAAATCTTATTTGAATTGTTAAAACAAACAACAACAGCACATGAGGAGCTTGAACTCATTCTCTCGCTGCTAGTACAGGTCAAGCGCTACGAACCGGAAGTAGGCAACCAGAGTCGTCGTCATGGCAGCGCGCATTGTTTAGACTGAGCAGAATAAGGTGGATAGCAATAATAACATTACGTGTATTTTTCCAAGTACTGACAGCAGAACCGATTTTCATGATCATTTAATACCGGCTTTCGGTACCCATCCCTACCCAGCCCTATATGTTAATGGAATATTTTTATGAATGAAGGCGTGTATCACTGATATTAGTAATATAGCTACTGATGTCTCTATGAAAATGTTTAAGAATCGATATCAGTTTTGTAAGAATGAGAATCGATTCAAATCAAAAAATCTATATTTTTTTACCCAGCCCTAATAAATAACAGTTTATGTTTTACTTGCATATATGATTTAGTCAATCAAGAGCAATCAACAAGTCTCTCTCTCTCTCTCAGTTAACGTTGATAAGCTACATTATGTCTTGTTTGACTTTCTTTGCCATTTACATCACACTGAACTACAAACTTTCCAATGACGTCTGGTTAAAGGGATGCGCTCGACCAGCTCACGCGTTTTCTAAACACAAACACTGTTTACACGCCTGGTATCGGTTGTTGGTATCGGAGTACAAAAATCATTTTTACGAGTACATTGAGCTCAGTATCGGCCCGATATCGATACCGGTATCGGTGCATCCCTATATTATTATTATCAAATTATTATTAATTATATTATACCCACATATACCTATATTATTAATTATATTATAATTATTATTAAAGCTATTATCAGAACCTCACCTGTATCTAGTCAGTTAGCAAATAGAACTCCGTGAAGTCCCTGATGAAGGATATTACATAGGGGTTCATGTATGAAGTCTTCCGCTTCACCACTCTCCCTGTCGTCTTGCTCATCTGCTCCGGCTTGGCAGTGCACTTGTTGGAGTCAGGATTGATCCTGACTAAAAACCTATGAACATGAGTATAGGAGTTAGGGGATGGGACAATATGTACACATTAATGAATAACTGTAAGTGCAGTGAGCAATGTAGAATCATACATAAAGGCCAGCAGACAGAGGCATTTCACATCCCAACAGGAGTTAGTCAAGGCTGTCTACTTTCTCGATTAACGTTACCATTCCTCTTCGAAGGCCGACTAGATCATGCGGCCGACTAAGTTAACGTTAGATCATGCGGCAAGCCACTGACAACAGGCGCAATGGGATCCAATGGACCCCATTTACACAACTGGACGACCTAGACTTTGTAGATTATATACATATATAGTACGTCAGTGATGGTAAATTTACTTACTGATTTTCTGGAAGTCCCGATAAGCAGTTGGTGAAGGATCCGCGATTCCAAGATGGAAACTCCAGCAGAGGCCACGGGTGGGAAAAATACATAACGTTAAAGGCTGTGAAAACGTCTCCGTCGGAGCTCTCACGGAAACGTTTTCGTTGAATTCCTCTCACGCAAAAAGTGAAAGATATCAACACAAAGACGAAAACAAAATAAATACAACCACAAGACAAAGCCGTGTATAAAGAAACGTAAATTTGAGTAGTCTGTAACGGCTGTGAAAACGTCTCCGTCGGTCGGGGAGCTCTCACGGAAACGTTTTCGCTGAATTCCTCTCAGGCAAAAAGTGAAAGAAATCAACACAAAGACGAAAACAAAATAAATACAGCCACAAGACAAAGCCGTGTGTAAATAAACGTACATTTGAGAATTAACGGAGCTTTTCTGTCACTGACGACGAGTCAGAAATTCAAGTGCTGCTTCTTTCGCGCTTTTTTCCCACAGATTCTAGAACTTTCTAGACTGGGTAAACCCCGCCCACTCTGCCGGCGCCTTATTTCGCCCTGCAGCTCAGAAACAGCTCTGCATGTTTATCTCTCCTGCTTCCGAAGAAAAAAATATATAACACTGATTTTTGTAAAATAAAAATCCCATGGGACGTATTTATGAGTTAACCAGACAGCCCCAATTTTTGCCTACCCAAAATAAAAGTCATTCTGAGACACATAACCTTAGAAAGCTTGAGAGTTTTGGCTCAAGTTTAAAACTCAAAATTAATCAGATGTTTTTAATATTGAGATATATAAGCTCAAAAATAAAAACAACAAATATTAAGAATATATTTATTAAATGTATAAAAAACATGAATATTTTAATATTAATAACATAATTATTTGAATATACTATTGCAACTTATAACCAATGGTCATGCTTCATTTCAAATCTGAGGATGATATCTCAAAAAATTATGCGTTTATGAAGCCTATATTGTTAGACCATGTCAAGGGAGACTTTGGGTATGACTTTGGGGAGACTAACGCTTATCAAATATTTTATTTCCCTGTTAACACCCATTTACACCCAAACACCCATTTACAGTCACAAAACAAACAAACAAAAAATATTCTTGGAATCTTATGTGAATTCTTAAAAAAAAGATATTGTATGGAATAGAAAGCTCCTGCAGCAGGTGCAGAGTACAAGTTACATGACATATTTTAATTTATTAAAACACTTTTACTTAAAGCTCACCATCGAGTATTTATATCATATTCCGGTAATGAATTCTGAACAACAATAATCTGGGGCCGTCCATGTGAAAGGGGTACAAAGAAAGATATGATAAAAAAAGGAAAATACAGTAGCTTACTTTAATATTTACAGTACTATAGTGGCTAAATTGTGTTTTTTTTACAGTAATGATTTGACTACTGTGATTTCAACTGTAATGTTTGGACTACTGTGATTTTTACGGTCTTACTGTAAACTTTACAATATTCTACTGTAAAATATTATACAGTACTGTTACTGTGAAATCTACAGTAAATAACTGTAGATTTCACAGCCATTTTTTACAGTGTAGTTTCAACTTGTCTTGGAAATAAGCTTCAGATTTTTGAATGAACTTTGAAAGGTTGGCCATATGCAGTCCAAAATGTTAAAAAGTGACATGTAATAAAGAGCTTGTGTAAATACGGGGTTCCTACGCAGTTTGGAAAAGTATGGAATTTTGATTTGGGTAATTCCCTGGGGTGCGTTTCCCGTACAACTATATAGCTCGCTGCTTAACTACCATAGTACGATGCATCGTTGGAGAAATCAACTAGATAGTCACGACTGTTTCCCGAAACCGTATGTCGCAAAGTATCGTTCAACCACGGTGGTTTATGACGTCTCGCACGTGGTGGACTAATAACTTATTTTAATTCATCTGTTTGAGATCGAATTAACGCTAGATTTTGTCATATAAGCTACAGACATGGCATCTGAAGACCATTTCTAATTTTTCTCAGTTATTTTGCTTTATTACCACTCAATATTTGGCTCGTTCGTTCTTACATAGTAGAGCACGTTCGCACATGCGCAGTCTTCAAAAACGGTGCTTTAAATCTCTTGACAAACTAAAAGACGTAAATTACATTTGTATGTATTCTAAATAAATAACACGGGTTGTACTGAATGTCAGCTTGCTTGTTTTGCTAAAGATAAGGATTTATTCAGTCTACATCTACTGCTAGAAACTATGCTTCTAACCACAGCTCGAGAGCTGTCGTTTCAACCACACAAGTTTGCGATGCTGTTTGCGAACGTTCGTTGGAACGATGGTTTCGTTTCGGTAAACACCAAATCGTTGAACTATGCTGATAACGACGGAACTTGCGACCATAGTTGGCTAACGATGCTTTCGGGAAACGCACCCCAGGTCTGGAGAAGTGTGGAAAAAAGAAAGAGTATGATCAAAAATTGTGTTTACAGATTATTGCCCCTATTCAGTTTTCTAAAATATAACATTAAGAATTTTTTTTAAATAAGTGTATCATACAAGCAGGGTGTTTTCATGGCAAAAGTTTAGTGATCATTTAATGATTGTCAAACACAACATTTTCATTACGCAAAATTTGTCTTTACCATGAGTGAGTCTCTTTTGAACTTCACTCAGACTGCACTTTCCTGTTTGGTAATTGTGCAAAATCAAACCACATTTGCAGTATCAAACTGATGAGTATATGCAGGTTATAAAGTGCTTTAGGTTTCTTCTCATCATTTATAAATGCATGTTGTTACTTTGAGAAAACCAATGAAACCCTGAGAAAATAATATTTACAGATGACTACTATATACCAAATATACTGCTAAAAATTATGCTGTAAGAACCATTTATGTTAATTATGGTCTGGAAATGTGAACATTTTGAGATAGCAATTTTGTATTTTCAGCCATTTAATTATGCCTTTTTTTCTGTTTTAAAGTCTTTTTTTGAGGCGGCCAGTTTGATGAGTCAAATTTCCCACAAGCACCTTCTCCTGGTATATGGCATCAGCGTGCACAAATCCAAAAGTAAGTCACGTAAAAGCACTCTTACAAGTCACTCTTTTATCAAAGTCTAAACAAAAGAGGACAAACCCTATAAAAGCAATTAAAAGTCTGTGTAATGACCTCAGCTCTTTAACTCTTCTTGAGCTCTTGAGTGGGTCTGGAGTGTCGTTGGTGATGCTGGTTGCCTGTCAAAGTACCTGTGAATGCAACCATGTGACTAAAGTGTGTCCTCCCTGTCCCCCGCAGACATCATGGTGCAGGAGTTTGTGAAGCACGGGGCACTGGACCTGTACCTGAAGAGGAGCACGTCTGTCTCAGTCAGCTGGAAACTAGACGTGGCCAAACAACTGGCCTGTGCTCTCAACTTCCTGGTGAGACATATCCATCCATGCATGTTAAACTGACTACTAATGACAAAATACAGAACTACAGTTTATTCAGGACCATATCAGTTATCAGTTTTAATTTATTGGTATTGGTTGATTTATCAGTCAATACTGAATATTACATTTTAAAACATTGAAAACTATTATTTTTTGGTTAAATAATCTGTAAGGAGATTTTGAATATTGGCCATTTATCAGCCATAACATAAAAATAATGTATTTTTGGTTTCAGCTAGACATTTAATATTGGTACATATGAGAACAAGCCCCTATAATCTAAGATACAATATACTCTACCATTCAAAAATTTGGGCTCAATAAGATTTTTTCATGTTTTTGAAAGAAGTATCTTATGATTACTTACCAAAGCTGTATTTATCTGATCAAAAATATAGTCAAACATTTAAATGTAATGTAATTAAAATGTAATTTATTCCTGTGATGGCAAAGCTAAATGTTTAGCATCATTACCCCAGTCTTCAGTGTCACATGATCCTTCTGAAATCATTCTAATATGCTGATTTGCTGCTCAAGAAATATTTATTATTATTATCAATAATAAGGGTGGATGTATAGAAAGATTTCTTTGATGAATAGAAAGTTCTTTGTAATAATGTAAAAGTATTTACTGTCACTTTTGGTCAGTTTAATGCATCCTTGCTGAATAAACTTATTAATTTCTTTCACAAAAAAAAAAAAAAAAAATAGAAAAGTGTATTTCTGGTATGTATATTCTGGAAAGAATGTAACAAAATATTCAGAATTGAGAAGAACCAAATGTAAAAGTTGCGGAGTCAAGAATCCTTCATTGAAAAACTCATATTGATTGACTTCTGTTCTCAGTATTCGAGGGGATGCATCCCAGCCCTGATTTCGGCCGTGGTTAAAAAACATTTTTCTTTTGTCTATCATATGCAGGAGGAGAAGAATATTGCACATGGGAATGTTTGTGCGAGGAATCTGCTGTTGGCCAGAGAGGGTGACTCTTCCTCTGATAACTCACCCTTCATTAAACTGAGTGACCCTGGTATCAGCATGGCAATGCTGGGAAAAGAGGGTAATTATATTGAACAACTAGATGAATATCAAACCAATGAAGATGAACAAAATCAATTTAATTTACTCTTCTAGACCTCTAGAATAATTTGTATTTTAAATGAATACTAGAGAGAATAATAATAGATTCTTTATTTAGCTCTCATTAGGAATTAATTACACCGTGCATGGCTCGAAAATTCCCTTTTGGTGAGAACATGCAATAAATAATGTGCATAATGTATGTTATAATGCATTATATCTTTTCATAAATAAGTGTAACCAAAGTTAAAAGGCATTATAATATTTTAAGATTTCTTGTTACATCTGAAATTGGTTGTTTGTCATGTGTTTTAATGCATAAAGTATTATAATGCATTATGATCGTGGTTACAATTACTTATATAATACTTATATAATGCATTATAACGTATATATGAATACCTTTATAATGTATTATACATAAAGGCTTTAAGTAAATTGTTACCAGTTAGTTTTTTATTTATGGAGCTGTGTTGTGCCAACTTTTTACTTTTTGTATTTTTCTCAATCATTGAGCTTTTTGCCCACTGGATTTGTGTTTTTTTTGTCTAATTCTTGCTGAATATTATATTACAACATGATTGTATATAAAAGAATAAAATGCACATTTCTGTGAATCCAGTGGTGTTGGACAGAATCCCATGGGTGGCCCCAGAGGTTCTGGATACACTTGAGATCGAACTGGAGTGTGACAAGTGGAGCTTTGGAACAACGCTGTGGGAGATTTTCAATGGTGGAGAAGCTCCATTGCAGGGCCTGGACCTCATACAAGTACATACACCTCACAATTAAAATAGAATCATAAATTAAATACAACATCATAAATTAAATGCAAATTTTCTATATGATGTTACACATTCTGGATAAAGATCACCACAACCTTTAAAAATTTGAGAGCTACGCATATACTCAGGCAGTGTGACTCCATCATTGTACTGTGGCTGAACAGCTGCTGTCCTTCTTTGTATCCAGAAGCAAGAGTTTTATGAGCACTTCTCAAACCTGCCCGCGCTGGAGTGGACTGAGCTGGCCGACCTGATCGCTCAGTGTATGCAGTACCAGCCTGAGCTCAGACCGTCCTGCCGGAGCATCATCCGACAACTAAACAGCCTCATCACTTCAGGTAACACACAGATGCACACCAGCTCCCTTCTCACAATGACACTGATGTTTGTGATCTGGACGATCACTTTCTTTTTCACATATGAAACTGTTATTATCGCATTTATAAAATGAATGTAAGCAATAAATCTCTAGTATGTAAATGTAATTAACGAAAGTATTGAATAATATGTATATATTTAATATATTTAAAAAATAATATTATCATTTTATCATTAATTAGATTAGATTAGATTAGATTCAACTTTATTGTCATTACACAAGTACAGGTACAAGGCAACGAAATGCAGTTTAGGTCTAACCAGAAGTGCAATAGCAGCAAGTGCAGGATATACAGTGGTTCCATAAGTGCAGAACATGGATATGTACTGAATAAATATAGAGTTGAATACTATTATAAACAAAAATTTACAGATAGATTGTCCTATGAATATAATATACAGATAACTATTACTGTGAACAGAGTTTACAGCTAGATATGTACTGAATATAATAATATACAGATGGCTATTACTATAAACAGAATGTTTACAGATAGATATGTACTGAATATAATATACAGATGGCTGTTACTATAAACAGAATTTTACAGCTAGATATGTACTGAATATAATAATATACAGATGGCTATTACTATAAACAGAATGTTTACAGATAGATATGTACTGAATATAATATACAGATGGCTGTTACTATAAACAGAATGTTTACAGATAGATATGTACTGAATATAATATACAGATGGCTGTTACTATAAACAGAATTTTACAGATAGATATGTACTATGAATATATATACAGATGGCTGTTACTATAAACAGAATGTGAGCATAATATACAGATGGCTATTACTATAAACAGAATTTAACAAATAGATATATGTATAAGTTAGGCTAATGAGCAGTATAACAATGGATTTAAAGTAGTGCAAATAAAGTTTGGACAGAAGCTATCCGAGTGAAAGTGCAGTGGAAAGTAATTGCATATTACAGTTAAGGTACGATATTGCAATGTATATATAAACAGTCGGTACTGTAAATAAACAGTCGGCAGTGCAAATTGAGCATATTCCATAAATACATGCTTTACATTTATTATCATTTTCCACTTATTTATTAATTAAATAATATATAGGCCTACATCTGTTATATAATAAATATGAAATGTCTAACTAATACAAAAGTAATTGAATAAAATATAATATTTAATACATAATGATTTTATTAGTCCATGTTTGACATTTAAGGGGTATATTAAAATATTAAATGCAATCAATTAACTTTATTAAATACATCCATTATCATTATTGTGTTATGTTGATATTACTTTAATAATAATTATTTCCATGAATTTTAATTGAAAGATTTCATTGTTACTCTGAAGATTAGCTTTTTATTGGGGGCCAAAACTGTTTATAAAAAATTACTCCTACATCTGGGTTAGATTTGTCCTAAAACATGTGGGAACATTATGATCAGCCATCATGACCGTTCTAATCGTCATTCTGTAGATTATGAGATCCTTCATGCGACTGGCACACTCCCCAAGAGCGATGGCTTCTGGAGAAGACCGAACATCTTCAAAAAGCAACAACAGGATGTTTTTGAGGAGAGATACCTGCGATTCATCTCTATTCTGGGCAAGGTACAATGTGGAGAAAAATTAGACACCCATAGAGGGCGCTGTTGTACATGTAATAACACAGCTCTGTAATAACACAGCCGGTTGCAACAAGAATACCCTTAGTGATAATAAACGAAGTGTTTTTAATGTACGTAATGATCTGACAATCTAACAAGTTAGTCATTTAGAAAAGACTGTCATAACTTTTTTAAAGCAGTTACATAAAAAGGTAGATTGATCTAATTTGAATCCAAAAAGTAAGACCCATTGATTACCCCTTGGTTAGATTAGTTCTTAAAACACAGTCTTAACATAGTGGCTATGTTTATGAAACTGGCTGATATACGTTGCTATTTCATACATTACAGCTCGCATGTAACTAAACGTGATGATTATGACTTGGTTTTCTGAGCAAAAAAAGAAAAAGAAGACTGATGGGTTTTTAACTGTGTGCGTGTGTGTGTTTAGGGTAACTTTGGCAGCGTCGAACTTTGTCGATATGATCCGTTGGGTGATAACACTGGAGATCTGGTTGCTGTCAAGGAACTTCAGGCTAACAAACAAGCCAACATGGCAGACTTTCAGAGAGAGATCCAGACCACCAGCTCCCTGCACTGTGACTATATTGTCAAATACATGGGCATCTGCTACAGTGCAGGTCAGACTACATTTAATAATTACCAACCAATTACCAATCTGTACAGCCTGCCCATTTCACCATACCTTATTTTTTAACTCGTCACAGGTCGACTTAGCACAAAACTGGTGATGGAATATCTTCCGTACGGCAGTCTGATCGGATATATGGAGAAACACAGACAGAATGTGTGCACCCGCAAACTGTTGCTCTTTGCCTCACAAATCTGTAAGGTACAAACAGACTTTTTAAAATCAGATAACAGGTCAGATTAGCTCTTTTGAATTGGTTTGTGGAACTTTACACATCTAACCAGAAATGTAACTCTTTGCTTTTGTAGGGAATGGAGTACTTGCAAAGCATGCGCTATGTTCACCGTGATCTAGCTGCTCGCAATGTCCTAGTCGCCAGCGACACACTGGTGAAAATCGCTGACTTTGGGCTTACGAAGATCATCCCAGTGGATAAAGAGTACTACCGTGTCACGCAGCCAGGAGAAAGCCCTATTTTCTGGTGACAATTACATCAAGCTCTTGGAAGTTCAGACAGACAACATGATAACTGATTAGGGTAACACTACAATACAGGTGCACTAATATGCATGAATTCTAATGCATATTAGACTAATGTTCCGATAATCTTGAGTTAATGTATGACTCGTATGATTCTTGTATGCTGATTTTTGTGTGCAGCCCAACTTACCCATCCTTCAAAACACATTCTCTGACAATACATTCACTGTACAACTGTCCCACAAATCTCAAACGTTAATGTGGATGTCAAAACCCATAACCATTACTTAATAATAAGTTAATAGTCATGTGTCTCAGCAAGTAATCATAACATGATATTTTTGCAAATCATCAGCTAATGATGTATTTAAACAGACGGCTGGAAGTTGAAAAACATGGCTTTGACGCATTGTGGTAATTAAAGGGAAAGTTCACTTAAAAAATAAAATTCTGTCATTTATTCACCCTCAAGTTGTTTCAAACCTGTGTGAATGTCTTCTGCTGAACACAAAAGAAGATATTTTGAAGAATGCCGGTAACCAAACAGTTGCTGACTTCCATAGTATTTTTTTTCCTACTATGGAAGTCAATGGGGTCCATCAACTGTCTGGTTACCGACGTTCTTCAAAATATCTTCTTTTGTGTTCAGCAGAAGAAAGAAATTCATACAGGTTTGAAACAACTTGAGGGTATGTAAATTTATATGGGGTGAATTACTCCTTTAACACATTAATTTATACTATAAGTTCATACTAGATATTTATAGGGAATTAATCCATGATGACACATTGAATTAATAACAATTCATATATGACTTAATCTATTAATCGGATAGACTCTTTAACAGGTGCTGATGTGGCAATCATGTCCTAGGTTTTTAATGAGTTATAGGCTTCTGTACGTTAACTCATTATCTGGGCATTAGTTAAGCATGAAATCATGCATATTAGTGCACCCGTATTGTAAAGTGTTACCTTGATTTGTGTGCATTTAACAGTGAACATAGCACTGAATGTTAATGTTCTAATTGTGCAAATACTGTGTATATTTTTTTACAAACAAGTACACATAAAGGCCAATTCACACTGTGCCCGACAGAGAGCATCCGGGTCATTCCGTGTCACCCGAGGTCCCCGGCAATTTTTTTTATTTTGATTTAAAAAAAATTCTGGTGAAAGAAATACATAAAGAAGAAAGCCAACATGTTAAATATCATGGATGTATATTTACTGCATAATCCATTATTTTGTAGAGGGGGGTCAAAATGACTATTTTCACCTGAGATTTGGAGCCAATACAGGGGTATACAAATTACTTAAGAAAGATGGCAGCATCATTATTTCATTTTTGCACAGAGATTGATTGGTCTATTAGTTAAATCTGTTTACTTTAGCAAACTTTGTTATACGTTGCATTTCATTCCTTTTTTGTTTTTTCCATGTCCTGTTTCCTGTTCAGGTATGCACCTGAATCCATTTCAGAACTGAAATTCTCCCACAAGTCAGACGTATGGAGTTTCGGCATTGTTCTACATGAGCTCTTATCTTACTGTGACATCAGTCGAAACCCCAAACGGGTGAGTAAATTAAACTCCATGTAATGGTATTACTGTATGAGGAGTGGATGAACGATTGTCACCGTGAGCTTCAATGATAACTTTTTAATAATAATAAAAAATAAAAAAATGTCATCATTGTCTCACTGGATGTTGCCCCAAATCTTTTAATGTATTAACTTTATAAACCTGCTTTATTGTAAATCATTTCATGCAGTTGTGTATCCAGAAGATTGGAAGTTATGTCCAGAGTTCATCCATGGCCATCCATGTTCTTAATCTTCTCAAGAATAACTGGAGGTTACCGGCGCCACCACAGTGTCCACCAAAGGTACAAATAAAAACAGATTTGAATGCAATTGTATCGGTCACGTTGAGCAATCGAATTTTGATACATTGTACGTAGACAGCAAGTCAATGCAACAAACATATACAACCCCATTTCCGTAAAAGTTTGTAAATCAAGAATCTTCTGATTTGTTAATTTTCTTGAACCTTTAACTGACAAAAGTACAAAGAAAAGATTTCCAATGTTTCCACTGACCAAATTAATAGAATTTTGATGGCACTGCATGATATGTATGAGAAACCATCATAATATGGTCTTAAATACAGCCACATGGGCTCGGGAGTTCTTTGGAAAACCGTTTTCACTTAACAGTCTGCCGCTGCATCAAGAAATGCCACTTGAGTCTCTGTTACGCAAGGAGAAAGCTATACATCTGTTAAATGCAGAGATCCTGCCGAGTTCTCTGGGCGCGAGCTCATCTCAGATGATCCATAAGACAGTGGAAATGTGGACTGTGCTCAGATGAGTCCACATTTCTGCTTGTTTTTTGGAAAAACTGACTTCGAGTTCTTAGTCCCTCCCTATAAGACCAAAAGGACCATCCAGATTTTTCTCAGCAACAGGTGCAAAAGCAAACATCTGTCATGGTATAGGGGTGCATCAGTGCAAACGGAATGGGCGACTTGCATATGTGTGAAGGTACCATTGACGTGGAGGCGTATATTGGGATTGTACAGAGACATATACTGCCATCAAGATTTTTCCTAGGAAGTAAGACATCCAGTATGGATGTCAACCACAGAATTTTGAGCTGATTTGTATCAGGCGAGATTAGGCAAAAATTCAACTTGCAAAAATGCAACAATTAGTATCCTCAATTCTCGAAAATTTTAAAAGTGTAATTAAAAGAAAAGGTGATGTGACATAGTTGGAAACATGCCCGTGTCCCAGCTTTTTTGTAGTATGTTGCAGCCATCAAAACATATATATATATATATATATATATATATATATATATATATATATAGTGAAACTAACCAGGGAGGAATCAGTATCTAAGGAAACAGGAACTAAACTGCAAGGAAACACAAGAAACATTGGCACATGAACGAAAACTAAACTAAGTTTAAAGACTAAACATGCCCCTGACACTAATGTAGTCAACTAATGTTAACAAATGAAACTTTATTGTAAAGGTTTTTTTTTAATTTTTTTTTAGGTACACAGTATTATGATGCAGTGTTGGGAGTTCAACAGCGAGGACAGACCGAGCTTCTCCACTCTACAGGACCTGATTGAGAATATCCTGTTAGATGAGAGAGAGGGATGTAAGGGGTAAAGTCAGAGTTACCCTAAACAGACCACTGTATGTATATTTGAAATTGAGTAATTTTAGGACATTCTTACAGTAGTATTTTACTGTTTAGTACGTTGAACTTCAGACCATTGAACAGTTTGTATATTAGCAGTTTCCAGTACACTTACAGAGCTGGCACTACCCCTTCAATCATATTCCATCATAAAATGCTTTGGATTTCCTCTGTAATCACAAAGAAATAGTCATAGTTAAGGCATCACTTTTTCTTGTTGTGGTTTTATTTTACAATGATGGTATTAAGTGCAGTAAAAGGCAAACCAGTTTTTCCTGTATCTTTTAATGGCACTCCCATAAAAAGACTATTCAAAACTGAAATAACATGTCAGCCCACATCATATATGGTCTTCACTCTTTAAAGACAGGACAGGTTTTCCCCACTTCAGGAAGCCACACCAAATTAAGTCAGCAAGTCATTTGCCTAGCATCACAGAGAGTGAACTCAGAGCATGCAGCATGGACAACACTTCATTCATGCAGTCAGAATGTGTCTGAGAGTCACTGTCAAGCTACTTGCATCACCTGAAATGAGTTATATTTTTCCCATAATTATGTGCATTATAACAGAGTTAATATGTTACAAACTTACTCAAGAGACTATTACAGTAATAAAGAGTTATGATTTGTTCAGGTTTCACTTTCTTAGTTAGTTTGTTGTCATGGATGTTTATTTGATTTGTCATTCTGTTCAGATGTGTTTGATTAATTACCTTGTTTGACTGTTGTATTTAAGTTCCTGTGTTTCTGTTCTTAGTTGTCTGGTCTCGTCTATGTTACGATTATGTTTTGTTTGCCTGCCTCGCTTTGATTATATTCACTTTAGATTATTAAAGACTTTTGAACTTGATTCCCTTATCTTCATGCGTTTGTATACAGCCAAGCTGTGACGTATGCATTGCCTGCTATACTGTGCAACTAAGTGCAAATAGCCTACTTTGCGAGTCTTGCACTAAATAGCATCCCTTACAAAAAAAAGAAGTATACTTAAAGTTCATTGCCTTCAGAGCAGGCAACAAAGCAGCACTAAGAACAGCAAGTGCCAAACTGCCCTGGGCCATCAAAGAGGCAATGCAGTGACACACGTCGTATGTGGCAGGGCATGCAAGCCATCACCAACTATAGGCCAACACCACCTGCATGTGACAGTGATACCTCCCTCCCAGATGTGCCGAACGTCTACACGTTTTGAGGCACAGAATGACACCATGGCGAGGAAGATCAACCCCTCCTCCCGAATCTGACGACCAAGTAATGTACTGTGTACCACAGAAGGCTGCAGGATCAGACAACATTTCTGGCAAAGTGCTCAGAGGATGTGCAGAACAGCTGGCAGATGTTTTCACTGACATTTTTAATGTCAGTTGTTACGTCCAAAGGGATGTAGGGGTTTATTTTTTGTTAGTTTGTATATGATAGCTGCGGTAAGGGCAGGATTTTTCCCTTCCATTTAATCAATATTGACTACAGATATTCTCATATTAATATCAGTAATATGATATTATGTATTGCATTGTTACCTTAAATATGCTATACACAAATCAAGTGGAAGAGAAAGACACGATCGCTACTGAGCAGAAGAAAAAAAAATCTAAACTGATATTATTGGCATAGGAATGATGTCAGGGTATAATCTAATCATCAGCAGCATTTAGAAGATAGACCCATAGATATGAGATCCTTTATTTGAAACATTTAAAAATGTTGTAGTGTGTTGGCTTTTTAACTTTGAATACAAACGTCTTGTCTTTAACTTTTGTAGCTTTGTTACTAGTCAGCTCCCGACGCGATGTTATTCATTGTACGCGCAAATTCAAAGCGTCGCGTCTGGGCACTAATGACGCTCGCGCTCTTTTAAACTCGTAATAAAGCGGTGAATGATTTTTCCAAAAATAAACGCTGATCTACACTACAAGTTTATATTTAGAATACATTGCAATTACTCCAGAATAGATGACAACTCACACACCTGCATTACGAGCTGTGCTTCTTTGCGTGCCTATTTAGGCTTTTGCCTCGCAGCACCTGATGGATGCGTTCGTTACACACACTTTCAGAAGCCGGCACCCGATTTGAAATGGAAACATTAATTGGTTTAACTGCAGATGAGTGACAATTCAACAATATCCAATGAACAATGAGGCTAGTATTTCTGCCCATCTTGACTGGTGGACTATATAGGCTATATGTAGGGGATGTTACGGTTATGGAGGCCCCTCCTCAAAGCCCGAGGCCCTAGGCAATCGCCTGCTCTGCCTAGAGCTATAGCGCCGGCCCTGTGTGGGGCTTGTTTCTGTGTGCTTTGTGTTTTTGACATGATCATGAGTGTCACCTATTTCCTGACTTGTGTAAGACAAAAATAACCTGAGATACTTTGATCTCCTGAGATATTGACACCACAAACACATAATGCCATTTGTCTCCACACCCCACAGAGTGAAGTTGTTGGAAAGCTTCTTTCCTACCTGTCCTCCCTTAACATATTAGTTTGGTTTTCCACTGTGTAAAAGTTGTACCTGTACCTGCTTCCAGGTACTTTTTTTCGTACCACCTCCGGCGAGGTTCTATAAGCGGGCTGAGGCGAGCTGAGGCGATACTAAAATGTGACGTGAGATCATGGCAGACTGCTGATTGGTCAGAGACAATCGTCACTATTCACTGCGTCATCATTGCACGCGCCAGACGCAGTATCCTGAATAAAAAACAGCAAAAACAAAAACAAAAACATCCAAAAACAGCATGCACTCGATTTCATCCATTGTCCTGTGTGTGTAGGTAGCGGGTGTGTTTTGCGTGTCTCGCGTAAAAGATTAAGTCACGGCAGTTTCCTGCGGCGTCGCTATGACGACCAGGTACTATTGTGGAGGTACTATCTGCAATGGAAAACGGAGCGAAAAGCGAGCCGAGCCGAGCTGAGTCGAGCTGGTACTGGTAATGGAAAAGCGCCATTAGAAAGATTATATAAAATTATAATGTTCTGTGTCAATATAAGTGAACTAACAGAAATGTTTGGTATCATTTAAAATGTCTCAGTGCGACTGGTACAATGGTCTCATCTCCACAGAAGTAAACCAAATGGTAATAAGGGTTTAGATATACTTTGCTTATTGGGTGTGGACTTTTTCCCAGGGTCCTTCCTCCAAACTACCTACAGTTCCTCGTCAAGGTGTGAACTCCCTGTGTCTATAATAACTCTAGTCAATGCAAATTCCTATTGTAAGTTTATTCCCCAAATTGGAGGATGTTTGTCTTGGTCTTAGTATAAAGAAATTGTCACAGGTGGAATAATGGTGAAACGGGGATTCAAGTGCAGGAAATGAAGGATCTTTAAGTAGTAAAATAAAACAAAAACAAAACTACCCCGAGGGTGACAACAAGACAGGCATCTCAAAACTTGACTTTGGCAAGAAAACCAGAAACACGAGGATACATAAAGTGACGAACCAGCACAGGCTTGCAAACACACAGAGACTAAATAGGGAAGCAAACAAAAGAGGGTAACGAGGAAAGCAGGTGGGGCAAATTAATCAATAATCAGGTAACAAGATGGGAGCCGGGGCTAGACGATCGACAGGAGAGCACATGGCACAAGGTTACACATGACAAGCCATGTGCTCACAACAGACAGGACTAGATAGCCTATAAACTAGACAGAAGTGACAGAACCCTGACAGAAATGTCTTCAGAGGCTCTGGGTAACTTAGTCCAAACCTGCTAAATTAATAAAAACCTAATAAATTGTTACATTTGGATTCATTCCGACTTACTCTGAAATGATTGATTCTAGTAGATTACGTTAAGTCCATAACACCATAAGTCTATAGGCCAGGGCCGTTTCTAGTCTTTTTGGCACCCAAGGCGAGATTCATATTGAGCTATCCTATTGATCTAGGATTAGTCAATCTCCTCTGTTAATGACCAACCAAGACTGACGAGCTTATGTTCAAGAGATTGTAGCCTATACCCGGCTGGTGCGACACTCAAAACGTTATACATCCAGATGAACGAATGTTATTTCAATGAAGAGTTAAATAGAATAATCAAACATTCACCTAAATTTAATGATTAACAAACATTAAACCTTTTTCATTTTTGGAGTCAGATGAAACAAAGAGGTAATTAAATTACTTTGCCACACTGAAAAGACAGTAGGCTAATGTGCAGAAACCTTCACCTGATTATCGGAAACTGTCGTTGGACCGGCTGGGTGGAGTACAAACGACCGCAGAAAATTCCAAACCAAACGGTCTTTCGTCATCTTCCAGTTCCCCGACTTATTATTTTCATTATGTTGGGTAACTTGTGGTGAAGTGAAGTGAACACAAACTAAAGTGTTTAGTTACCAGTTGAGTGTGTTAATGGCATCCCTTTGTTGTTGTATCTGCGTAGGGCTGGCCTGCAATAAAGTAATAATAATAATTCAGAACAATGAAATGAACAGAATAATAAAAAGAACATTAGGCTAAATCACTGACAGCCTTCATTTGCCTTTGCAGCAATCATTTAATGCTTTGTGTGCATGTGAATGCCACTTCATCATATTGCACTTAATATACTCTACTGATGAAATTAGATTTAAAAGCGCAAGATATAGATATTTCTATCTCCATATCTTGAGAAGCACTGTCTGATTATTTAAAAACAAGCATGAAGACTACAACTACTATTGCTGAGAAAGGAATCAACCACCCTTTTATTTATTTATTTATTTATTTATTTGTTGTTTATTTGAATAGGGACAGATACAAAATAAACATAGATTATTACATAAAGAACAATCCAATGCATGTATCACAGTGTTTATAGCCATGGCTAATTCGCAACACCTGTCCCTAGAAGGGCTTTTAACAGTTAAGAAAATGAAGAGATAAATAAAAAAATTACAGTGAATACAATAAAATGTCCAGAAACAGTTTTCATTTCAGTTAGTGCAATACACCACATCATTTTCAAAAGGCAATCATTTTACAAAACTACACTGTGTTTAAGCACTTGAGTTTAATTTCATTAATTAAAGTGCCCTATTATGCTATTTTAAAATGTCCTAATGTTGTTTTGGAGAACCCTACGACAGGTTTGCATGCATCAAAGGTAAACAAAACCGCCCATTGGCATAACAATGTCAGCTGTCCTGAGGCTTAATTCCTACACAGTAAACTAAACAGTCAGTAACAAACAATGAATTGTACTATTAATCCGAGCGCGAGTCCGATGATGAAACATTGGAAGAATTCATTCAACCCGAACCTCTATCGCAAGGACGACTCGAGCAGGACGTTTCTCAGTTATACACTACTCGGTTTGAGGTACATATGAGATGTTGCAACTGTAATTCCTCACCATCAGCATTAAGTGCATGTCCATCAACAAACCGATTATTTTACTTATAGGCCTACTTATTTATTTACCGAGTATTTTTCTAATTTATTGCGGTGGTGAACGTGGAAACTGTATCAATAACAGTGCATACATTAGCTGAGCTCTAGCGTGAATGACTGATGTAACATAAACGTGGGTAAAACAAATCTTGCTCCATGCTTAATCTTTACTCAAAGTAATGAGAACGACAGATGATCTGCATTAATAGACAGTTTTAGGTAATAGTGGCCCACAACTGATCAGCAGAAGTATTTCAGTAAGACAGTTATAACGTGAGTTAGCCAGTTAGCAGGAGACTTACTCATATAAAACTCAAAACTAAATATTTTGAACACCATCTTTCAAGAGCAAGCGGTTTGCGAATCCTACACTGAACTCCGAGATTTGAGAAGCAGTCGTCAGTGAAATAAAGGGAACACAGCAAAAGTTTAGGATTATACGGCTGTGGTATCGTGGTAAAGATGAATTTTAACCACTGATTCTTCACATACTCATCCTTGGGCAGTGAAAAAAAAAAACTGTCTTAACCTTCACATTGTAGAGAACAGCATCTTCTCAACATGATGCTATCCAGTATCCACAGCAATCAGCTGCAGGTTTGAGGTTCAAGTTTTCGCTGGTGTCTGCGCGTGCAATAAGTGGGTGGGCAATATGCTAATATTTCGTCTTGACGTCACAACGAAACGGCTTATGTCTCTTTTGAAAAACGATTCATTTCATTGACTCAGAGTCGACTCTTACTTTTGAAAGACAATAACTTTATATACGGTGCACTTTCAGATTTAAAACTTTGCAGGATGTTTTCATTCACTTAGAGCTATGTTACACCCTACATGAAAGGCCATTTAAAAAAAAAAGACATAATAGGGGCCCTTTAACTATTTTAATCATATGGATTGCACCAAGCTATTATATTTCCCTTTAAAATTAATCACACACTCTTTTCTTTTGTTTATGGGCTTCCCTGAAGAGAGGAATTTGTCTTTCCACATTGATTCAGATTTGTGATTTATGAAATGAATAATTCAGATGAACCATCTGAATTTGCGAACCGCTTTGATTCAAAAGAACTGAAATGATGGAAATTATTTACTTTTTTTGCAAATTACAAATTACTTAATTTGCTTTTGCAGCAATCATTTAATGCATAGACTGTGTGCAAGTGAATGCCACTTCATATTACACTTAATTAACTATCCTGATACAATTAGATTTAAAAAAGGAAAGATATAGATTATAGATCTCCATAAGCACTCTCTAATTCTTTAAAAGAAAGAATAAAAACCATAAAGACGACAACTTCTTTTGCTGAGAGAGGAATCAACCACCCTTTTCATTTCCGTTAAAGTGCAATACAATACGCCAAATAATTTTCTTGAGAAGTGACATGGTAAAACATGGTGTAGAAAAAAAGTTAATTCTTTGATTAAAAACAAAATTGATTACATCAATTCTAGCAAGCTATTTTGCTTCCCTTTCTTTTGTTTACGGGCTTCCCTGAAGAGAAGAATTTGTCATTCCACATTGCAAATGTGGGTTTTGTATTTCATCCCACATCACAAAAATCATGTGCGGCAGAAATCTGTGGACTAAAAGGATTTCTCTGTAATAGCAAGGGTGAAATTGGTCAACGTTCTCAGCTGGGAGATGCATACCAAATGTCCTTACACCAAAGTGAGATGTAGGTTTGAGGCCAGCCTTTTCCAAACACATTCCCATGTAAGCATCATCAATGGGCATTAGAATTATAGAGTGAGACATGTTGTAGATTATTCTGGCCGTGAAGCCTGAGAGAAGAAAGCCTCCTCCACCACAGTAAGGAGGATAGCTCTCAGACTCTAGAACCTGCACCGGGACAAAGTATTTACTTGAAGAGTATCTAGCAGGCTTTTCGTTCTGGATGAGGTTCCCGGTAAAGAGATATTTACTTCCATCATTGTCCTCTTGACCTTGAAGATACTCAACCATGTTAAACGTATTGGCAAAGATGTCATCGTCCCCGTTTAAGAGAAATCTAGCCTGTGGGCACCATCTTTCCAGCCACTCTAAGAAAAGGATCTGCTTCAGCGTGAGGTTAAAGAATGTATCATTGAAGTCCCACTGTAAAATGTCCTTGTTCTCATTGTTCTCCAGCTTCAATAACTTATTCAACCTGCGCTTCTCAAAGCCAGTTTTAGTTGTTCCGATTATGAAGACTCTACGGATCCACACACCTTTGTGCAGTCGTTCCTTAGCCCATGTTTTCCGCAGGACTTCTCGCCGCTCGTAGTTTTCTGGAGAACTCTTGATGACCAGCAGAAGGAAGACATCTGCAGAGTTCAGGGGTCCGCCACACTTATTAGGCAGGTCGAGCAGCATGGGAAAATTCCTACAGTGTCGGTAAAGAAGGAAATCTTGGATATGACCTGGCAGAGTAGAAAATCCAGTCACAGTATAAGCCGACATATTCTGCTGACAACGTGAAGACAAAGGCTGGGGAGTTTTGGATCTGGGCAAATGGATTTGATGACGGAACATCTCATATGTGTCTTTGCTATTTGATGTCACTTCGTCTTCAATGTCATTTTTGTTCATGATAATGAAGAGACACACAACACCTGTGAGAATAAATGTTATTGTCTCCATGTATTTCATTTTCATCTTTGCACCTGTACAAGAACAGAGACACAATTTACAGTATGAACACAAAAGTTCTCTCAACAAGGATTTTCATGTATGTATATATATGTATACTATACCTTTATTTCAGACCAAGTCACAAAATCTTAATTTGAGGTTGTCCGGGAAACTTCTTTTGTGATCTGCAGAAGTCATACAGATTTGAAAATCAACATGAGAATTATCAGAATTTGCATGTACTAGTGCAAAGTGCCCGTGCAAAATCAGTTTTTGTGTGTGTTTTTAGTAATTGTTGGTTCGGTGTGTTTGAGTGCTCGTTACAATTACACAGCAAAAGTTCAGTGACATTTTTAATTGTGCATGATAGAAAGCAAATACTGATACTGACATAATAACATACAATAAATATGGAAAACTGAACAACACGATTGAGGGAGCAGGCTACACAGTGAACCCAGAGAAAACGCTATGCTTGAGCAAACAGTTTGTGTATAGGCTACTACAAATGATGGCCATGAAAGAGACTGAACGCATTGAATAGGATATGTTTAGTTGGTGAATAGGCTACTATTACACAGTAGCGATAACGTTAAGCGCACCAGAATAAAATAAAATATTCAGAAACAAACAGCGTAGATGACTTACAGATTCAGTTAACATCCTCAAATGAATGAGTGCAACGATTCAGGGAGCAGGCTACACAGTGAACTCTGAAAAAACACTACGCTTGAGCAAACAGTTTGTGAATAGGCTACTACAAATGATGGCCGTGAATAAAATATAATATTCAGAAGTAAACAGTGTAGCTGACTTAATGTTTAGCTGATAAAGTGTTTATGTCAGACTATTTATTTTTTAACCACAGCCCTCTAATGTCAGAAGGACATTACGTCTATCATTTTGACTTATCATTGGCCTATCATTTTCAGAAGTATATAACTTACACAGCATTTATAACTCGCATAATAATGTTTTTGTAATTTGGTGTTGTAGGAAATTTTTTCTTCTTCAAAGCAGAGACCAGGAGACGTTGGGATCGCGTTCAAACAGAAGTTATTCTTTTATTGAGAACTCTCTGTGCGTAGCTGCAGGTCGTCCAACAGTCTAATCTCAAACAGTATATATTGTAGTTTATATACCTTCCAAGGGGGAGGGGCTTTTGGAGGTGGAGACAAATCCAAACAAAGCATGCAAATGTAGGGATGATTTAATTCTACCAAAAAGACTCAGGAGAGAATTATTGAATGCAATAGATTTATTTGTGAAAGATTACAGACGGAATAAAATTGATGCTCGACAAGCTCCGTCTCGGTTCTTTGGCGTGGGCTCTGTCCTCCGTCTGGGTCGGTGAGTTAGCCGGTAGGTCCTGCCTGATGGTCTGGACAGGGGCGGAGCCTAAACCCCCTGACGGTTGGACAGGAGCCTATACCTGGTGGTGGTGGTGGGGAGGATGGGGGAAAACTTTTCTACAACACCTACAGCAACGAAAAGGGGGAGGTAAGGTCAGTCTTTATATCTGATGTTGAACTGTGATTGGTGGTGCGAAATTACATATTAGTGACGTGGCAATAGAGTCTTTCTGGTAGAACTTACGCTGACGCTTCCATTTCTATCAAGCGAAAACCGGTTAGGCAGGTTATCTGGCTTGCTCAAGAGAAACAGACCCAATCAGCATAACTATTCACACGCATAGATCCTAACTACACTGTAAAAAAAAACAAAAAAACATCCCCAAGTCAAAATTTTCTAGTGACTGGTCACATCTAAATTTTTCAATTAGTCTGACATATTATTTCTCATTGAGCCAATCTTAACAGACTATTGCAACAAGAATTGCACTTGGGCCAATTTAAAAATTTAGATGTGACCAGTCACTAGAAAATTTGGTAACACTTTACAATAATAGTACATGAATTATCATGTACTAATACCTGAATTAATAATTACTTTACTATGAACTAATGATGAGTTAAGACATGTACTAATGAGGAACTAACCTTAACTACGACATGAGTCATATGAATTCCTGCATGAATATACCATCTTAACTACACGTTAGTACATGCTTGTTAATTAATGTATTAATTAACATTTCGGGGTAAACTAAATCAAACTTTCTCTAGAAAATGGACACATTTAGTGTCCCAAAAGAAGAGCAAGAACCCTAACTGACTAACATCCGACTGCATTATGATATAAAGACAGTAAACCAATCCATAAAATAACCACATAAATAACCATCATCTGTGCTAACACTGATTTTAATTTTGAAAATTGCATCTGCATGTTAGTGTAGGTATTTCACTCTTGATGGCAGCAGTGGAATCACTTAAAACAGAATGAGATTAAATCGTTTTTAATGATGAATGCATCATTGTGTGTTCAATGAGTAAGGTTAAATGTAAACATTGCAAGACATCTAGTGTCATTCACTGATGTTTGTGACAGTTGCTGGTGTCAAATTTATGAACAATTTTACATTGTGCCCTTTTAGTACATCTTTCTTCTGATCTGGAACATGTTTGATTTAGTTTAAACCCGAAATGTTAATTAATACATTAATTAACAAGCATGTACTAACGTGTAGTTAAGATGGTATATTCATGCAGGAATTCATATGACTCATGTCGTAGGTAAGGTTAGTTCCTCATTAGTACATGTCTTAACTCATCATAAGTTCATAGTAAAGTAATTATTAATTCAGGTATTAGTACATGATTATTCATGTACTATTATTGTAAAGTGTTACCGAAAATTTTGACTTGGAGAGGTTAGAATTTTTTTCCAGTGTATTCAACGTCTGGGGATGGGGCTCCAAGAGCCATTAAAGACAAAAGGTTAGAGTCTCTGTGATCTGACTCATTTAACTTACAATGGAAAAACAGGTCTGGCAGGAATCTCTTGCTGGAAACTCAATAATCATCTAAAATCAGTCAAATGATAAAATCAGTATTCTTCACCGTGATGTTTATGTAAGGAAGCATATCTGAAATAGATTCTTAAATTTGTTATTCCAGTGTTCAACCCAAACCATTTTATTATATTTTTTTGTCAGAGCTGTTGTGTAAAGCTGTTGTCCCATTATATACAGCAGGTTAAACTATGTCCACAGAACAAGAGTAAAGTGACTGTTTTATTGGTAAAAGCCAATAGCCAACTGGATAGAAACAAACTTCTTAAAATGAATTTTCACTTTGTGAATCACAAGTGGTGATAAATGTTTTTAAAGTCTAAAACTGTAACTATTTTAAACACAAATGGAGACATGAGTTCTGCTATGACCCTATCGTTTGTTTGTGCTGTTCTATCTCTGTGTTGTTTGCAGTCAACATCGTCATGGATACTGCAGTTTGATGAGTGCTATAATGAAATTAGTACATTATATTTAAAATATGTTTTGATAAATTACAGACTCGACATATACGCTTGTCCGGGACAAGTGGATTTTTTTGAAGGGGCAACTTGGCAAGTGAAAGAGAATTTTACTTGCCCGAGCGGACAAATAGCTTGATTAAAACGTCAATAACAAAAAAATAACTATCCTGCATTTATTTAGTGTAAGTGGCGACTGACAGCAAATATAATAGCCTAATGTAATATAATGTACTGACAATAACAAAGGTTGTGTGCACCTAATTTGGAAACAAATGAGCACATCAGCTCACACAAAGAAACTCAGTTAACATGATTCTGCGGTAAACATTCAAAATGTGGAGTTTTTATATTTATAACATATGATACTAAGAAACATCACACGACCAAAAGCGCTGAGTACCATCACGATTCAAAATGTGACACTGATTTCATATTACAGGTCAATGAACAAGTAATAATATTAAGTCACTTGCATTTTAGACACACTTGGCCTTTTTTGTTCTATTTCAGCAGCGAAAATAGTTCCAAAAAAAGATCACAAAAGAACCACAGCGCATCTTAAAGGAAAACTCAACCGTGTGTCATTACCGAATGATTCAGTGTTTTGAACCAATCAGTTGAGTCAAAGATTCAATGAACTCCTATTCATTTACAACCATAGATATCATATAAATGTAGCCTGTGGATTTGGGGTGCTCTCTTTTCCCTCTCTTCTCCCTCTTTCTCCGCCTCTCGCTCACTTTCACTCTTTCCCGTATTGCTACGTCACCTAATGTGGGTGGGAGAGGTCGGCAATTAAGCGCAGGCAGGTGTATAGGCACCTGGGGTCCTCATGCCGGTAGCCATTCATTGTAGCTAGCTACTGACGCGTTGGAGTGCAGCAGTGTTCCTGGGTGCTGTTTGTTGTGCAAGGTGTTACCGAGCGATTGCCAACGGCGCTACTGTTTTGTGTGTGTGCATGCGTTTCCAAAATACGTTGGGAATGCCTAGAGTGACAAGCGTAGAGAAGCGTCCAGTGACCCTGGTGAATGCGTGAAGCACGGAACACTGTCTACTCACCCAATCGCTAGCTTGCAAAAAGAGGCTACAGCAATCAGATTGTCGGCTGCTGTTCTCTTGAATGTGTTTGAATGTGTATGTATGTGCAGGTGCTGCTTCTTAGACACTTGTCCGTTTGGTTTATTGATTTATTGTATTTTTCTTTTTTTTCTTTTCTTTTACCACTAGCCGGCGGGCTGTAAGAGATGTGTGTTAGTGAACTGATGGTGGCCACCGGCTAGCGGTTTCTTCTCTTTGTTTGTCTCCCCTTCCCTTCCCTATTAATAGCCTAATGTGGATTGGGCTTATAGGAGCGATTAGCCTACCGGGCTCTAGTCTGGTTTCCTTAGAGTGTTTCACCCATTTGGAACTGATGTGTGCAGTGTAATGCTGTGAAGTGTGCATCTGTTGTAATAGCTCAACCAGCAACGTTGCTGTGGTGTGTAAGCTGAGTTTGTAGTGTTTGTTCTACTCTAAAGTGGTGTGCCTTAGCTCACGTGTGGTATCGAAACCTAGGCCTGTTTAAGCTTACATTCTGGTGGCTCACTCTACTATGGCTTATCCCTGTTAAATGATGAATTTGTGTGTTATTTATTGACTATCTAAAGCGACTCATTTTTTTACTAAGATAAAATAAACATTGTATCTTTTTACTTTGCTAAACCAAGCCTGTGCGTGCTCCTTTATAAAGGGGTCCCCTTGCCCTTACCAGTCTTGTCCAAGGGGTGGCGTAGTCAGCACTGCCATCGCCCCACTAGGGGGCAACATAAAGGCTAGATGTCTTAAGGCGGAGTCACTTCCGGCATCACCGGCGGCCATCTTAGGACAGGGCTCTGTGAATTAAGGTGAGTGAGCAGCACGCACACAAATCCTCTTATCTCGCTGAAATCTGGACGGATTTACAAACGGTTTGGTTTCTTACAAACGTTATTAACGTGGCTATAATTCTGAATGCTTAAACGTTTTGAACATAATTATTCATATGTATGCAGTATAATAGCTACATCTCTGACGTTTATAACAAACCAAACCGTTTGAAAATCGGTAGAAAATTGAGCAAGTTATGGTTATTTAAAGTCCAACTGAAATCAAAATGGACCCTATTTACTTTGTTAGCGCATATTACTAGTCTTGTGGTGAACAATTAATCCGTGCAAGTTAAAACACGGAAAAAAATTTTTTGGCTTCGTAATCTTTAATCAAAATCTGAAAATGCCCCTCCTCTCTGCATTGGAGGACCTTCCCTGATGACGTATGCTTGACGGCTTGGGTTGAGAAACGCTTAACCACTCCCCTCAAATCGTTAGTCTGTAATGAGCGAGAGATGGAGAGGAGGAGCACTAGAGTAAAACCCTGCCCTCTGTTCAATATTCCTTTTCACTGGGAAATACGTCACAGCACTGGAGAAAAGTCGTTTGCAACTTCCGGTTCACGCGGACTTTAAAAGTACATGCACCATGTTATGAGTGAGCGAGCACCCTGTCTTAAGATGGCCGCCGTGCGGATGTCGAGCTCCATACGCTGATTTCACGCAGCCGTTATTTTGAAATCGAAAGCAAGGCTCCGGTGGGAAGAAAACCGGAAGTGTCGCCTTTAATCATAGGAGAGTCGTGAATGCGATGGCGTATTGTTGTGTTTAATGATGTTGTGTCAATTCTAAAACTGTACATACATTTCTTTCATACTTTAGTATACAGTGAAATTTATTTATAAATAAAATAATTTTTTTATATATAATTCAGAGAGTAAAAAACGAAGCAGGAATGAACTATATACATATCCTATATTAGAAATTATCTTCCAATAGTGTAAATCGCGGCAGCAGCTTCAGGTTGGTAGTCCAAGGCATTGTTGTTTATCTGTACTTCCGGGGTTCTTCCCACCGGAGCCTCACTTTCAAGTTCAAAATGGCGGCTGCGTGAAATCAGCGTATTGGCCAGCAGTGCGGACGAGACATCTAGCCTTTATCTATGTTTACAACTGCCTCATTCCTGAATGAATCAGCCGTTTGAATTAATCGTTTGAATAAATGACTCAATAACTCACTCATTAAGACGGTCACCTGTCTGTCACCTAATTCTCGCCAAAACGCAACCTAGGGTATTTTTGTTAATCTACCTGAGGCGAACTTTCGTTTAAAAACATAATTAGAATGGAAACTCCACTTTTAAGTTTGACTGTATTTTCGTTTTCAGTCAAATTGCCTTTTGAATGGGAGTAGGCTACCCTTCCTATTCGGACGGGACAGTTTTCCAAACGACGTTTGAGTTACAATTCTTATCAACCTACGTCTGTGTTTTCATGTACGGATTCGGACGGGACTAACATCTCCGTGTTTATTACCGAGGTAGGAGTGTCTGTAGGTGTGTTCGACATCGGCTGCGGCTGGATGTATCCGATCGGCGAGAGTAGCCGCGTGCAGGCGGGGAGGAGCTGCAAACGGAGACGTGAAGTCGGACACTTTCTGGTTCCCGTAGTGACCGCTCACGTGGTGTTTGCATACTTTACCACAGCTGCAGTGAAATAAATGCAATATTTGCCCAATAATAGATGTTTCAGAGACATTTTTCATTCAATACTTTATGTACTGCTTCATACAGCGTCTGTTTGAACAAGAATAAAGTTCAACATAAGCTACTATCAATGGAGTCTACGTTTTTTAATCAGTTTTAATTTGATAAACATGACACAATATAACATCGCAACGACATGAAAAGAGTGTTTACTGTTATAAAAAACTGATTTGAGAGCTTTAGAGGAACTAAAGGTGTTCGAATAAACGCGAAACACACGTGATCGTTGTCATGCAGTGAATCCGGCCAATCGTGGAACAGCTGTGTCGTCATCAGCCCTCGTGCAGCCCAGTGCAGCCGCTCTTGAGAAGCTGCGCTGGCTGAGTTCTCCGGCTACTCTCGAATCGCTCTCGCGGTACTTTGATGGCATACGTCACAGTCACGTGGTGTCGGCGCTGTATCAAGTCGGACAAAATTTCTAACCGGCATGCACTGCTTTAAGTCAGCCGCCGATCGGTCTGCGCAGAGCTGCATGAAGTCGAACAAGCCTTGTGTTTTACATGTGGGCATTGCAGAAGATCACGTGTTCAGAATGCGTGGATTGCGTATGAAATATAAAGTAAAACGTCCTAACCTATTTAGTGTTTTGTAAACATTTTATAAAAATTGTAGTATAAAAAAACTAAACATACATTTATCATCATGATTTTATAGAACTGGGTTCTTATAATAAACCCACTGGAATAAAAAGTTTTAACTTATATAATTTACACGTTATGTAATTAAGTGCAGAAATTAAAGTAATCTTACCTGAAACTGATATTACAGTAGCCAGTCTTAACAGTTTACGTGATTTGGCTCTTTTTGTTGATTTCATTTTTTTATTTCTTCGCAGTGTACCGAACACATCTACATCCATTATCGGTGCGCAAAAAGCAGAAACTTGAATACCGGCGCGATAGCGAGAGATTGTACGGTAGTTCACGTTGACCAAAACACACAAGAAAAAAGCGTTTGGAAAAAAACATTTTCGGCAATCACAGACATTCGCATTCGGACGGGATTAGATTTCTCTGAGGACCGCCGAGTTTGACGAAAAACAGTAGGTAATTTGCTCTGGAATTTTTACAGAGGTCGTGTGAGAAAAAGACAGACATGGCAGATTCGGACTGGAGGATTAAAATTTCAAAGTACATCTGTGAAACAGAAATCTGTCTAACGTCCCCCTGTGAAACTAGTCCCGTCCGGGCTTATGACGACCTTCAGCCGTGGCAGCCGTTCACAACACAACACAGCACAGGGTAGATCGCAACGTATTGCTTAAGAATCATCATAATGTCTATAAAAGAGCCTAGTAGGCTACACAGCACATCTTGTCGTCGCATTAGTTTCATTTTCTTAGAGCAACGGTCAAAACCCAAAATCATTTAAACGTATTTAAAATTAAAATATTGATATTTTTACCTATCTTTGAAAAAAATCTAAATAAAATTGTTTAGTTATTTTTTTTAAATCTTACCTGGCCGTTAATTCGCTTCTTCGGATGACGTCCAAAGTAGCCTAACATTTAAGTTTTTGTTCATGTCGAAATACTGTATGCTTTAACAACCATCCCTGTATTCACTGCTGAAACTCTTTCATCCTAATGATGAAATAAACTGTGGAGCCTCTAGCTATACTGCTGTCTCTATAGAGGAATGTAGTTTAGCCTATCGCCAAAGGCAGGGTCTCAAAACCTGATGTGCTGCCTTACCTAACAAAATGATATTTTTTCCTTTTCAGCCTGTCAATGTTAAAGGGTTAGTTCACCCAAAAATGAAAATTATGTCATTAATGACTCACCCTCATGTCGTTCCAAGCCCGTAAGACCTCCGTTCATCTTCGGAACACAGTTTAAGATATTTTAGATTTAGTCCGAGAGCTTTCTGTCCGTCCATTGAAAATGTATATGTACGGTATACTGTCCATGTCCAGAAAGGCAATAAAGACATCAAAGTAGTCCATGTGACTACAGTGGCTCAATCTTAAGTTTATCAAACGACGAGAATACTTTTTGTGTGCAAAAAGTAAACAAAAATAACGACTTTATTCCACTATTCATTTCCTTCTCTCAGGGCCTCGAGTGAGTTCACGTAGTGTTTTAGCGTAGCGCTTCTGTGTTGTGTGTCACACGCATCACACACATGACCAGCGTCGGCCAATAGTTAGCCTACGTGTGACGTACAACACAGAAGCGCAGAAATTTATGGTGAAATTATTGTCTTTCCACTTCCATATTATGGCCCCAAAAGTGCTCACTGGACCATTCAGAAGCTTAGAATGGCGCCTATAACCAATGCCATCATTATGTTTTGCAACAATTAGGTTGCGAAGGTCTTGAGACAGCTCTTTGCTTTTACCCATCATGAGATGTGTCTTGTGTGACACCTTGGCAATGAGACCTTTTTGTAGGCCATCATTTGGGACTGAACCAGCTGTTATTAATTTCCACTGACAGGGGGCTGGATTGCTTTTTAATTACTGTAAGTTTTCAGCAGTTGTCTTGATGGCTTTCCATGCCTTTTTGCGCCTCCCTTTCTTCATGTTTTTCCCTTCAATACTTTTTCCCTTCACATTATTACACATAACTTAATTTCTGAACTTATTTTTGTTTGTTTCTTTGTATGTATGGCTTACTTGGGTTGTTACCAACATCTGGTGAAAATTTCATGTCAATAGCACCTTTGGAAATATATTTACTGAGAAAAATGATGACGTGTTCAATACTTATTTCCCCCGCTGTACATTCCTACTCTCTCACACACACACATTCTCCTTTCACATACATACACTTCTACTTTCACACATACATTCTCCTTTCAGAGGAGATATTAGGCCTATATATATATATATATATATATATAGCCTATATTTTAGGGGTGGAAATAAATTACTTAAGCCTTGTATTTTTTAAATAAGTTTTATAAATAAAGTAAAGATATAGAACCAGTTTATTTGTAGTGCACTGACAATAGTTTTATATAATTAGTTTATTAATTAAATTAAAAATTAAATTAATAAAGACAAAAAGACCTTGAGATGTTTGTCATTGTACCTAAATGAATTGAAAATTAATTTGCAACATTTCAGATTAATATATTTGTTTTCCTTAATATTTTAATTACCAGTCACTTAAACACTTTGCAGTCTGAATGATGTCCTGTATAAACAAAAAGGACAGAGTATGTTTTTAGGTTTCCAGTGTTCAAATCGCGGAAGTGAACCGCTATTGATGACGTATAATGTGGTGCGTGCCGCTTACCTTGACGAAAAGCGGGATTGACGCACTGCAAGCAGAGAGAATAGGCTTGTTTGAGATGCGCCTTGCCTCGCCTGAAATGTATGCGAGAGTAGGCGGCTGCAGTGAGAGGAGGAGTGGAAAAAAGAGCAGGCAAGCCGGACAGTTCTCTCTTCACGCAGTGGATCTGACACCTGTGAGATCAAAGATGGATATCGCGGGATTCACGGGATTGACGCTCGTGCACACATTAGGCTTGTTTGAGATGAGCAAAATCTGCGCAGAATCGATCACCGGTGATCAGCGCGAGATGCATGCCGGTTAGAAATGTGTCCGAGTGCGGTCCGCCTTGCTCTGATGTCATGCTGACGTATGTCAAAAATCTCTCGCGAGCGCAAGGCGCACCTGTCGGATTCTGCAGTCGAGCGCAGTTGCTCTCCACCGACTGCGCTGATCAAAAGCATGATGGGAAACGACTTGCTGACGACACAGCTTAATGTTCATTGGTTTAAACAACCGTGATGTATTGTTCTCTTTTAAAATGTTTGATTTTAAAACTCTGATATCATGTTTTATGTATATGTGAATATTCCCAAACTATCTAACAGTGCGATCTCTATGGATTATGCAATGTATTTTTTATAAAAAATAAATAAAATAAAAAACATGTCTGTATTAGAGAAAAAAAGACTGATAAACATGTATTTGGAATGGAATTAAATAAGTAGGCTACTTTGGGTGTCTTGTTCATTATATTTATTTTCATATAAAAGCAACAGAACTTAAATTCCATCCAGTTTATTAGCAACACTGTGCACGAGCGTGAATCCCGCGAATCCCGCGATATCCATCTTTGATCTCACAGCTGTCAGATCCACTGCGAGAGAGAACTGTCCGGCTTGCCTGCGCTTTTTTCACTCCTCCCCTCACTGCAGCCGCCTACTCTCGCCTACATTTCAGGCGAGGCGAGGCGCATCTCAAACAAGCCTACAGTGTTGCCAATAAACTGGATGGAATTTAAGTTCTGTTGCTTCTATATGAAAATAAATAAAATGAACAAGACACCCAAAGTACTTGTTATTTAATTCCATTCCAAATACATGTTTATCAATATTTTTTTCTTTAATACAGATGTGTTTTTTTTTATTTTATTTTTATAAAAAAATAAATTGCATAACCCAAAGAGATCGCACTGTCAGATAGTTTGGGAATATTCACACATAACATAGGCTATAGCCTACACATAAAACATGATATTAGAGTTTTAAAATCAAACATTTTAAAAGACAACAATACATCACAGTTGTTTAAACCAATGAGCATTAAGCTCTGTCGTCAGTAAGTCGTTTCCCATCATGCTTTTGATCAGCGCAGTCGGTGGAGAGCAACTGCGCCCGACTGCAGAATCCGACACGTGCGCCTTGCGCTCGCGAGAGATTTTTGACGTACATCAGCATGACATCAGAGCAAGGCGGACCGCACTCGGACACATTTCTAACCAGCATGCATCTCGCGGTGATCACCGGTGATCGATTCTGCGCAGATTTTGCTCATCTCAAACAAGCCTATATTTCTGGCTGCCTCCGCAAAAATTGGAACGATTTTTCTTTGGAACGATTTTAGTACTTTGCGGCAGAGAGACACAAATGTGTTTCTCTTTCTGTATATTTTCTTTGAAAACAAAACCAAAGTTTAAAAAAAAGAAGAACAAATGTGAAGCTAGCAATTCTATCCATTTTGACGCCTTATAGCGGTTACCAAGCAACACGATTATGCACCAGCTGCAACTTGATGACGCAACCACGGCTCGGATATAAATAGGCTTGTTTGAGATGTGCCTTGCCTCGCCTGAAATGTAGCCGAGAGTAGGCAGCTGCAGTGAGAGGAGGAGTGAAAAAAGAGCAGGCAAGCCGGACAGTTCTCTCTTCACGCAGTGGATCTGACACCTGTGAGATCAAAGATGGATATCGCGGGATTCACGCTCGTGCACAGTGTTAGGCTTGTTTGAGATGAGCAAAATCTGCGCAGAATCGATCACCGGTGATCAGCGCGAGATGCATGCCGGTTAGAAATCCGCCTTGCTCTGATGTCATGCTGACGTATGTCAAAAATCTCTCGCGAGCGCTAGGCGGAGGTCTCGGATTCTGCAGTCGAGCGCAGTTGCTCTCCACCGACTGCGCTGATCAAAAGCATGATGGGAAACGACTTGCTGACGACACAGCTTAATGCTAATTGGTTTAAACAACTGTGATGTATTGTTCTCTTTTAAAATGTTTGATTTTAAAACTCTAATATCATGTTTTATGTGTATATGTTATGTGTGAATATTCCCAAACTATCTGACAGTGCGATCTCTTTGGGTTATGCAATTTAATTTTTATAAAAAAATTAAAATAATAACAAAAAAAAAAACACATATGTCTGTATTAAAGAAAAAATTATTGATAAACATGTATTTGGAATGGAATTAAATAACAAGTACTGTGGGTGTCTTGTTAATTTTATTTATTTTCATATAAAAGCAACAGAACTCGAATTACATCCAGTTTATTAGCAATAGGCTTATTTGAGATGCGCCTTGCCTCGCCTGAAATGTAGTCGAGAGTAGGCAGCTGCACTAATGACATGATATTGCTGATCACTACATGCTCACTAATGTTCAGAGACCAGAGCAGACCAGATGCATCATCATATGGGACAATGTTAGTTTCCATAGGGCTGCTTTGGTCCGCAACTGGTTTACAGATCACCCACTCTTCACTGTACTCAACCTCCCCATACTCTCCATTCTTGAATCCAATTGAAGAGTTCTTCTCTGCCTGGCGCTGGAAGGTCTATGACTGACATCCCCATCAACGCATAGCCCTTTTACAGGCAATGGAGGAGGCATGGGGGGATATTGACCAGGCATCATGTCAGGCCTGGATACGGCATTCCAGAAGATATTATCCCCGGTGCCTTGGACTAGAGGACATTGCATGTGATGTAGACGAAATTTTGTGGCAGGACCCAGAGAGATGACACAATGTAGACTTTTTCTTTTTCTTTTTTTTTTACAGTGAAATTACTATTTTGTGTTTTGTGTAAATAAACAACAATACTTGAAGTTTGGATCCCTGTATGTTTACAGAACTATGACCTCAAACTGACATAGCCAACCTTGTGCACAGAGAAAGCAAAAGCCAGATGTGTTATTTATTCATACCATCAGTGCGTAGTTGGCACATTGTGTGCTTATTAATGTAATGGCTTGTGTTGACTGTTTGATACGAAAATACCATTTTTACGAAGGTTTAAAGAGTTAAGCAAGGTTTATTAGCTTTTGCAAGAGAACTACAATGTTTTGCTTATTTGGTGAAAGGTTTTCTTATTTGTGTGTAGAGTTTTGCAAAAATAGCCAATAGTTACAAAAAATGTGCTTAAGCCATCAGAAAAAAACTGTAATTACCTCTTTAAGCAGGAAGTCACACTCAGACACGGAAATAACATATGCAAGACTTGCTCAGCTCTTCATCACAAATTTAGTTCAAAATAAAGCACAAAGTAAACAACACAAACAACCCCAAAATCATATTAAATAAAAGTATAGCATACTCAAACCAACACAAAGAAATCAATTCCACTACAAACTTAAGTCTCATGCAAATAAATAGTTCATGTGTTTTAAAGCATCTCGGCTGGCAACGAGGCTGGGAAGTGATATACAAACAAGTAAAAAGTAAAAAAAGAAAACACCCCGCTAGCCAGTACGATTCACAACATACACTCATTGCGCTGGCGGCATACAGTGCGCATATGCCTGTACTGGCTAAATGGGGAAATCAAAACAAAAACACAAGAGGTCTGTGCACCAACACACAAGGAAAGGCTACCAAACAGCACAATTCCACACAAATGATTGGACCTCCTCTATAGGCCTCCTTACAGGTGCCTGCTTAAAAACTCTCTACCTACCTGGCCACACCCTCTACTAATTGCCACCTCACCAGCTACAATACACATATTTTTTTCAGACATATATACATTTTCTTCTTACATACATTTATTATTTATAATATTAAATGCATACTTTGAATATATTTGCATAAGAGTTAACTGAATATACATGTGTGTAAGAGTAGAAATGTATGTATGTGTAAGGAGAATGTATGTGTGTGTGGTATGTGAAAGGTGAATGTATAGGGTTCACCTGTGAGGGTAGAAGAATGAATTTTGGCTTGTTTGGCTCTTCATGTGTATGAGGGGCTGTACAAGCCAAAATCCATTCTTCTCCTGTCACAAACATACATTCTCCTTTCACATACACACATTTCTACTCTCACACACATATATTCTTCTTTCACATACATACATTTCTACTCTCACATACACATATATTCTCCTTTCACACATACATTTCTACAGTCACACACATACATACTCATTTCACATACATTTCATATACGCACACACACATACATTTCTACTCTCACACACGCATACATTCTCCTTTCACATACATTTCTGCTCTCACACACACATACATTCTCCTTTCATATGTATATATATATATATATATATATATATATATATATATACATATGAAAGGAGAATATATATAGGCCTATATAATTTTTTTTGGTATCCATTACTTCCTCTTTAAGCAGGAAGTCACACTCAGACCAAATACACATGCAAGAATTGCTCAGCTCTTCATCACAACTTTACAATGATGGTATTCATCAAGTACAGTTTTTATTTTTTGGAGTAAGTAGCAATGAACATGAAATCAGGCATTTTTTTTAAATAATGTGCTAAAATGTATTGACCAAATGCAAAGAGAAACAGATTATTTGCATGATAGGCTGCACTGAGATCTCTGTGATCACATTCAACCCCTATGTGTTTTTTTATGTCAGTCTCAAGATTTGTTGAGAATTCAAGTCAAGAAATAGAGAAGCAGTAAATAGATTCCTTATATGGATGTCTAAATGTAGTGCGGACTGCTTATGAATCCAGACAAAGAATCAGGTCCGAACAGTTATGTCCTGTTGCACAAACAGAATATGCTGTTTTTCTGGTGGCACATATAATTCTTATATCTGTCACTGTACAATCTGCAAATTCAACAAAGACAACAATAAATTCTTTTTTGTTTCACAGTGTTGAAATAGCTGGCAGTGTGACCTTCATGTCAAAAAGTGAAACGCTCTTTCAATAAACTCACATTACACATTTATCTGATACTGTATGGTCACACAAAATGAAACTCAATAAAGCTCAATTAACATACACCAACTCTATACAAGCACTTAACATAGCTATTTAACTTTATAACTGTAAACTCTCTTTACAAAAAACATTGAGTGCACTGAAAATGAATCTCTTTTAAACATTGTCAAATCGCGATCCACACGACAGTCCACAGCGCGGCCGCAGATGAAAGGTTCTCTCGCTGCTGTTCCTGAATTTACCGTAATCATAGTAATAGGCGCACACCCATTCTTTTGGCGGCTGGCTTGCCCGTGTATTTTCAAACTGCGGCTGGCTTGACCCCGATCGCGCCAGACCTGCCTTCCGTTTCCACTATACTCTCTCTCTCTCTCACTTATACATACATTATTCTCTTCATATTTTTTTCAGACATATACATACATTTTCTTCTTACATACATTTATTATTTATAATATTAAATGCATACTTTGAATACATTTGCATAAGAGTAAAATGTATATATGTGAAAGGAGAATGTGTGTAAGAGTAGAAATGTATGAAAGGAGAATGTATGTGACGTGAGAGTAGAAATGTATCTTTCAAAGGAGAATGTATGTGTGTAAGAGTAGAAATGTATGTATGTGAAAGGAGAATGTATAAGTGTGAGAGTAGAAATGTATCTATTTCAAAGGAGAATGTATGTGTGTGAGAGTAGAAGAATTAATTTTGACTTGTTTGGCTCTTCATATGTGAACAAATCACTAGCTTGTGAACTGGATCAAGCTATTATTTGAAAAGATCTGCCTCAAAAGAACAATCCATTTGCAAATCCCAAGTTCACAACTTCCCTAATCTGTCAAAAGTACACATTTTACAGCCTACTCTTATACAATACCTGCTATAGATATATAACTGATTTCGATAGGATGGAGTGAGATGAAGATTTGTGCTTTTCATTTATCATCAGAACTATTATTGTAATAAAACAATAAACCTGATGTTTTTTATGAACTAAATTGTTCACTGAAAACAAAGAGTTTCTCTTTTTTCCTGTAACTTAAACTTGGGGGAGGAATTCATGCTGATGTGAAGTAGTTAAATGCTTGACTTGGTTTTCTAAAAGCCTATTCATGGTCAAGTGTTAACAAAAAGCCTGCAAAAAGTTCTGACATTATTTTAATTAAAAGTCTATAGTCTAAACTAGTTCTAACCTTTTTTAACCCTAAGATTTTGCAGGCTGTACACCTTTGCCAAAATGAAACACCCAGAGTATTTAGGGGTCAAGCTCTGAATGGGCTGTAGCCCCTATTGGAATTGTTTTCTTTATTATTATTTCTCTCGAATGGGAGTCTATGGCATCCCTATGAACCCTATAGGAAAATTATGAAAATTTGTCCACTTGTAGTGATGGTAATGAATAGTAATCTGACCAAATTTGGGGTCTCTAGGACCAACTCTATAGTGCCACCACCAGTTCAACATTCATAATTGAAACAGTTATAACTTTTGAACTCTTTGTTCTAAAAAAATTAAACTTATACACCTGATTCCTCTCATCATGCTGATCACATTCAACATCTTACATAAGACTCCACCCATAGTTGACAGTTTGAAAAATACAGTATTCAGTTTTTTTGCTATAATCCTTCAAATTTTGTCAAATCCTAACATAAATTGGCTCAGATGAGCTTTGGACCGAGCTGACTTTACAGAAATCTTGTATTCATATTTTTTCTAATGTTAAAATGTTGTGAACTTAGGGAACACTAAGTGGTGCTAAGTTCAAACTTCTCAGGTACCTTCAGGACATGTTGTTGAGAATGATCCCTGTCTAGTTTTGTGCCGATATGTCAAATCGTTTAAAAGATATTGCAATTTATGACAAATCAAATGACAGCCCAATGGTTCATCCGATCCTGGCAAAATTGATTGATCAAAGTTCTGCCAGGATCGGATGAACCATTGGTCTGTCATTTAATTTGTCATAAATTTCAATATCTTATCCTCCACCCAAGAAAGAACAAAATGTAACATTGTGTTGCACAAAACAAAAATCCTCATATTTTATAATCTCTGATGGTTCTTCCGTGTTGCATAATGTATCCAACCTTCATAAAAAAATAAAGAAACATTGATGGAGTCTGACTTAAGTTTGGCTCAAATAAGTAAAGAAAAATATAACTAATTGATACTAAATCAATATGAAAAGTACAAGTAATTAGATAAATAACAGCACAGCTGATTATGACAATGGTGAGGTGCTGCTGAAGTCTATGTAAGAGTAAACTCAAGGGAACTGCTCTGAATGATTCAGTGAGTGAGTGAGTCCTACTTCAGTGGATCTCTGGCGCATAAGACAACAAAGCAAAGAGAATAAAGATACATCTACTCACTTAAAAATGTTGGGTTAAACAAATAACCCAACGTTTTTTATTGTGTACACAACATGAAAAAATGCAAATGATACAGCATTTTATAACTATTTGACCTTTGAAGTTGGTATTTGCCTTTTATTAATACAAGCATTTCTAGAGAACAGGAGAGTTGTCAAATTAACAAACTTTATCACAAGTCAAAACGTAGCCTATCAAAATAATTTATGTCCTATTCATAATTTGAAAACACACATTAAAGCTTACTTGAACAGACACTTCTCTTTAAAAAGACTTGCTTGTGGTCCAGTGAATCTTGCGATTCAGATTCGTGATTCACGAAATGAATAATTCAGATGAACCATCTGAATTTGCGAACCGCTTTGATTAAAAATAACTGAAATGATGGAAAGATTCTATCCTGCTCTACTTTGTTACAGTACAGCATTGTACTTCTTAAAACATTCAGAGGTGTAAAAACCTTAATTTGCTTTTGCAGCAATCATTTAATGCATAGACTGTGCAAGTCAATACATCAATTCCAGAAAGCTATTATGTTTCCCTTTATAATAATAATAATAATAATAATAATAATACATTTTATTTATGATGCACTTTACATTTCAACGAAATCTCAAAGTGCTACAATAACAGGGGGTTAAAAACAGTCCAAGTATCACAAAAGCAATAAATAGCAATAAAACCCCATGAAGTTAAAAATTAAAAGGCCTTTTGAAATAAAAATGTCTTTAGACCCTTCTTGAAAACCTCCACGGTTTGTGGAGCCCTTAGGGTCTCTGGGAGGGCATTCCAGAGCCGTGGAGCGACTGCCTGAAAGGCCCTGTCTCCCATGGAGGAGAGTTTAGTCCTTGGTTGGTACAGGCAGTAGGTAGAGGTAGAAGTAGAGGAGCGGAGGTTTCGTGTGGCGGTGTGTGGAATGAGGAGTTCACTGAGGTAGGCAGGGGCAGTTCCATGTATGCACTGATGGGTGAGGAGACAGATTTTGTACTGAATTCTGTGTTGAATGGGCAGCCAGTGTAGTAATTTCAGGACAGGTGTGATATGATCGTATTTGCACCTCCTCGTCAGGACCCGGGCAGCGCAGTTCTGAATATGCTGTAGCCTTTGCAGGCCTCTGCCAGGAATCCCGACGAGGAGGGCATTACAGTAGTCCAACCTAGAGGAGACAAAGGCATGGATCAATCTCTCAGCATCCAGCTGGGAGAGGGAAGGGTGGAGTTTGGCAATGTTTTTAAGGTGGAAAAAGGAGACTTTACAGAGGTAACGGATGTGGGTGTCCAATGTGAGATTTGAGTCAAGTCTGACTCCAAGGTTTGTAATAGAGGTAGACAGAGCGATGTGATGGCCAAAAATAGATATACTACTGAGGGAGGGAGGACTGGGTTTGGTGAGGGGTGCCGATCAGGATGGCTTCGATTTTGCTGCTATTTAATTGAAGAAAATTGTCAGACATCCATGCCCCTATCTCCTCCAAGCAAACCTGAAGTGCAGACGGCAGCGCTGAGGGGAGTGAAGAGTCCATTTTTATGTATAATTGTGTATCGTCTGCGTAACAATGGAATGAAACTTTATGTTTATGGATGATGTGACCAAGGGGTAGTAAGTAGATGGTGAAAAGGGTCGGACCAAGGACGGACCCTTGTGGCACTCCACAGCTGACCGTGTGGGGTGATGATTGGGACTGTCCTAAAGCCACATACTCCAGCCTGCCTGCGAGGTATGACTGGAACAAGTTTAATGTGGTCCCCGAGAGTCCAACCACAGAATGGAGACGATGGAGCAAGATGTTGTGATCCACGGTGTCAAAGGCGGCCGACAGGTCCAGTAGGAGAAGGAGAGATGGTGAGCCCTGGTCTGCAGTGATAAGTAGGTCATTCATGACGCGTACCAGAGCTGTCTCCGTACTGTGTGCTGCTCGAAAACCAGACTGACATTTTTCATATATGTTATGGATGTGAAGGTGATTGTGAAGTTGGGCTGCAACAACTTTTTCCAGGACTTTAGACAAAAACGGCAGGTTTGAAACGGGTCTGTAATGAGCCAGGATTTCCGGGTCAAGTGACGGCTTTTTCAGATGTGGACGGATAACTGCAGTTTTGAGAGCTGGAGGAACCTGACCGGATTTGAGTGACTGGTTGATGATTACTGTGATCAGTGGACTGATGGCTGTAATGTTGGATTTTAATAATGGTGTGGGGAGAGGGTCCAGTGAGCATGTGGAGGTTCTCATGCATGTTATGATCCTCTACACCTCTGTCTGAGAAATGCATAAGAAGAAAGAAAATGGGTTAAATGGATTTGCGAGACTGATTTTGGAGGAAAGTGAACCTGTAGCAGAGAAGTTGGACCGAATTGAAGTCACCTTGTTGGTGAAAAAGTCCATAAACTTATTGCACTGGTCTGTACTGGTGTCAGCATGTGCATATGTGGGAGGTTTGAGAAGAGAATTTATTGATGCGAACAACTGTCTTGAATTTCCAGTGCAGTTTGAGATTTTTGGTGAGAAATATTGAGACCTGGCGATGGTAAGTTCTTTGGAGTATGATTTTTGGTGTTCCCGGTAGGCCTGTTTGTATACATGTAAGCCACTGGAGGTAAATTTCCGCTCCAGGGCACGGCCAGCCGTTTTCATCCTCCGGAGCTCTGTTGTATACCAAGGGGCTGACCTGGAAAAGGTAACTATTTTTGTTTTGATTGGTGCATGTAACTCAAGGATATTATAAAGGCTGGAATTATAATGGTCAACAGAGCCATTAACAGATGCGAACTGTGTGACTAGTGAAGCTTGCTGTATATCTTGATTGAAGAGGGTTGTGTCTATTGCTTTTAAATTTCTGAACCGGATTTGACGTTTTGTTTTATGATAGGGACTTGCAAGAGGCAATTCCAAAGAGATAACCTTATGATAAGACACGCCCAAGTCATAGACTTTCATGTTGGTAATGGGGGCAGTGTCTGTTATGACTAGATCCAGAGTGTGGCCTTTTCTGTGTGTAGGTACTGTGACATGTTGTGTAAGATGTAAACAGTCCAAGAGTTCAAGGAACTCTGCAGCAGGGCGGTTTGTGGGGGAGTCAACATGAAGGTTGAAATCTCCCATAATGAGTATATTATTGGTTATTGCACAGAGTGATGTGAGTAGATCTTGTAGCTCATTGATAAATCCAGGGTGTAGTTTTGGGGGGCGATAGATAAGGAGTATTGTTATTATTTCTTTATGAGATCTGCATTTGAATAGAAGACACTCAAATGTAGTCAGCTCTGGCAGTGGGAGAGAGGTGGCAATCAGGTCTTTGCGATGAATAACAGCAAGACCTCCGCCACGACCGGTGTTTCTAGCGTAATCTGACGTAATTGCCAGTGACGCTTTTGGTGAGCGCCACGGAGATACAGCCGATGAGGGTAAGGTCCAGGTGGAGACGAGCCGACGGAAACCCCAGGTCCGTCAAACATGGGCAGTCTGCATGTGCGTTGGGGTCGACGATGGTGGGGCCATCCCAAGCACATGTGCTGCTCCCGGGCTCCAATGGCTCCGTCGCGTTGACCGCCTCGTCTGTCCGGTTCATCCAGCTGCTGACGAGCTGCTGGACTGAGATCAGAACCAGAAATCATGACACCACCACCACCAGCCTGCACAGTGGTAACAAGGCATGATGGATCCATGTTCTCATTCTGTTTAAGCCAAATTCTGACTCTACCATCTGAATGTCTCAAAAGAAATCGAGACTCATCAGACCAGGCAACATTTTTCCAGTCTTCAACTGTCCAATTTTGGTGAGCTTGTGCAAATTGTAGCCTCTTTTTCCTATTTGTAGTGGAGATGAGTGGTACCCGGTGGGGTCTTCTGCTGTTGTAGCCCATCCGCCTCAAGGTTGTGCGTGTTGTGCATCAACAAGGCATTTTCGCCCACAGGACTGCCGCATACTGGATGTTTTTCCCTTTTCACACCATTCTTTGTAAAATCCCAGTAACTGAGCAGATTGTGAAATACTCAGACCGGCCCGTCTGGCACCAACAACCATGCCACGCTCAAAATTACTTAAATCACCTTTCTTTCCCATTCTGACATTCAGTTTGGAATTCAGGAGATTGTCTTGACCAGGACCACACCCCTAAATGCATTGAAGCAACTGCCATGTGATTGGTTGATTAGATAATTGCATTAATGAGAAATTGAACAGGTGATCCTAATAATCCTTTAGGTGAGTGTATATGTATGTATACATATACATATATATATATATATACATATACACTTACCTAAAGGATTATTAGGAACACCTGTTCAATTTCTCATTAATGCAATTATCTAGCGTGATATATATATATATATATATATATATATATATATATATATATATATATATACAGTGGGTACGGAAAGTATTCAGACCCCCTTAAATTTTTCACTCTTTGTTATATTGCAGCCATTTGCTAAAATCATTTAAGTTCATTTTTTTCCTCATTATTGTACACACAGCACCCCACATTGACAGAAAACCACAGAATTGTTGACATTTTTGCACATTTATTAAAAAAGAAAATCTGAAATATCACATGGTCCTAAGTATTCAGACCCTTTGCTGTGACACTCATATATTTAACTCAGGTGCTGTCCATTTCTTCTGATCATCCTTGAGATGGTTCTACACCTTCATTTGAGTCAGGCTGTGTTTGATTATACTGATTGGACTTGATTAGGAAAGCCACACACCTGTCTATATAAGACCTTACAGCTCACAGTGCATGTCAGAGCAAATGAGAATCATGAGGTCAAAGGATCTGCCTGAAGAGCTCAGAGACAGAATTGTGGCAAGGCACAGATCTGGCCAAGGTTACAAAAAAAATTCTGCTGCACTTAAGGTTCCTAAGAGCACAGTGGCCTCCATAATCCTTAAATGGAAGACATTTGGGACGACCAGAACCCTTCCTAGAGCTGGCCGTCCGGCCAAACTGAGCTACCGGGGGAGAAGAGCCTTGGTGAGAGAGGTAAAGAAGAACCCAAAGATCACTGTGGGTGAGCTCCAGAGATGCAGTCAGGAGATGGGAGAAAGTTGTAGTAAGTCAATCATCACTGCAGCCATCCACCAGTCAGGGCTTTATGGCAGAGTGGCCCGACGGAAGCCTCTCCTCAGTGCAAGACACATGAAAGCACACCTGAAGGACTCCAAGATGGTGATAAATAAGATTCTCTGGTCTGATGAGACCAAGATAGAACTTTTGGGCCTTAATTCTAAGCGGTATGTGTGGAGAAAACCAGGCACTGCTCATCACCTGTCCAATACAGTCTCAACAGTGAAGCATGGTGGTGGCAGCATCATGCTGTGGGGGTGTTTTTCAGCTGCAGGGACAGGACGACTGGTTGCAATCGAGGGAAAGATGAATGCGGCCAAGTACAGGGATATCCTGGACGAAAACCTTCTCCAGAGTGCTCTGGACCTCAGACTGGGCCGAAGGTTCACCTTCCAACAAGACAATGACCCTAAGCACACAGCTAAAATAACGAAGGAGTGACTTCACAACAACTCCGTGACTGTTCTTGAATGGCCCAGCCAGAGCCCCGTGGTGAGGAGCAGAGTTCGCTCAGAATTGGAGTGAATCACTCCGCAGAAGTAGCAGTGCTTCGTCTTCTGAGAATATAGTTCCCAGTATGTATACGGTTAGAAGATGGTTGTGTCTCATGTCACCTTGTTATATAAATAGGAAAATGTTGGTGTTATTTTGTCACTTATTGGGAGCAGTATGCTAGCTGGAGCCGTTTACCTCCAGTCTTTTTGCTAAGCTAGGCTAGCGGTGGGTGCGTCAGACAGAGTTACAGCACGCACGGAGATGAAAAAGGTATGTATGGACTTATCTAACTCTGGGGGATACGGTGAGCTAAAGTCCCAAAAAGTCGGCGTGTTCCTTTAAAATAAGTATACTAATAGCATACTTGAATAAACTTCTTTTTCGTAAGGGACCACCACTTCCTGTTATCACATGACCCAAGTTCACATTTAGGCCATCTAATGATACCTTAACCACTTCCATTCATGGAAAGGCCCTGCAAAATCACAAGTGTGGGTTTGCCATGGGCTAGTGAGTGGACCTATACATTTAGATTATTCTGTGACAATACTGATCCCTAAGGTCAGTGAACTTCCATACTGAAATATATAATCACCATGTTTGACAGATGAGGTGGTCTTTCAAGGGTCATTATTTCTCCAACAAACTGCTTTATAAAGTTACTGCAATGTACTTTTTGATTAAACATCCTCCACAATACATTGTCAGCGGATGCTTGTAGGAACACTGTTAATGTAATCTCTTATACTCATACAATGTTTGTTAACTGACTGTTACTGGCCATATTGCCACAAAGGCTAGAAAATGTAGATGGTTAAAGAGGCATGTATTCATCTCACACATTAAGTATCAAGGGAGATGAAGCATGATAATTTATTAATGTGAATATTAAAAGCACTGTATACATTGTCATGGTAGCAATGTTATCAAGTAATTCCTATAAATGTGAATGTAACGTGCAAATATTCTGTTGCAATAATAAAACTTATTTCAAACAGATGTTAATGTTCAAGAATCTTTAGTTAAGTTTTAGTTTATTTATTGTAATGAATTTGTATGAAAATTGATATAGTGGTATGTGTTGTTTTGCAGGCCAAGTTTTTACAATATATTAATGTACTGCCCTCAAAGAACTCCTTGACATTGCTAGCCTAATTTCTATTTAATTGTCTTCTATTTCAGTAATTTAAACGTAGAAATAAACAAGTAACTTATTAAATGGACATTGTAAGTACTGGCTGCATAAATGTGTACAAAATAATGAGCTAAAATAAATCAAACAAAGACCATGCTGGTAGACCAGCATCATTAATGAGACCTTGCTGGTTGACCAGCATCACCAGCAAGACCACCAGCCCCAAACCAGCATAGACCAGCATAAACCAGCATGGAAATTATGCTGGTCTATGCTGGTTTTTCCAGCAGGGTATAGACCAACTTCCCTCATGGTCATTCCTGCACAAGAACATGGTCAACTAGTGCTTTGTATTTCATCAGGAACAAATGTCCTTTGACCCCATCCCCTTCATTCTTCCTTTCCTCTCCTCTTCGTCTCCCACCACTAGGATTCATTTTCCAAAGCACATAATCCCACATGGCCTTATTTATATTATCCTCAGATTCTGATTGGTGTGTCATCAGTTTTGCTACTTATACACATGGATAAATGTGTGCTATTTGAGTTCACAGTGTGAAACTTGAGTTAAATATATTGTGTACTTGTGTACTTGTGTTTTCTGAATGAGAACATGGTTAAACCTGTGCAAAATTAGAGTATTTTGTGTAGAGTTTTGCAGAAAACATTGAGAAAATTGGAATGAAAACAGGAGAAATGTTTTAAACGATTTGAGAAACATATCTTTGTTTCTAGAACTGAAAGAATGGTTTGGAAAATTGGGCCAACTGAATCAGTTATAGTGTGTTAGCAATCAAGAAAAACTGCAAAAGGCATGGATGTAAGGTAAGAAATAAAGTAAAAATAAGTTGTTTCAAAATAATAATTCAGAACAATGAAATTAACAGAATAATAAAAAGTATTTACATTAGGCTAAATCACTGACAGCCCCCCCCCCCCCCCTCCCCCTTCTTTTTGGGTGAATAAATTAGGGTTATGAGGGAAAAGGAGGAAACCTCAAAGCTCATTATTAGCCCACAAGAATTTATACTTTATTACAGCCCTGTACTGTACTTTCACTTCATCATATTACACTTAATATACTCTACTGATAAAATTAGATTTAAAAGCGCAAGATATAGATATTTCTATCTCCATATCTTGAGAAGCACTGTCTGATTATTTAAAAACAAGCATGAAGACTACAACTACTATTGCTGAGAAAGGAATCAACCACCCTTTTCATTTCAGTTAGTGCAATACACCACATAACTTTCAAAAGGCAATCATTTTACAAAACTACACCGTGTTTTAGCACTTGAGTTTAATTTCAGTAATTAAAGTGCCCCTATTATGCTATTTTAAAGTTTCCTAATGTTGTTTTGGAGAATCCTACAACAGGTTTGCATGCATCAAAGGTAAAAAATCTTTTAATTTTCTAATAATATACATTTGCACATCACCACATTTTCAATGATTCAACGACTCGCCAGATGAATTAGTCTCTCTAAATCCCTCCTTTCCGCGAGCTACTCTGCTCTGATTGGCCAGACAGCGCAGTCTGTTGTGATTGGTTTACCGCATACAGCGCGTGTCGAAAACAAAACTGCCCATTGCCATAACAATGTCAGCTCTGCTTGTCCTGAGCAAGCAGGGGGGCAGGGTTTCATAAAATATTGAAGCTTCCCCGGGCGCCGCCATTGATTAGCAGACCATCACCAGCTGTTAGCATTCCATTGACTTCCATTCATTTAGGCGTCACTTTGACAGCGAATAACTTTACATCTGAGGCGTTTAAAGACTCCATTTGTCCATTATTTATTTCTGAAGAAACACAAAAATGTATAAAAGGCTCCATTACCTTGTATCTTACGTTATGGCCCCGTAGATGTAGTTTTTGTAAAAATAGGCTAACGATTGCGTCATAACCACGCGACTCTCTGTCGCACAGCTCGCGTGCAATCGGGGGGACGTGGAGGCAAAATGACAAAGTAATTAATCAGAATACTTAGCAAAAGTTGCTCCTGCTCCTAGCTCATGGACACATCCTACTCACACTCTCCGTCTCTGCAAGTTTCGGAAGGGAATGATTCAGATTTCTCTTGGCACAGCTACTAGAAGACAGACAGTTTGCTCACGTGACATCTACGTCGTCAAGCTCAGTTTGAGTCTGCGCAGTATGCTCGACCATCAGGAAGTGAGAGCTTCTAATTGACTTCACTTTTCTCCATTGAAACCTATGGGGTCGCTGTGTCCAGTTTATATACTGTCTATGTGAGCAAGCGGCAACCTCCCTGTCTCTCTCTTGAAACCAACACGGAAGTGAATTCAACGGCAATTCATCAACTGGCCACTTGAGGCTGGATGCAGAAGTGAGTCAAATCTGTATCTCCCCCATGTTAAAATGCCCAACTTTACAGCAGAAAAAAACATGTTTACAGTCTGGTGCAAAAAGTGGCTTTGGTCTATATAGCTTATTTTTCCCTTCATGACAACTGTGAGGGGGGGGGGGGGGGGGGGGGGGGTTATAACTCATCCGTTTAAATTATATTAAGCCTTAGGGCCCTATTTTAACGATCTGAAACGCAAGTGTCAAAGCGCAAAGCGCAAGTAACTTTGTGGGCGGGTCTCGGCGCTGTTGCTATTTTCCCGGCGGGATAAATGACTCTTGCGCCCGACGCAAATCTAAAAGGGGTTGGTCGGAAGTAGCTTCATTATTCATAGGTGTGGTTTGGGCGTAACGTGAAATAAACCAATCAGAGCGACATCTCACATTCCCTTTAAGAGCAGGCGCGCTTTTTCTAAGCGGATTCCTATTATAACGGCGGATTTGCCAGGCGCACGCCAGGAGCGGTTCACAGCCGAGGAGACCGACGTCCTCGTCACGGCCGTAAAACACAGAGAAGTAACATTGGGGATGGAGAAACAAACACACCCAAATTAGCTTCGGTTAAACAGGCGTATGATAATTTGGGCGTATGATTAAATGTGTAAGCTAGATTTATGCCTATTTTATTTCCGTGTATTAATATGAATAAATGAATGAAATCTTTATTTCGAACAATTAAAAAATAAATTAAACCAAAGACAGCAACACATTAAATATCCATCAATAAAAATAAAACAAAATCAAGAAAAACAAAACCTTTTTTTTTTTTTTTGCATAATAATCACACTGTTCGTAAAGGGATACGTAGAAGCCCTAGGCTTATCAAGACCTACAAGACCTAATATTTTTCCTAGTAATAATGTATGATTTGCAAAAATGAAAACGGCTGCTTCTGTGTAGATGAGAGCATCAAATTGTAATGCGCGTTGTGCACACGCTACATTGATTATGGCCATGCGCCCTTAAAATAGCATGAATAACATGCCCAACGCGCCACTGACTTTAGACTAGGTTTTTCCTGGTCACTGGCGGAATTGTTTTCTAAACCTGCAAAATAGCATGAGGGAAAGTTTGCGCCGGAACACGCCTCCTCTTTGCGCTGAACCGCCCCGGGGAGCGCAAGTGTATTTGCTAGTTAACCGACGTGCTTCTGTGGAGGGAAAAGTCCGCTTTGCGCGGGTGCAAAATAGGAATGATACATGCGTCAGTGTACAAAGTCAATTGCGCTGGGTGCAAGATAGGGCCCTTAAAGTTTCTGCATAATTAAGGGTGTCCACTTTAGAGTGATGGGTGGATTCCTGCTGCTGTGGTCATTAGTCATTATTAGCCGTTTGTCTGCTGTCTGTTAGCCGTCACGTTACCTCAGTTCATTGTCTGACTGTAAAAATAAATAAATTCGGGAGTGACGCGCTGCCAAGATGGCGACGGTCGGCCACGCCCACTTTAGGCTTCAAAAACGGTCTTCAGAAACCTACGGGTGACGTCACGGACACTACGTCCATATTTTTTTACAGTCTATGGTCCTGAGGCTTCCTACACCGTAAACTGTGTGGTCTGCCTTGCAAGGACGACTCGAGCAGTGCGTTTCTCAGTGATACACTACTCAGTTTGAGGTACATTATGAGATGTTGCAACTGTAATTCCTCACCATCAGCATTAACAAGTGCATGTCCATCAACAAACCGATTATTTTACTTATAGGCCTACTTATTTTTTTACCGAGTATTTTTCTAATTTATTGCGGTGGTGAACATGTGGAAACTGTATCAATAACAGTGCATACATTAGCCGAGCTCTAGCGTGAATGACTGATGTAACATAAACGTGGGTAAAACAAATCTTGCTCCATGCTTAATCTTTACTCAAAGTAATGAGAACGACAGATGATCTGCATTAATAGACAGTTTTAGGTAATAGTGGCCCACAATAATCATCACAGAAATAATGTGAGTTAGCCAGAAGCAGGAGACCTACTCAATATAAAACTCAAAACAAAGTATTTTGAACACCATCTTTCAAGAGCAAGCGGTTTGCGAATCCTACACTGAACTCCGAGATTTCAGAAGCAGTCGTCAGTGAAATAAAGGGAACACAGCAAAAGTTAAGGATTATACGGCTGTGGTATCGTGGTAAAGATGAATTTTAACCACTGATTCTTCACATACTCATCCTTGGGCAGTGAAAAAAACGGGCTTAACCTTCACATTGTAGAGCACAGCATCTTCTCAACATGATGCTTACCAGTATCCACAGCAATCAGCTGCAGGTTTGAGGTTCAAGTTTTCGCTGGTGTCTGCGTGTGCAATAAGTGGGCGGGCAATATGCTAATGTTTCGTCTTGACGTCACAACAAAACGGCTTATGACTCTTTTAAAAAACGATTCATTTCATTGACTCAGAGTCGACTCTTACTTTTGAAAGACAATAACTATATACGGTGCACTTTCAGATTTAAAACTTTGCAGGTTGTTTTCATTCACTTAGAGCTATGTTACACACTACATGAAAGGCCATTTAAAAAAAAACATAATAGGGGCCCTTTAAAAACTATTTTAATCATATCGATTGCACCAAGCTATTATATTTCCCTTTAAAATGAATCACACACACTTTTCTTTTGTTTATGGGCTTCCCTGAAGAGAGGAATTTGTCTTTCCACATTGCAAATGTGGGTTTTGTATTTCATCCCACATCACAAAAATCATGTGCGGCAGAAATCTGTGGACTAAAAGGATTTCTCTGTAATAGCAAGGGTGAAATTGGTCAACGTTCTCAGCTGGGACATGCATACCAATTGTCCTTACACCAAAGTGGGATGTAGGTTTGAGGCCAGCCTTTTCCAAACACATTCCCATGTAAACATCATCAATGGGCATTAGAATTATAGAGTGAGACATGTTGTAGATTATTCTGGCCGTGAAGCCTGAGAGAAGAAAGCCTCCTCCACCACAGTAAGGAGGATAGCTCTCAGACTCCTGAACCTGCACCGGGACAAAGTATTTACTTGAAGAGCGTCTAACAGGCTTTTCGGTCTGGAGGAGGTGCCCGGTAAAGAGATATTTACTTCCATCATTGTCTTCTTGACCTTGAAGATACTCAATCATGTTAAACGTATTGGCAAAGATGTCATCGTCCCCGTTTAAGAGAAATCTAGCCTGTGGGCACCATCTTTCCATCCACTCTAAGAAAAGGATCTGCTTCAGTGTGAGGTTAAAGAATGAATCATTGAAGTCCCACTGTAAAATGTCCTTGTTCTCATTGTTCTCCAGCTTCAATAACTTATTCAACCTGCGCTTCTCAAAGCCAGTTTTAGTTGTTCCGATTATGAAGACTCTACGGATCCACACACCTTTGTGCAGTCGTTCCTTAGCCCATGTTTTCCGCAGGACTTCTCGCCGCTCGTAGTTTTCTGGAGAACTCTTGATGACCAGCAGAAGGAAGACATCTGCAGAGTTCAGGGGTCCGCCACACTTATTAGGCAGGTCGAGCAGCATGGGAAAATTCCTACAGTGTCGGTAAAGCAGGAAATCTTGGATATGACCTGGCAGAGTAGAAAATCCAGTCACAGTATAAGCCGACATATTCTGCTGACAACGTGAAGACAAAGGCTGGGGAGTTTTGGATCTGGGCAAATGGATTTGATGATGGAGCATCTCATATGTGTCTTTGCTATTTGATGTCACTTCGTCTTCAATGTCATTTTTGTTCATGATAATGAAGAGACACACAACACCTGTGAGAATAAATGTTATCGTCTCCATGTATTTCATTTTCATGTTTGCACCTATTCAAGAACAGAGACACAATTTACAGTATGAACACAAAAGTTATCTCAACAAGGATTTTCATGTATGTATATATATATGTATACTATACCTTTATTTCAGTCCAAGTCACAAAATCTTAATTTGAGGTTGTCCGGGAAACTTCTTTTGTGATCTGCAGAAGTCATACAGATTTGAAAATCAACATGAGAATTATCAGAATTTGCATTTACTAGTGCAAAGTGCCCGTGCAAAATCAGTTTTTGTGTGTGTTTTTAGTAATTGCTGGTTCGGTGTGTTTGAGTGCTCGTTACAATTACACAGCAAAAGTTCAGTGACATTTTTAATTGTGCATGGTAGAAAGCAAATACTGATACTGACATAATGACATACAATAAATATGGAAAATTTAACTACACGATTGAGGGAGCAGGCTACACAGTGAACTCGGAGAAAACGCTACTTAAGCTCCGCTGCTTTCTTCTACCCTCTCTGGCGGCGTTCCAGTCCAAAATTGTCATGCCCTTCACTTGCTAACTTCACTCCGTCTCGTTCACTCGGATGTATGTCATTGCGTGTGCCCACTACTGGCGGAAACTGCAATGGGCTGAATTGGAACGTCCTAAGCCCTTGATCACTTGGAATCAGCTATGTAGTTGATTTATTATTTACATTTGTTTTCCCTTTAAGAATTTGTTTAATGCAGCATCCAAATGTATATATGGTGTTTGGGTTGTTTTCAATTAAAAAAATTTGAATTAATTTATTATAGAGTTGTTTGTTGTGGTGGTGATTAGACGAGATCTGTGGTGACGTCACAATCGTACTGCATTGTGGGACATATAGGTGCCTGAAGTGTACATATGAAGTAGACTCGCTCCCTCGGTCAAAATCGAGGGAACGAGGGTCTGTCCATCTAAACTTCCCTCGTCCACTTCATGAAGTGGAACGCACTTCAAAATGGCGGCGGGGATTCCCCCGAGGGGAAGTGCTTAGGGAAGTTTGCAAGTGCGTGCCTAAAAGTGGACTGGAACGCAGCATCTAGGCTTGTTCAACTTCATGCAGCTCTGCGCAGACCGATCGACCCACCCGAAATTAATCAGAATGTTATTTTTATTAGCCTACTACTTGACCCACCCGATCCGCGGATTATCCGCAGATCCGCGCATCACTAGCCTATTATAATTTTGTCTGCTTCTGCATCCATTGCATATCGAGCTGTTTTACTTCATTTTCCGGGTCAGAACATCTACATTTGGGTGTTTTGGCAGTGTATAGTGTAAATGCAAATATCGGATATGGGTCACTTTTAAAAGATGATGTAAGCGGGTCGTCAAAAAAATCGGAAGTGGGCATCAAGACCTGCTGTGTGCAGACAGCGTGATGGACGATTTCGAAACACGCTTCATGAAGCTTCAAAATCTTTACAAATCTTTTGCTTTGGATCAGTGGTTCAGAGCATATCAAACTGTCAAAGTAACGTGATTTCAGTTAACGAGGCTTTTACGTTATTAATGTTTCGAAACGTTAAACAAATTTCAGCAGTTCGCTGCTGGGAGGTGATGTGTGTAAACCCATAGATCTGTATAGCCTGCGTAGAAACCACATTCGACCGCTCCAGACACGTACGTAGGCACGAGAATCAACGGTCAGAGTGTCGTCACTTACAATAAGAAAACTCAATATTACATGTTTTTACTTTAGTACTTTTAATGTTTTTCACTTGTAGCCTACTATGGTAACTTTTCAATGTCGTGTTTGCTTACGCCTTCGTCTTGTTGTATTGTGTTAGTTTAGCAAAATCATCTGCTGGTGTCTATTTCATTGATAGATATCCATACATGCGTTTAACTACGGTGGCAGACACACAGTCAACTTGCTCTTGAATGTTCACAGACCACTTCAATATGGCGGATTGCTTACGGATAGCGGCCCATTGAAACAACCGCTAATGAGGCATCTATGTAGTTCTATGTGTGAACATGCGGATTCACTCAGATCGCCCCCAGCAACCACTGAACAAGTGTCAGGGTTTTTCCCATCATACACACTCGCCACTAGAGCATACTTTTTTTAGCTGTCGTTAATAAATTACTAATTCAAATATACCTACACAAGAGAGAATGTGTTTTCGACTTGTTTCAGTCCCTTTCATTATAAAAACAGACATTTAATAATAGGCTATATTTATGTCTGTGTATAAAAGTCTTTGCTACTGACTCACTGATAAAGACAGTAGCCAATTTATAACTTCCCCGATGTCGAAAGTCACACACACTAAAATATAATTTACTGAACAATAATATTTAAACTTACAATAATAGCCATTATAAAAGTATAACAATTTGTGTATAAGGAAATATCACATAGCCTACTGTGTTTAAAAAAAAAATATGACACACCATATGAGAACGTTTCCAATACTGTTGTTTTTATTTGAGCTCAATAAGATGGGACATTCTGTTGCTGTTCATGTGTTTCCAGCGGAAAGTCATTTAGTGATTTTACTTTATCAAAGTAGTATTGAAATATGTCTTTGGCTTTAATGATTGTATTGAGTGGTAACCATTTTATAAAAGTGTGCCTATGACGACCTTCAGCCGTGAGAGCCGTTCACAACACAACACACTGCGTAGATCGCAACGTATTGCTTAAGAATCATCATAATGTCTATAAAAGAGCCTAGTAGGCTACGCAGCACATCTAGTCGTCGCATTAGTTTCATTTTCTAAGAGCAACGGTCAAAACCCAAAATCATTTAAACGCATTTAGAATTAAAACATTGATATTTTACCTATCTTTGAGTTGTTTAGTTATAAAAAAAAGCATCTTACCTGGCCGTTAATTAGCTTCTTCGGATGACGTCAAAAGTAGCCTAACATTTGAGTTTTTGTTCATGTCGAAATACTGTAGGCTTTAACAACCATCCCTGTATTCACTGCTGAAACTTCATCCTAATGAGGAAATAAACTGTGGAGCCTATATGCTGTCTCTAGAGGAATGTGGTTTAAAGATAAGGCAGGGTCTCAAAACCTGATGTGCTGCCTACCTAACAAAATGATATTTTTTCCTTTTTAGCCTGTCAATGTTAATCGTTTAGTATTTTATCAAATCCATTTCACTGATCAGGACATTTGACTTTTGTAGGCTACTATATTCAAGTGTGTTTTGCCATAAAATATAAAATCTGGGTCCTTAAGCAAAACCAGGTCAGAACTGAGAACCCTAGTCTAAAACAAACTATAACAAAGCTGATATAGTTTGTGGACCTTTCACTTTTTTTAAAAAAACATCATGTTTGACATAGCACGTGCTTAGCTACCTAACAAAAGAGCAAAATAAACAAGATGGTCTAAATTGTACCTCAACCAGTAACTAAGAACCAGGGGTTAAAGCAAAAAAATATATCTTTTGACTGAAAGATTTTCCTCAGCCAAACCAGAGCATAGACATCATATATAGCTAGACGCCCTATTGGCCGCTGGGCGCAAGAAATGCGGCCGCCATCTTAAACCGGTCATACTCCTATTTGCGTTGCATAGCAGCAGTAGACGCCAGAGCACTGTGCAGCATATTCCTGCTCAAATCGGCGGACCATCGCTCGGGGATTACTTTTCACAAGTTAGATTTAACATTTAACATTACCGTACTATTGGTTGTATTTTGTGAATAAAATATGCAATGTGTCCTGTATCATAGCTACATGTATGACCTTTGCAGCAAAAAAACCCGCGTGAAAATCGGTTCGGTATTCAGTGAGATATGATTAATTAAATGTGCTGACACCTGCCAAACAGATTACACTGAGCGGAGCGGTTGACCGGTTTAAGATGGCGGCCCCACGGCTCGTCCGTGCCAATAGGCAGTAGCGGTCGATAGGGCGTCTACCTATATGATGTCTATGAACCAGAGCCCGTCTACGGAGAGCCTGTCCACTCCCTATTAAGCCCTATTGTACCGAATTGTGGTTGTAGTACCACCAGAGTTCCACTGGGGGGCGCTCGCCATGAGTGCAAAATGAATGGGAGTCAATGGGGCTAGACGGCTAAATTTGTCTCTTTCACCCGATTGCCGTTGAGAAATCTCAGATTTGATTGTAGGTTTTGCAAGTTCAACATGGGTTTTAGGTCGAAAGTTGAATGAACGAGTACTTATGTCGTTTTGATTTCTTACAGGTTGAGTTGTTGTTGCCCATAACACGCTAGCATTCTGCTAATGACGTCAGCATTCTGACGTCATTGACATTTTGAAAGACTTTTTTAAAGCAAATAAGTGACTCTAAAAAATCTAACACCCAGCAATGTGTCATTTCTTTGCATCTCCTTTCGAATACAACATTCAAATTACTAGACAAAAAATTATATCCTGAGAAAAGTGGATTTTGAGGGGTATACCGCCATTGACCTCCATTCATTCTGCACTCGTCCTGTGAGCGCCCTCATATGGAATCAGAGTGGAACTGCAACCAGTTCAGAAGCCGGAAGTGTAGTGAGAGTGAAACTTCTCGCCATATTAGACATTCTCTGGCCAAACCCCATTCCACAGCCTGTCACACATCCAGTTTAAAGGGATAGTTCACCCAAAAATGAAAATTCTATCATTGTTTACTCACCCTTAAGTTGTTCCAAACCTGTATGAGTTTCTTTGTTCTGCTGAACACAAAGGAAGATATTTGGAAGAATGTTTGTAATCAAACAGATCTCGGTCCCCATTAACTACCATAGTATATACTATGGAAGTCAATGGGGACCGAGATCTGTTGATTACAAACATTCTTCCAAATATCTTCCTTTATGTTCAGCAGAACAAAGAAACTCATACAGGTTTGGAACAACTTGAGGGTGAGTAAATGATGACATAATTTTCATTTTTGGGCGAACTATCCCTTTAAGAGCAGTTTTTCTTCTTGTAATTAGGAGTATAGTGAGTACATGCTTTACCTTCACAAATGAAATATTCAAAGAACATTTGCATTTAAAGAAAGGCCATTTTCAACTGCGTTTCTATTATTTACACGTCAATGTTTTCAATCTAATGGCTAAAATCAATCTTGACTCTTTGTGATGTAGTCATACAAATAATTAACCATTTGCATAACTTTAACACAAGTTTTTATTTCTCAAATAATAAAAGCCAACAGAGCTTTTGCCGAAAAGTGAGCTAATATCAAAAACTATAGCCTACATAATATAATATCTGTTTTTTAACCTAGCCATTATAAATAAATAATATAATGTTATTTTTTAATTTTATCTATGTTGATTATATGAAAAGTGAACAGCATGAGTAAGATAGCGCAATATATATCGGGAGACATATGGAGTGGGTCAGACATGATTTTGACCACTTCATTAAGTTTTGTTTTGTATAAAACCTTTCTTTAAAGTGAATTTCGTTTTGTAGAAATTACATGTAAAAAAGCATGTAAAAGTCCTGGCAGAAAGCCAGTAGGCTATATCCAACTTTTTTTTTTTTTTTTTGGAGTGTTGTCAACTTAGTGTTAACTAATAATTGTTGCAAACTGGTTCTACCAACAAAATATTAGTGGATTCCTGGAACTGGGCGTCGTTACACTACATCCTTATGCATCGCTTTCTGCCAGGACTTTTACGTGCTTTTCCCTAATCACTGAAGTGACCTCGACGTGCGGGTTAGCGGTAGCATTAGCCATCAGGCAAGTGTTATTTAAATAAACTCCTGATGTTGGCTACTTACAAACTTTCCAATGCCTCGTTTTATGAGTACAGAACCTATTTGTGCTGTAGAAGTTTGGGTAACACTTTAAAATACGGATCCTTCGTTAATGAATAACTACACAGGAACAAATGAGTAACACAATATTAACAATCTAGTAACTACAATTAACTAACAAGTAACTCTGATTAACGAATTAGTAAGTAACAGCACACAGATTTAAGTGGTAGTTCACTATTAACTAATCAATAACTACTATTTTTTAATACTTCACAGAGAACTACTGATTTTTTTTACAGATTTAAGTGGTAGTTCACTAATAACTAATCAATAACTACTATTTTTCAATACTTCCCAGAGAAATAATGAAAAAAATTCACAATTCATGCAAAACTAATTAATAACTAATGCAGGACAAATTACTAGCACTAGATTAACATTACTGCTAGATACTGTACACTAATTATCAATATGTAATAGCGTAGCAGACTTATGATTTGGGAAAGCTGTCAATAATTAGCCTATGCACTGCTGTCTTTTAGAGAACTATTCATAAACTAACAAATAACATAAACTGGTATTTGGATGGCTGATGACTCAGTATGTTCCAGTACTCACCATGATGAGTCTAGTTATTCAAAGCCAGTCCAGAGGAATGCCGGAAAATCGGCCACAGGGTAAGTGTTCCAGACAAGTGCATTTATAAAAACAATTCTTAAAAATTATTTGGTTTATGAATGGTTCTCTAAAAGACAGCAGTGCATAGGCTAATTATTGACAGCTTTCCCAAATCATAAGTCTGCTACACTGTAAAAAGTTTAACTATTATTTACTCAATTTTATTGGTGAAACATTTTTACACTCAAAAAAATTGAGTAAATTTTAAAGCTGTGAAATCAATGAAATATACTGTATGAATTGAGTAAATGCAAGTACAAAAAATAAGTAAATCTGAGTAACTGCATCTGGTACATTAACAAATAAAATTGAGTAGAAATAATTTAACATTTAAACATTTAAAAAACAATATTTATGAGTAATATTAACTGTTTTTCAAAAAAATCAAGTATATTCGGCACTCCTGCTTCAGTTCCCTTTTTCGCTCTTTTGGTGTGACACATTTTACACAAAAATGGCCAAATGAAATTATTTTCAGTCAATATTACCTTTAAAACTATATTGTCATATTGTAGTTAGCATGGTTTTAGCATGTTAGCATAAAAGCACACACACACACACACACACACACACACACACACACACACACACACACACACACACACACACACACACACACACACACACACACATATATATATATATGGTATCCATTATCCATATCCATTAATTACCTCTTTAAGCAGGAAGTCACACTCAGACCCAGAAATACATGCGCAAGACTTGCTCAGCTCTTCATCACAACTTTACAATGATGCATTGTAACAATGACTTTACAAAGTAATCCTGTTTTCTTTTCAAGTACAGTTTTTACTTTTTGGAGTAAGTAGCAATGAACATGAAATCAGACCATTTTTAATAATGTGCTGGAATGTATTGACCAAATGCAAAGAGAAACAGATTATTTTGTGCAGGCTGCATTGAGATCTCTGTGATGATCACATTCAAACCCTATGTGGATTTCTGTCAGTCTCAAGATTTGTTGAGGATTCAAGTCAAAATAGAGCAGTAAATACACTGGACTGGAGTCCTTATATGGATGTCTAAATTTAGTGCGGACTGCTTATGAATCCAGACAAAGAATCAGGTCTGAGAACAGTTATGTCGCACACACAGAAGAGGCTGTTTTTCTGATGGCACATTTAATTTTTATGTCTGTCACTGTACAATCTGCAAATTCAACAAAGACAACAATAAATTAGTTTTTGTTTCACAGTGTTGAATAGCTGGCAGTGTGACTTCATGTCAATAAGTGAAACGCTCTTTCAATAAACTCACATTACACATTTATCTGATAGGCTACTGTCACAGAAAATGAAACAGTGTATTCCACCAAATAAAACAATAGGCCTACTGACATTAACATTTCAGTAATCAGATAGGCCTAAAGCTCAATTAACATACACCAACTCTATACAAGCACGTAACATAGCTATTTAACGTTATAACTGTTAAACTCTCTTTACAAAAACATTGAGTGCACTGAAAATTAATCTCTTTTAAACATTGTCAAGTCGCGATCTCCCGCACGACAGTCGACAGCGCGGCCGCAGATGAAAAAAGTTAGGCTTGTTTGAGATGCGCCTCGCCTCGCCTGAAATGTAGGCGAGAGTAGGCGGCTGCAGTGAGAGGAGGAGTGAAAAAAGCGCAGGCAAGCCGGACAGATCTCTGTTCTCGCAGTGGATCTTACACCTGTGAGATCAAAGATGGATATCGCGGGATTCACGCTCGTGCACAGTGTTGCTAATAAACTGGATGGAATTTAAGTTCTGTTGCTTTTATATGAAAATAAATATAATGAACAAGACACTTGAGATCGCACTGTTAGATAGTTTGGGAATATTCACAACATATACATAAAACATGATATCAGAGTTTTAAAATCAAACATTTTAAAAGAGAACAATACATCACGGTTGTTTAAACCAATGAACATTAAGCTGTGTCGTCAGCAAGTCGTTTCCCATCATGCTTTTGATCAGCGCAGTCAGTGGAGAGCAACTGCGCTCGACTGCAGAATCCGACAGGTGCGCCTTGCGCTCGCGAGAGATTTTTGACATACGTCAGCATGACATCAGAGCAAGGCGGACAGCACTCGGACACATTTCTAACCGGCATGCATCTCGCGCTGATCACCGGTGATCGGTTCTGCGCAGATTTTGCTCATCTCAAACAAGCCTGTTCTCTCGCTGCTGTTCCTGAATTTACCATAATCATAGTAATAGGCGCACACCCATTTTTTTGGCGGCTGGCTTGCCCGTGTATTTTCAAACTGCGGCTGGCTTGACCGCAGTCCGGTGACCCCGATCGCGCCAGCTGCCTTCCATTTCCACTCTCTCTCACTCATACATAGGCTACATTTTCTTCTTACATACATTTATTATTTATATATATTTATACATTCGCTCACATTTAATGATGCACAGATATCAACCTTTTCATTTATGGAGTCAGATGAAATAACGAGACAAAATAATCAAATGTATTGCATTTAATCAAAAAATACTTTGCCACGAGAAAAGACAGTAGGCCCTAACACTTAAAGACCTGGTCGGATGCCGGATTTGGGCCGATCTTATTTATTATTATTTTCTCTCGAATGTGAGTCAATGGCATCCCTATGAACCCTAAGTAGGAAAATTATGAAAATGTGTCCACTTGTAGTGATGGTAATTAATAGTAATCTGACCAAATTTGGGGTCTCTGGGACCAACTCTATAGTGCCACCACCAGTTCAAAATTCATAATTGAAACAGTTACAACTTTTGAACTCTTTTGGCGCTTTTCCACTGCATGGTACGGTAGGCTACGGCTCGGTTCGGTAAGGCACGCTGGTAAAAACTAAAACTTACTAAAACTTATATACACCTGATTCCTCTCATCATGCTGATCACATTCAACATCTTACATAAGACTCCACCCATTATAGTAGTTGCCAGTTTGGTACGGCTCGGTTCGGCTCGGTACGGTTCGACTCGGCGCGGAACGGAACGGTTCGGCTCGCTTCGCTTTTCCACTGCGTGGTACGACTCGACTCGGTACGGCACGGTTCAGTTCGCTTTAGCTCGGTTGATTTTCCATTGCAGTTAGTACCGCTTCAAACTGGGTGGGACTGATCGTTATAGTTGCCGCCTCTACTGCCATGACATCATCGTAAACGCGCCACATTTCAAACGCACAACACAGGGGATGGTGCTCTTGATTCTCGGCATGTGGATGTTTTTAAATTAAATTAAACGTTCTTATAATGGTTTACTATATGGAAGGAAAATTCTTAACGTGTAATTAAACGTTGCGTTCATATTCTGGGCTCATCTGATTTTTTGTACATAGCATAGCCTACTTTGTTATGATTTTAGTATCATAATGATTAATAAATGCACGCACAATTATCCGTGAACTTGATTTGAACAAATGCCTTTCAACTTGTGTGTGCAAAATTCAGAATTAAATGAATGTGCAGCAATCTTTACAAATAGAGAGTATAGGCCTAATGTACTGTTTTAAACTATAGCCTACTGCCATTAAAAAAGCGCATTTAGTTAATGTTATGTTATTTTTTTCCATCTGCCTATGTTGATTATGAAAAGTGAACAGCACGAGTAGAGAGACATGGAGCGAGTCAGACATAATTTTGACCACTTCATTAAGTTTTGTTTTGTAGAAAGCCTTTCTTTAAAGTGAATTTCGTTTTGTATAAATTGTATCTTAATTTTAATAATTTTTTCATCAAACAATTGCCTGGATTGAATAAATAAGATGCAAAATAGACAATTTAACCATTGAGGCGCCCGAGCGGTCACTTGCATTGTACGTTAACTGGAGCGCATCTCATCCTCAAATACACAAAGCTTGAAATGTCTTTAAACGAAATAATTCAAAACAAAAAGAAATAAGCTACTCACTTATGTAATCCATTATGTGCATTTCTCTCTATAGGCGCGTTTACTACGAATATGGCGATCGTCAACTTCATCTTTGCCATGCACAGACACTGACAGAAAACACTATTTTATAAATAAAAATCAGTGCACGCGTTTTAATAAAATTAAAACTTTAATTGTGATCATTAAAATAATTGAATATTAAATATTTTGTGGCCAAGTTTTGCTCATTTATTAATAGTATATATATAGGCTATATATAGGCCTAATTTTATTAAATTGAACAAGCGCAAAATTCAGCATTCAATCAAATATTCAAAAAGACTTAATAATAATGTTATTTCAACATAATATCTCGTTATTTCGACATAATGTGTGCGTGCAACAAGCAAGATGTGCGTTTGTAAATCCGGGGACGCGTGCACTGATTTTTATTTATAAAATAGTGTTTTCTGTCAGTGTCTGGCAAAGATGAAGTTGACGATCGCCATATTCGTAGTAAACGCGCCTATAGAGAGAAATAACATTATTATTAAGTCTTTTTGAATATTTGATTGAATGCTGAATTTTGCGCTTGTTCAATTTAATTAAATTAAAACTTTAATTGTGATCATTAAAATAATTGAATATTAAATATTTTGTGGCCAAGTTTTGCTCATTTATTAATAATATATATATATATATATATATATATATATATATATATATATATATATATATATATATATATATATATATATATATATATATACACACACACACACATATGTGTGTGTGTGCCCTCAGCACATGCGTTAAAAATTATCCGGCGCCGCCCCTGACTGCAAGAAACAGTTTGCAAGAAACTTTTTAACTGCAAGACACTACAGCGTTGGCTGTTGTCTACTGGCTATTTAAATCTAGCGGGTTTGTCTCGTGCATGGTCTCGTGTCGCAAATACAATAGGCTTGTTTGAGATGCGCCTTGCCTCGCCTGAAATGTAGTCGAGAGTAGGCGGCTGCAGTGAGAGGAGGAGTGAAAAAAGCGCAGGCAAGCCGGACAGATCTCTCTTCTCGTAGTGGATCTGACACCTGCGAGATCAAAGATGGATATCGTGGGATTCACGCTCGTGCACAGTGTTGCTAATAAACTGGATGTAATTCAATTTATGTTGCTTTTATATGAAAATAAATAAAATGAACAAGACACCCAAAGTACTTGTTATTTAATTCCATTCCAAATACATGTTTATCAATATTTTTTTCTTTAATACAGACATAGCCTATGTGTTTTTATTTATTTATTTTTTATAAAAATTAAATTGCATAACCCATAGAGATCGCACTGTTAGATAGTTTGGGAATATTCACACATAACGTATACACATACAACATGATATCAGAGTTTTAAAATCAAACATTTTAAAAGAGAACAATACATCACGGTTGTTTAAACCAATGAACATTAAGCTGTGTCGTCAGCAAGTCGTTTCCCATCATGCTTCTGATCAGCGCAGTCAGTGGAGAGCAACTGCGCTCGACTGCAGAATCCGACAGGTGTGCCTTGCGCTCGCGAGAGATTTTTGACATACGTCAGCATGACATCAGAGCAAGGCGGACCGCACTCGGACACATTTCTAACCGGCATGCATCTCGCGCTGATCACCGGTGATCGATTCTGCGCAGATTTTGCTCATCTCAAACAAGCCTATTGACACTGGTAGTGACGATTCTGTCTGACCAATCAGTGATCTTCAGTGTTTCACGTCACATTTTAGTATCGGTACGGTACGCTTGGAACCTCAACAGAGGTGGTACCATTTAAAGCGAGCCGAAGCGAGCCGTACCGTACCGTACCATGCAGTGGAAATGCGCCATAAGTGAGCCGAGCCGTACCGTACCATGCAGTGGAAAAGCGCCAAAGCGTGCCGTACCGAACCGAGCCGTACCGTACCATGCAGTGGAAAAGCGCCAAAAGCGTGCCGTGCCGTACCGAACCGAGCCGTACCGTACCATGCAGTGGAAAAGCGCCATAATTAATTACTAATTTTGCCTAATCCTTACAAAAATGTGCTCAGATGATCTTTGGAACGAGCTGACTTAACAGAAATTGTGTATTCATATTTTTTAGGGAACACTAAGTGGCGCTAAGTTCAAACTTCTCAAGTACCTTCTGGACATGTTGAGAATGATCCCTGTCTAATTTTGTGCCGATATGTCAAATCGTTTAAAAGAGATTGCAATTTATGACAAATGAAATTACAGTCCAATGGTTCTGGCAAAATTGATTGATCAAAGTTCTGCCAAGATCGGATGAACCATTGGTCTGTCATTTAATTTGTCATAAATTGCAATATCTTATCCTCCACCCAAGAAAGAACAAAATGTAACATTGTGTTGCACAAAACAAAAATCCTCATATTTTATAATCTCTGATGGTTCTTCCGTGTTGCATAATGTATTCAACCTTCATAGATATAAAAATAAATATACATTGATGGAGTCTGACTTAAGTTTGGCTCAAATAGCCTAAGTAAAGAAAAATAAGTAAGTATTAACTAATTGATACTAAATCAATATGAAAAGTACAAGTAATTTGATAAATAACAGCACAGCTGGTTATGACAATGGTGAGGTGCTGCTAAAGTCTGTGTTAGAGTAAACTCAAGGGAACTGCTCTGAATGATTCAGTGAGTGAGTGAGTCCTACATCAGTGGATCTCTGGTGCATAAGACAACAAAGCAAACTAAGAGAATAAAGATACATTTATTTATTTATTTGATAGGGACAATGCACATTAATTAACATATGCATTGAAACAACAAAAACAGACGTAAACATGCCAGATTATAGCCACAGGGCTAATTTACATCCGTAGTCCCTAGACAAATTACAGAAATAGAAAGATTATAACATACAAAAAAAAAAAAGAATACATACAAGCAAAATAAAAGAAGAGTCACTTAATGATCACAAGACTGGTTTGCTTTAAGCCACACTTTGAGTTTGGTTTTAAATGTAGAAAATGTAGGACATTCCCTGACAGTGATGGGGATACTGTTCCATAACTTACAGGCCTTCACAGACAGAGCATTTTGTCCAAAGGCTGTTCTTCTAAAAGGCACCTCACAGTCACCTCTAACGGAGGCCCGTGTCCTGGTACCACTGTGAGTCTTTGGTTTAAAGAAGTCCGACATGTCCGACATCTACACAACACCATGAAAAAATGCAAATGATACAGCATTTTATAACTATTTGACCTTTGAAGTTGGTATTCGCCTTTTATTAATACAAACATTTCTAGAGAACAGGAGAGTTGTCAAATTAACAAACTTTATCACGTCAAAACGTAGCCTATGTAAATAATGTATGTCCTATTTATAATTTGAAAACACACATTAAAGCTTACTTGAACAGACATTTCGTGCGCGTGGTCCAGTGAATTTTGCGATTCAGATTTGTGATTGACGAAATGAATAATTTCGATGAACCATCTGAATTTGCGAACCACTTCAAAAGAACTGAAATTATGGAAATTATTTACTTTTTTTGCAAATTACTTAATTTGCTTTTGCAGCAATCATTTAATGCATAGACTGTGTGCAAGTGAATGCCATTTTCATATTACACTTAACTATCCTGATACAATTAGATTTAAAAAAGGAAAGATATAGATTATAGATCTCCATAAGCACTCTCTAATTATTTAAAATAAATAATAAAAACCATAAAGACTACAACTTATTTTGCTGAGAAAGGAATCAACCACCCTTTTCATTTCCGTTAAAGTGCAATACAATACGCCAAATAATTTTCTTGAGAAGTGACATGGTAAAACATGTGTAGAAAAAAAGTTAATTCTTTGATTAAAAACAAAATTAATTACATCAATTCTAGCAATTATGCTTCCCTTTCTTTTGTTTATGGGCTTCCCTGAAGAGAGGAATTTGTCTTTCCACATTGCAAATGTGGGTTTTGTATTTCATCCCACATCACAAAAATCATGTGCGGCAGAAATCTGTGGACTAAAAGGATTTCTCTGTAATAGCAAGGGTGAAATTTGTCAACGTTCTCAGCTGGGACATGCAGACCAGCGGTTCTTACACCAAAGTGGGATGTAGGTTTGAGGCCAGCCTTTTCCAAACACATTCCCATGTAAACATCATCAATGGGCAGTATAATTATAGAGTGAGACATGTTGTAGATTGTTCTGGCAGTGAAGCCTGAGAGAAGAAAGCCTCCTCCACCACAGTAAGGAGGATAGCTCTCAGACTCCTGAACCTGCACCGGGACAAAGTATTTACTTGAAGAGCGTCTAATAGGCCCTACGTTCTGGATGAGGTGCCCGGTAAAGAGATGTTTACTTCCATCATTGTCCTCTTGACCTTGAAGATACTGAACCATGTTAAATGTATTGGCAAAGATGTCATCGTCCCCGTTTAAGAGAAATCTAGCCTGTGGGCACCATCTTTCCATCCACTCTAAGAAAAGGATCTGCTTCAGTGTGAGGTTAAAGAATGTATCATTGAAGTCCCACTGTAAAATGTCCTTGTTCTCATTGTTCTCCAGCTTCAATAACTTATTCAACCTGCGCTTCTCAAAGCCAGTTTTAGTTGTTCCGATTATGAAGACTCTACGGATCCACACACCTTTGTGCAGTCGTTCCTTAGCCCATGTTTTCCGCAGGACTTCTCGCCGCTCGTAGTTTTCTGGAGAACTCTTGATGACCAGCAGAAGGAAGACATCTGCAGAGTTCAGGGGTCCGCCACACTTATTAGGCAGGTCGAGCAGCATGGGAAAATTCCTACAGTGTCGGTAAAGCAGGAAATCTTGGATATGACCTGGCAGAGTAGAAAATCCAGTCACAGTATAAGCCGACATATTCTGCTGACAACGTGAAGACAAAGGCTGGAAAATTTTGGATCTGGGCAAATGGATTTGATGACGGAGCATCTCATATGTGTCTTTGCTATTTGATATCACGTCGTCTTCAATGTCATTTTTGTTCATTATAATGAAAAGACACACAACACCTGTGAGAATTAATGCTATTGTCTCTGCGTTTTCCTTTCTCATCTTCACACCTGTTTAGGAAAAGAGACACAATTCACAATATGAACACAAAAATTCTCTCAACAAGGATTTTTCAGACCTAATTACAAAATATTGATTCAAGGCTGTCCATGAAACTGAATTAATGAAAGAGATATTCAGCTAAAAATGTAAATTCTGCTCTCTGTTGTTAAACTATTACAGTGAATCATGTGTAGAAGTTGTATCAGTGCTCTGTGCCCTGTGTGGATGTAGTTTTCATGTTCTGTTGCAGTGAAGTCCTGACAAAAAATCAGCCTCAATGTGTCGAAGATAATGACTTTAAATGAACTAATTTGCGGAAAGAACAGAATACCATGGTCAGATACAATTTTCTGTACTGTTAACCTAATCGAAACATGTGGGAAAGGCATCAAGTGATTATCCATAAGACTATACTATGTTTCTCTATCCTAAGCCTGAGTTCGTTTATTGATTATGACTGATGTTATTTGATATGCACAACAGGGACCAATGGGACAGATGCACGTACTGTAGGAAGGGTTCGTATTGATGAGCCGCTAACAAAGTAATCTATTCACATAATGTTCTCTCTCTTAAAATGTAAGCGAGTGCAAATGTCAGCATTATAATATATATCTAAAGAATTGAAGTCTGTCAGGTAAAAGAAGAGCTTATTGATGCAGTTCAGTCTGTCTGATATTTTATTTCAACCGTTAGCCTACTCCTGATCAGAGGCTTCTGTAAATATTTAGTTTGTATATAGAGTTACTTACGTTTCAACTAAGTTTAATGATGCAACGCAAAAATATTTAGTTCTGCGTAAGTTGTATCTTAGTGCCCATTTACGTCAAAACTAGGCTAAGTTGTAACTTACGCACAGCTGGTGCAACCGGCCCCTGGGTGTCTATTTCATATATAGATATTCATACATGCGTCTAACTACAGTTGCAGACACACAGTCAACTTGCTCTCGAATGTTCACGGACCACTCCAATATGGCGGATGGCTTACGGATTGCGGCCCATTGAAACAACCGCTAATGAGGCATCTATGTACAGTTCTATGTGTGAACCCATGAATCCGGGGCGGTTCAGCGCAAAGAGGAGGCGTGTTCCGGCGCAAACGTTCCCTCATGCTATTTTACAGGTTTAGAAAACAATTGCGCCACTGACCGAAAAAAAACTGTTTAAAGTCAGTGGCGCGTTGCGCATGTTATTCATATGCTATTTGATAGATAGATAGATAGATAGATAGATAGATAGATAGATAGATAGATAGATAGATAGATAGATAGATAGATAGATAGATAGATAGATAGATAGATAGACATTTTATTATAAAAGCATACATCTAGCTTACACATTTACCCAAATTATCATACGCCTGTTTAACCGAAGTTAATTTGGGTGTGTTTCTCCATCCCCAACGTCCCTGACGAGAACGTCGGTCTCCTCAGCCTTGAACCGCTCCTCGCGTGCGCCTGGCAAATCCGCCGTTATAATAGGAATCCGCTTTAGAACAAGCGCGCCTGCTCTTAAAGGGAATGTGAGATGTCGCTCTGATTGGTTTATTTCACGTTACGCCCAAACCACACCTATGAATAATGAAGCTACTTCAGACCAACCCCTTTTAGATTTGCGCCAGGCGCAAGAGTCATTTATCCCGCCGGGAAAATAGCAACAGCGCCAAGACCCGCCCACAAAGTTACTTGCGCTTTGCGCTTTGACACTTGCGTTTCAGATCTTTAAAATAGGGCCCCATGTCTTTTGTTAGTGTACTTTTTACTCTTGAACTGTTTGGTACTCACAGTCTCTTTCACTCGAGCACATTCGTCACTTTTGGGCCAACAGGAAAAACATTCAGCTTTGTACGCATTTTGCGATGATGAAGAAGTTCAGAAGGTGAAACGGCCGTAGTACTGTGTGGGGTAGCGCTGTAGCTTTGCAAGAACTCAGTCACTGCATGTTTCTCTATTGAACATTGTTTTATTTAAAGCATTATTTATTTTATAAAGGTATTTGTAAAGGTAAAAATGCACTGGAAAAAATCGATTTAAGGGGGCAAATATTGTCCCTTACTGAAAAAGGTGTGACTGAGCGTATACGCAGAAGGATGTTAAAAACCTCATGGGGTACAGCTCTAAAAAGTTTGAGAACCACTGGGACTGGCTTAAGGAATAGAACAAAATAAACATCAACATCAAAGCACAATACACATACCAAGGGCAGAAAGTAGGCCTAATTCAAACAAATAGCATATCAATAACCATGTAGATTTTACAGACTGTGAGCTGAAGAGTAATATTCAGATAAAAAAAAATGTTTTTGAAGGAGAGAAGGGTGGATGTTTGATGGATGTCTTGAGGAAGAGCATTCCACAACCTCGAAGCCAATAGGCTAAAAGACTCCCAGACTACCAGACTATTGAAACCGACTGAAAATGACACAGCCCCACCTAAGATATTTTTCATCAGCCGCCACTGGATACAGCACGACTTGTTTCAGTCCCTTTCATTATAAAACCATAGACATTTAATAATAGGCTATATTTATGTCTGTGTATAAAAGTCTTTGTTACTGACTCACTGATAAAGACAGTAGGCTATTTGTAACTTCTCCGATGTCGGAAGTCACACACACTAAACTAAAATATTATTTACTGAACAATAATATTTAAACTTACAATAATAGCCATTATAAAACTATGATAATTTGTGTATAAGGAAATATCACATAGGGGTAGAGTGGGGGAAAACGCCCCCCTGGGGTAAAACGCCCCCCACCTGTTTTTCCCAAAATAACCACTAAAAGTAGTCAAGATACATTTGTACTGTTGCTATGCACTACGTTGATAACGGGGATATACAAATCTCTATGGAGAAGCTGACACCAGCGACACATTTGAAGAGAAGAGGATTACAGGGTCAATGCTATAATTTTCAGATATTATAAATAAGTGTTTAAGAGAATATTGTTCTGCAGGATATCGCAGTGATGTATGATAGATGAATAGTGAAGTCTGTAGTTTGAGATCATATATTATTTATAAGGAATAATAAAAAATTTTTTTTATAAAAAATAAATTAAAAAAACTCATAGCTTGTGGGGTAAAACGCCCCCTACGCTGAGGGGTAAAACGCCCCCCCTGGGGGCATAGTTTTTCTCTATCATAATTACTATAACAAAATATTTCTGTCAATCAAATCCTTTGTTTTACACTTAATGCAGTATAACTAGGTGGTAAAATCTAAATATTTGAACAAAACATGAAAAAATTACCTCAAGTGAGCATTAACTAGCTAGCTTGCTAGCAAAGTTAGCTCACTGATGGAAGGTAGTTAATTTTGCCTATTTTGAACATTGCTGAAATAAATACTAATATATATGCATGTTGATACATTACTTGCCTTTTACCTTTAGAGATTAAAAACTATTGTCTGTTAATTTTGCTGTTGATCTATGAAGCAAACTGGTTGGTAAGAAAGGGGGCATTTTACCCCACCTTGGGGGGCGTTTTACCCCACCGGTGGGGCAAAACGCCCCCTTTGTACAAAAATATTTTCAGTGAAAATACTAATCAATAATGAAGGCTGAGCAATTTTAATATTTGGTGAATAACTCCTGCCATAGTCACTCAAAAACCGGGATGGCAATTCTAGTCACATTTATGTTTTGTTTCACTGTATGTCACATTTTCCTTAAGGGGGGCGTTTTCCCCCACTCTACCCTATTGTGTTTTAAAAAAAATCATGACACTGCGAGAAAGTTTCCAATAGCCTACTGTTGTTGTTGTTTTTTTTTTTTTAGCTCAATAAGATCGATGGGACATTCTGTTGCTGTGCATGGGTTTCCAGCGGAAAGTCATTTAATGATGTTACTTTATCAAAGTAGTACTGAAATATGTTTTTGGCTTTAATGATTGTATTGAGTGAGAACCATTTTATAAAAGTGTGCCTATGACGACAGCCGTTCACAACACAACAGAGCACAGCGTAGATCGCAACGTATTGCTTAAGAATCATCATGTCTATAAAAGAGCCTATAGGCTACGCAGCACATCTTGTCGTCGCATTAGTTTAATTTTCTTAGAGCAACGGTCAAAACCAAAAATCATTTAAACGCATTTAAAATTAAAATTTTGATATTTTTCCTATCTTTGAAAAAAAAAAGAAAAAAAAAAGATTAATTTAAAACTAAAATGTTTAGTTATCTTTTTTTTTATCTTACCTGGCCGTTAATTAGCTTCTTCAGATGACGTCAAAAGTAGCCTAACATTTGAGTTTTTGTTCATGTCGAAATACTGTAGGTTACGCTTTAACAAACATTCCTGTATTCACTGCTGGAACTCGATCATCCTAATGAGGAAATAAACTGTGGAGCATCTATACTGATGTCTCTAGAGGAATGTGGTTTCAAAACAGTGTCAAGGAAGTGTCTCAAAACCTGATCTGCTGCCTACCTAACAAAATGATCTTTTTTCCTTTTTAGCCTGTCAATGTTAATCGTTTAGTTTTTTATCAAATCCATTTCACTGATCAGTTTTGGACATTTTTGTTTACTTTTGTATAGGTTACTATATTCAATTGTGTTTTGCAAACCAGGTCAAAACCAGTAGTCTAAAACAAACCCAGCAAGCAATTTCGCGTCTAATAGCCGTCTAAACACAGCCCAGACGTCTAAGCTAAATCGAGGCTAATTTTGGGCTGTCAGTAAAAATCTAATAGACGTCTAAACATAGCCCAAGAATAGACAGCTATTGAATGACTACATATATACCTCTAATAGACGTCTAACCATAGCCCAAGAATAGACAATCAGACAGCTATTGAACGACTATATTTATACGTCCAACGTCTAACCATAGCCCAAGAATAGACTAGTCATCAATTAGAACGCTATTAAACGACTACATATATACGTCTAATAGACAGGCAATATGGGTCTAGGCTAAAACAAGGCTGATTTTGGGCTGTCAGTGAAAATCTAATAGACGTCTAACCATAGCCCGACTAGTCATCAATTACACTACATATACATGTAATAGACAACAAAATGAGGCATAAGGATTCTTTTCACCCAAATATAACAGGTTCTCATAAATGAAAATCCATCCAAACTAATTGAATATAAAGGGATTTATTTTGAACAATTATATAGACAACAACAACTTAGACAACATTCAAACATAAAAATGAACAAATAAAACATTGGAAAAATATGTAAAACAAATTAAGATATTAAAATTTAAGAATTAACTGTTTACTTTTGATCCATAACCCCCACCCCCTGCCCTCCCTGGTGCTTGTTTGAAATTATTAGAAATTGCATTTTTTATTTCACATTCCGTAGCTGATGGAAAGCTGGTCATCACTGCGTCTGCCAAATGAGAAAAAGGAAATTATTATTGCTAAAGAAAAGCATTGTTGACAGTCATTTAACTAATTACAGTCAATCACTTTTGCTAGGATGCACACTAGAGCTGGCCAATATAGAGTTAACAGAATATAGATTGAGACTATATAATTTATATCAATATAGACAATAATTTATATCAATATTATAAATAAATTTATATCAATAATTGAACATTTTTGCTCGCATAATGGTGATGCAATACAGGGTGTAACGATACGCATATTAAATTTTGGTATGTTTTAGCTTACCTTAAGGACGTCCAAGATGTAGGTGTCTTTGTTTCCGCAGTAGTTTCAACTTTGATTTTTTAGGTCAAACTGTTCTTGTCTGTCAGTCATATAATGCAGGTCTATGGTCACCACCTAAAAAGGCCATGCACAGAGAAGTCCAAATTAAACAATTCCCCATCGTAAGTAGGCCTACACATTAATGGCCTAAGACACGAAACGAGCAGTCTGTGTGAGAAAATGAACAGTATTTATATCGTTTTTACCTCTTGTACACAGCCACGTCCAAGTGATATGAGGGCTCGCGTGCTTCCAGGTGTGTGACGCGTCCGTGTTCTGGCTTAGTTTGCGCAAGCGGTGCACTTAGACTAAGCCAGAACGCGCACACACCGAAGCACGCGCGCCCTCAGATCACTTAGACGTGGCTGTGTATAAGAGGTAAAAACGATACAAATACTGTTCGTTTTCTGACACAAACCGCTCGTTTTGTGTCTTAGGCCATCAGTGTGTACTTATGGTGGGGAATTGTTTAATTTGGACTTCTCTGTGCATGCTCTTTCAGGTGGTGACCATATAGACCTGCATTATATGACTGACAGACAAGAACAGTTTGACCTAAAAATATAAAAATTGAAACTACTGCGGAAACAAAGACACCTACATCTTGGATGCCCATAAGGTAAGCTAAAACATATCAAAATTTTATTTCAAAGTGAACTATCACTATAAGTCATTCTTTATCACTTACTCATATAACTCTAATAAACATAAAAAGATACTTATAGGCGTAGTTCACTTAAAAAAAAAAAAAAAAAAAAAAAAAAAACCATGTAATCATTTACTCACTTTCACTTGGTTCCAAACCTGTATGGCTTTCTTCTGTTGAACACACACACAAAAAAATATTTTGATGAATGTTGGTAACAAGACATTTAATGGTAGTCATTGACAAGTGTTCTGTATATTCAATTGTTGTACTTTGACTGATTGCTGGATAATTTGCAATAAACTGTCTTTAAATCAAATAAAGTGGATTACATCACTCCAGTTCTGAGGTTTTTACACTGGCTATCTGTCTGTCAAAAAATTCATATCAAAAACCTACAGTTGGTTATTAAATTAACATTTTAAGGCCAAAGTAAATTTCTAATCTGATGCACTATGAACCATCCAGAGCAGACCACTCAGGTCATCTGGGACAGTAGCCAGCTACTTTTATATCTCCAAAGTCAAAACAAAACATGGAGAAGCAGCATTCAGTTTTATATCTGAAACAAATTCACTGAAAACTGAATGTATGCTGGATATTGTAATTATTTAAAAACAAGTTTAAAGACTTTATGTTTGCCACTACCTTTTATTAAAACGAATCAAAAACTATTATTTATTACTCTAATTTAAAAACAATATACTGGTATCTTTATAATAATAAAAATAGTAATGATAAGTTTCATAGTTTCATGCTTACCACATTCATTGAATTTAGATACATTTGCAATAACACGTGCAGGTAACGTTAACTTTTTGGGAAAAAAAAATAGTACTCTGCAATGTTAATGTTAAAATGTCACGGTTTCTACACATTATAACAACTAACTAATTTAAACAATGAACATATCAAAAATAACACGCATACTTACAAGATCAAAGTAGAAATGTGAAGGTTTTCACTCAGACTGTTGCTCGCCCGTTGCTCTCCGACAGCTGCCTCGTGTAAAATAAAATGGGGGAAATGTTTATCGCGAAATTTGGCTAAAGTGATCTAGTCGCGCAATGCCAGCAGTAGTCCCAGTAGACATGTCTCAGTAGTGTTTCGATTGTGCCATCTAGCGGTTGGGAAATGCAATTGCATTTGATTTGATTTTTTTATCGTCTATGAATGTTATGTTTCTCTTACGAGAGGTCTCTCGTACTGCGTAAGATATCTTACGCTAGGGGAAAATCCTTTTTCCGCGAGATATTGAAGCCAAAAATTATCCTTAATTTTGTAATAATGCAAAACGCGTTGCGGCAGCATGCAGACATAGGCGAGACAGCTCGCGCGCCTATTGGCTGCTCTGCGGCAACTGCAGCAGCCTATCGAGCGAGGCCTGGCGTGACGCCAGACCCAATCAGGGCACTTCGCGCCCGCTGCGTCACGTCCCGCCGAAATGGGCGTGGTCTAGGCCTATAAATACCGCTCGCAGGCAGCTATTATCTGATTTTTCATCCTTCAAGCGAAGCACACGCATCGCTGGAGCCGGAGAAGAAGCCGCGCCGTCTGAGAGAGAGCACCTTCAGCGGGACGAGTCACTGAAGTCGCTGGCCGCGCCGCCTTCCTGCCTTCCTGCTGCGCTTTCCGGCGCTTATATCCTTTTATTACTCTGTACTTTTGTGTGTGTGTGTCGCCGCCGCGACACACATTCTAAAAGAGCTAGCGTCTTTTTAAAGATGCCTTCCTGCGGCTCGTGCAGAGCCACACTCAGCGACGGGGACCGCCACGTGATTTGCGTTTCCTGCCTGGGTGAGGAACATGCAGCTCTCGCGCTCACTGACGGCGGCTGCCCTCACTGCGAGCTGATGGCAATGGCGACTCTGAGGACTCGCCTAGCCTTCTTCACCGAGACTGCTCCCCCGCCCGCCGCGGCGTCGCGCCGTAAAAAGCGCCGTGCCCAGCGGGCCCCGGAACCCTCCCTCAGCCGCCAAAGCTCGCCGGTTCGCCCGCTTGTTTCCCCGGCTTCGTCAGCCTCGCTTCCTGACGGACAGCGGCCGCCGTCTGCCGCCGCTTCCGTTGACATCGTGGATGAGGAAGCCCTGCTGGGAGAGGATGATTCCTGCTCTATCCTGGCGTCAGGCAGTGAGGATTGGGTGGGCTCTGAGGACCCCGCGCCCCCTGCCCGCATGTCTTCAGGCAAGAGAGCGTCCATTGAGACGGAGCTCACGCGAGTACTCGCACAGGCCTCGGCCTCGAGTGGTCTTCGCCTGAGCAGCCCGCTCACAACCGGCTGGATGGATTTTTCCTGCCTGGGGAGCGCGCTTCGCCTGCGTCCAGACCGGCGCTTTTTCCGGGCAAGCTGCGTCAGCGCTGCACACCATGGCAACGCTTCAGATCTTCCAGGCCGATCTCCTCCGTAAGCTGGATAAGGAAGGGCCTGACGCGATCTGCGTGCCGGACTTAAGGAGTGCCACGGACCTCGCTCTCCGTGCTACTAAGTCTGCAGCGCAAGCCATTGGACGGAATATGGCCTCTCTCACCGTGACTGAGAGACATCTTTGGCTGACGCTCTCGGAAATGGCCGAGTCTGAGCGCACCGCGTTCCTCGACGCCCCGCTTTCCGCCACAGGCCTCTTTGGATCCTCCGTCAAGGATTTCGCGGAGAGATTCGCAGAGGTACAGAAAGCGTCACAGGCTATGAAGCACTTCCTCCCGAAGCGCTCCAGCTCTGCAGCAGGCCGTGCGAAACCGTCTGCTCAGAGCTCACAGCCACAGCCACCGTCCACTGCCTCCACTTCACAGCGCCGCCAGGCCCGAAGCGCGAGACCGCGCTCCCGCTCATCCGGTCGCCACCCCGCTGTACGTGGCCCGCGACCTAGGATCACGGTGAAGCCCGAGGCCCCGAAGTTGTCCTAGCACAGCTAGGAAAACGACGGTGTTTAAGTCCCGCTGCGGCCAGACTCACACCAAAGCTATTCGCTCGTCCAGTTCCAGCAAATGTGACTGTTCCAGTGTTTTCTGCAGCCAACAAGTCGGTTCTGTCACCCGCTTGCCTGCACACAAATGCCGTTTTCACGGCTACCCAGATAAATTCCCAAAAGAGTGTATTTTCTGGTGTCCCGGCCACGGCCGATGGTGTTTCATGTGTAGTAAGAATGCCCACTGCCCAGTGCCCATCCCTACACACAAGCACAGCCTGTCACACAGGGCTCGCGCACGTAAAACCGACTCAGATCGGTTGCGCTTCAAACATGGTGAAAGTGCCCACTACCCAGTGCCCACTAACACCGCGTTGTGCATGTCTCATGGTTTCTGTAAAAACGAAACCAACGTGCACTCGCTTCACGCAAGCGAACGATGTTTTCGGTGTGATAGATGTGCCCGCTGTCCCGCGCCCACATCCACACATAGACATGACAGTTCCCACGGGAACCGCCCAGCCCTCCCCCTCGCGGCTGACCACCGCAGAGGAGTCGAGCGCGGGCAATCTGCCCGCTGTTATCAGCGCGCCCCATGCCTCAAATGTCACGAGCGCGATGCTTGTGTTGCAGCACGCCGAAGCCTCTCCATCGCTGAGCGAGCGGAGCGCGCTTCGTATTCAACCCCTAGCTATCCATGCAGACGCATGGGCAAAGCTGCCCGGGGTTTCGAAGTGGGTGCTGAACATTATAAAAAGAGGCTATTCGCTGCAGTTTCGCCGACGCCCTCGCCGCTATGTGGCGCGCGTCGAGACCACGGTAAAAACAGAAGTAGCACATTTACTTCGAGCCGAAGTGACGAAACTATTGAGCAAAGGGGCCATAGAGCCTCTCTCTCAAGTTCAGAGCGAAGGAGGGCTATACAGCAGATACTTCCTGGTACCGAAAAAAGACGGGGGTCTCAGACCCATACTAGATCTAAGGCAACTGAACAAAGTGCTTGTGAAGCGACAGTTCAGGATGCTCACGACCAGACAAATCCTTGTGCAGATTCGCCAAGGAGATTGGTTTGTGTCAATAGATCTGAAAGACGCGTATTTTCAAATACAGATAGCGTCACGTCACAGGCGATATTTGAGATTCGCCTTCGAGGGCCAGGCATATCAGTACACAGTCCTGCCATTCGGTTTGTCCCTGGCACCCCGTACATTTACGAAGTGCATGGACGCGGCGCTCGCACCCCTCAGAATGAGAGGCATACGAGTGCTGAACTATTTGGACGATTGGCTGATTCTTGCGCAATCTCGCGTAGTGCTCATAGAACACACGACCATTTTACTCGATCACCTCGAGGATTTGGGTCTCAGTGTCAATTGGGCGAAGAGCTCTCTGTTACCCAGTCAGAAGATATCTTTCCTGGGCACAGAATTGGACTCGCTGTCCATGATAGCGCGACTATCACCACAGCGCGCGGTAGACATTCAGCGCACAGCGAACGCGTTTCGCTGCGGCGCGTCTGTCCCGCTCAAGAAATTTCAGAAGATGCTAGGTCTCATGGCCTCAGCATCGTCAGTGCTCCAGCTGGGCCTGCTCCGCATGCGCCCGCTGCAGTTTTGGCTGAAAGCGCGAGTCCCACGCAGAGCGTGGGCATCCGGTTCGCTTCGCCTCAGGGTCAATCAGAAGTGCGTCACAGCTCTGAAACCTTGGAGAGCGAACGACTGGTACCAATTAGGTGTAAGCCTGGGGACTTCCTCGAGGGTGAAAGTGGTGTCCACGGACGCGTCCACCTCGGGATGGGGAGCGCTGCTCGAGGGCAGACCGTTCTTCGGCCAGTGGTCGGAACGGGAGAAGCTCCTGCACATAAACTGCCTCGAAATGCTGGCAGTAGACAACGCGCTGACGCGTTTTTGTCCCCAGATAAAAGGACGCCACGTCTTGGTCCGTTCGGACAACATGTCTGTGGTGTCCTACATAAATCGCCAGGGCGGCCTCAGGTCCAAGAACCTGTACAGGCTGGCAGAACGCCTCCTGGTATGGGCTCAGTGCAACCTGCGCTCGCTCAGAGCAGCGCACGTGCCAGGGCTCCTGAACATAGGACCGGACAGACTGTCCAGGAACAATGTTCCGGCAGGCGAGTGGTCTCTACACCCACAGACAGTCCAACTGCTGTGGAAGAAATTCGGCAGAGCGGAAGTAGACCTGTTTGCTTCTCAAGAAAACGCTCACTGTCAGGAATTTTTCTCAAAGAGCAGGAGCGCGCTGGCCCATGTGTGGCCCCGCCGCCCGCTCTATGCTTTTCCCCCCGTCTCTCTCCTGCCTCAGGTGATAGAACGGATCAGGGAAGAAGGATGCTCAGTACTGCTGGTGGCACCGTTCTGGAAAAACAAACCTTGGTTCCCAGTCGTGATGCAGTTAGCAAGTACTGCCCCGTGGCCAGTACCAGTGAGGAGAGACCTCCTCTCACAGGCCCACGGTTCGATCTGGCATCCTCACCCGGAACTGTGGTCCCTTCATGTCTGGGCCATCAACGGGTACATGTTGGACTCCCTGAAGGAGTATTAAACACGATCACGCAGGCTAGAGCTCCGTCTACGAGACGACTCTATTCCTCGAAATGGTCAGTGTTTTCGGGCTGGTGCACAGCCCGTGGTGTGTCACCCACAGACTGTGGTGTGGCGGAGGTGCTTTCCTTCCTACAAGAGCTGTTGGATGGGGGCAGGGCCCCCTCCACGCTCAAAGTTTATGTGGCGGCTATAGCAGCGTTCTCAGAAACAACGCTTGGTCAGTCAATAGGAAGGAACGATTTAGTCATCCGCTTCCTTAGAGGGGCTAAGAGACTGAATCCTCCCAGACCTCCCTCAGTCCCCGTATGGGACCTTTCTACGGTTCTGGAAGCCATGAAAGGTGCGCCATTTGAGCCTTTACAGTCAATCGATTTGAAACACCTGTCTTTCAAGACGGTGTTTTTGCTGGCTCTCGCTTCGGTGAAGCGCATAGGGGATCTATAGGCAAACTGTGTAAGACCCACATTCCCCCATCAGTTCAGGCCGTACCCCGCCCTGTCTGTATGATGAAATTCGCGTCTCAGCGACGCTACCATATGTGGAAGAGTGCGGCTTCGCCCCTCCCTCTTCCTGGACTCCCTGTGAGTTCCCTGAGTGATTGTGCACTATATGTACCCCGGGCTTTCGCCCTTGGGTCTTTGGTGTCAGATCTCAGCATGCACGGCGTTTTGCATTGGGTCCCCTAGCGTAAGATATCTTACGCAGTACGAGAGACCTCTCGTAAGAGAACGTACTCGGTTACTAACGTAACCTCGGTTCTCTCTAGAAGAGGGAACGAGTACTGCGTATCTTGCCGTGCATGCACACGCTCTGGTTGCTTCGATGATGAAAAACCAGATAATAGCTGCCTGCGAGCGGTATTTATAGGCCTAGACCACGCCCATTTCGGCGGGACGTGACGCAGCGGGCGCGAAGTGCCCTGATTGGGTCTGGCGTCACGCCAGGCCTCGCTCGATAGGCTGCTGCAGTTGCCGCAGAGCAGCCAATAGGCGCGCGAGCTGTCTCGCCTATGTCTGCATGCTGCCGCAACGCGTTTTGCATTATTACAAAATTAAGGATCATTTTTGGCTTCAATATCTCGCGGAAAAAGGATTTTCCCCTAGCGTAAGATATCTTACGCAGTACTCGTTCCCTCTTCTAGAGAGAACCGAGGTTACGTTAGTAACCGAGTACGTTATGTGTGACAGAAAACATAATTGGCCGGTTTCACAGACGAGGCTTAAGCCTAGTCCCAGACTAAAATGCATGTTTGTGCTGAAAGTAACTTGCACTGACATATCTTAAAATATGTCAGTGCCATTGTTTTGTCACAAGATGCACACCATTAATGTTTTTTTTGTTTGTTTTTTTCTAAGACACGTTTATAAAAGCTACTTAAATGTCCTAATTGAACTAAGGCTCAATCCTGGCTTAATCTAAGCCCTGTCTGTGAAACCAGGCCATTAAGCTGTGTGAGCGAAAACATTTCAAAGACTAATATTCTTATACTATATCGCTGGTCTGAATCTGGGCTATAGCCAAGCCGTATGTAGACCAGATTGCCTTGATTTCGCCAGGTGGGCTAAAGCAGACCGCATATAGCCCATCCAATTCGGAGCTAAATCGTGACTACAGATCGACCATGTCTTGAAATGACATATTGAACCTTGTAGATATCATACCAATGCGAACATGATGGAATATTAACCATTTCATGCACTGCCTGGCAAAAAACAACAATTAATCAGTTTTGACTAAAAGTGGGCTACAATAGCCGGGTCTGAATACGAGCTAAATCGTGGCTACGCACAGCCTACACATATAACATGTAAAATAAAGTAAACCAAACAACTTGTAATCACAGTAGACTTGGCTTACATGATGGAATATAACACATCTCACAAGTTATTTTGGAAAAAAAATACATTTATCCAGATTAAATGTTATTTGGGCTAAAAGTGGGTTACACATAGCCGGACTATATCGGGTCTATATTTAACCCAGACGTTGAAATGACGGCTATTGCTTGCTGGGAAACTATAAAAAGCTGATGTAGTTTGTGGACCTTTCACTTTAAGCTAACAATGAAACGTGTTGCATGACATGACATGTTACAGGACAGGCTTAGCAACAAATTTACTACAAAAGTATGTTACCAGTTGAGTAACTGCAAACAAAATAAACGTACTCGGTTACCTAACGTAACCTCGGTTCTCTCTAGAAGAGGGAACGAGTATTGCGTAAGTTGCTTACGCTACGGGAAAGTTGTCTTTTTTCGAGATCTGAAGCCAAAAAATTATCCTTAATTTTGTATTTATTGTCAACGCAGTGCGGCAGCCAGCAGACCATAGCAGGCTGTATAAGCGTGCTCATTGGCTGTCCTGCGGCAACTGCAGCAGCCTATCGGTGAGCCCTGCGTGACGTCACGCCCAATGAGCCACGCGCCTCAGCCCACCAGAATGGGTGTGGCTAGCGTGTATAAAAGCTCACAGGCTGAAACTCTGATTTTCATGTCTTCAGCGAAGCTCTACGCATCGCTGGACTCTGAGAGAAGCTGCCACTGTTGAAACAAGCGACCAGCAAGCTTAGGACAGCGTCTGAGGAAGCTGGTCATCTTTGCTGCCTTCAGCCATCCGTGCCTGCTACGCTATCCGGCGTCATATATCCTTTTTCTGCTGTGTGTGTTCGCCGCTGCGACACACACTCTTCTAAAAGAGAAATTTCCATACGAGGCGTGGTTTCAAATGCCTCGCACCTCTCACTTTCCGCTCTCTCTCTCCCTCTGCTCGAGCCGCGCAAACTGCGCCGTTCGCAAGGGATGTCAGAAGCGGATGGTCACGGGGCTAGCTTCTTTACTTTACAAGAAAGCTACCCCGCCCTCGCGCGTCACTCACCGGCGAAAAGAGAGTGTTTTAGTCCCAACGAGGCCGGACCAACCTCCATTTCTCACACATTTCTCAGTACCCTCTTAAGTTCAGGCGACTGGAAATATATATATTGCAGTAAACAAGCCTGTTATAATACATGCACGCCTGCAAACAAACGCCGACGCAAAACTTGATGACGCTCTCTCTTCCCGCTCTCTCTCCCTCTGCTCGAGCCGCGCAAACTGCGCCGTTCGCAAGGGATGTCAGAAGCGGACGATCACGGGGCTAGCTTTCTTTACAAGAAAGCTACCCCCCCCCCCTCGCGCATCGCTGGAAATATCAATATTGCAGTAAACGAGCCTGTTATATTACATCAGAGGTCTTCATTCCTGCTCCTGGAGAGCCACTGTCCTGCAGAGTTTAGTTCCAACCCTAATTAAACACACCTGAATCAGCTCATCAAGCTCTTCAGAATCACTTGAGTATTCAAAGGCAGGTGTGCTGAAGCAGGTTGGAACTAAACTCTGCAGGACAGTGGCTCTCCAGGAGCAGGAATGAAGACCTCTGTATTACATGCACGCCTGCATACAAACGCCGAAGCAAACATGATGACCCCGTTCGCGTGCGTCACTCACCGGCGAAGGAGGAAAGAGAGTGTTAGTCCCGCCGAGGCCGGACCAACCTACATTTCTCACACATTTCTCAGTCCCCTCTCAAGTTCAGGCAACTGGAAATATCAATACTGCAGTAAACGAGCCTGTTATAATACATGTCATGCACGCCTGCAAACAAACACCGACACAGAACATGACGCTCTCTTATGCTTGCGCTAACTGAAAGCTTATGTGTTTTCCCCCTGTGGCTCAGTGGTGAAATCTTAAGCTTTCGGGCCAGAGACCCGTATTCAAATCCTGGCTCTGGCGGCAGATCAAAATTATGCTGTTTGCTTCACCGAGCTCGCGGCCAGCTTCTTACATACAGAAAGCGAACCCGCCTATCGCACCCTCCCGCTCTCAGGATGGTGTTCGAGTATTTATGAGTGTCTAAACCAGGCCTATTCAAATAGCAGCCCGCAGGCAAATTTGGCCCGATTGAAATTTATTCTGGCCCGCGGCAGATAAAAAATAAATTAAATTAAATTAAAAAAAAGTCAAAAAATAAAAAATCATGCCGCGGCGCACAGACAAGAGTACAGGCAAAGATTCTAGAGCGGAGCAGGTCGTCTCCATTGTGACAAACACTCATTCTCGCTGATTCGATGTTCTCACCCTGCCTATGAACATGCATCTAACATGGCATTGTCCAAGCCAAACCGCAAAGTTGACAGAGAAAATCGTAAGTTTCAGAGTGAATGGACGGAGAAGTACTTATTTACTGTGCCAACTACGGCAAGAGGGACCGATAGACCTGTGTGTTTACTGTGCAACGAATCAGTGGCCGTGGCCAAAGAATATAATGTGAAGAGACATTTTACTACAAAACATTCATCTTTTTCTGCGCAATACCAAGAGGGCTCAGTGGAGTCCTCGACAGTTTTCAGCATCCCTCCACCACCCCATCTCCTCACACTTACCTGGTTATCTTTCTAACCAAGAGATACGGGGGGAGTACTCTGGGTTCGGGCCCAATTTCCAAGCTCGGAGCCCTCCCCCCGGACAGCACGCCAAATACGCATAACTATTTATTCTCTGATCATTTGTAAGTGTGAACTCGTGAATTAAAGACTGCATGCTGGCGGTTGTTGACGAAATGATTGTTGACCAAAAAATGAAAGACCACGTGTCCTCATCTATTAAAAAAGTACCACTGTCAGACACTTCGTAGAGTGGATTTACTAGCAAAGGATGTATTTAATAAACTACTGGAAAACATCCAAAAAACGGAGCTGATGTCCACTGCTATTGACGAATCGACAGATACAACTGATGTGGCCCGCGTTTATGTGAGATTTTACGATGGAGTTCGCTTTCGTGAGGAGCTTCTGGGACTCATTCCACTGGAGGGACAGGTGAAGTGCTGTTTCAAAATGTTGTTGCGTTTTTCAGTGAGCATAAACTGGATTTACAAAAGGTTTGCTTGCTAGTAACGGATGGAGCACCAGCTATGCTCGGAAGAGTGCAAGGACTAACAGCCAGACTGTCAGCTGTGGCACCTCAAATGCAGTTTTTACACTGCATTATTCACGAGTCTGTCTTGTGCGCGAAGCTCAGCGGTGAATTAAAAAACACTATGGACAAGGTCACAAGCATTGTCAACTTCATCCGCTCAACTTCAAGCCTTCAGCATCGTCTTTTTCGTCTGTTGCTTGATGAGACTTCTGAGCACGCTGACTTACTGGCTCATTGCGATGTCAGGTGGCTCAGTAAAGGAAACGTTTTGGATCGTTTTTGTGATCTCCGCGGTGAGATTATTTCTTTCCTTCGCACAAAACGAGCGGCTCATTTCTTGGAGCACATGCTTGATGAACAGTTCATGACACACGTTAATTTCCTCTGTGACATTTTTGGACACTTAAACTCACTAAATTCAGAGTTACAGGGGCGAGAGAAATGAATTGCGGATTTGGTTGAGAGATTGTGTGCTTTCAAAACAAAGCTGAATGTATTTGTGTCTGACCTAACCACAAACAAGTTGATGCACTTTACACCCCTTCCTACATTTTTGAGCAGTACGCCAGGGGCAAAAGTCATGCCAACTGAATTCATGACAAAGCTGACTGAAAACTTCAGTGACAGATTTCAGGGCTTTAGTCTCCCAATGGAGGTTATGCAGTTTACTCGCGATCCATTCTCAATAAACCATGACTCAAACTTCATTGCAAAAGTTAAAGAGCTCATGCCTAACATTGATGACAGTGCTCTTCAGCTAGAAATGATTGATATCCAGTCTTCACTTGCTTTGAAACTGCACTTGCAGTCTGAAGGTCCAATCAACTTTTAGTGTAACCATATTAGCCAGGCTAAATACCCCACAATTAAGAAAGTGTCTGTGCTGATACTGACAATGTTTGGATCCACCTACACATGCGAGTCTTGCTTTTCTCATATGAATGCAATCAAAACAAAGGCACGTTGCTGCCTGAGCAAGTTATCCCAGTGCCTGAGAATTGCATTATGTTAAAATGGCAAAAGCAAATCGTTGTCACTTCTCCCACTGAGTCACATACTCTCACTGATAAATAAGGTCAACTAAATGAGTAAAAAAATATTCTTGTTATAGTTAGTTTTCATCAAGAGTATGTTTACAGCACATAGTTAGCAGATTTGTACTTACTGTACACTTGAAATGTTTTTTTTTTCTAGGTTTAAAATGTGTAGGCTACTCACTGTCTGAAAGATAGCCTACTTCAGGGATATTTGAATGTTGTTATTTCCCAAATAAGATTTAATACTTGAAACTGCAATTTTAGTTTTGCACTTATGACAGCTTTATTTTGATATATATATATATATATATATATATATATAAAATATATATATATATAATATATATATATATATATAATATATATATATATATATATATATATATATATATATAATATATATATAAGCTATTACACTGTAAAAAATCCAACTTGCAAATTGTTAACTCAGTTTAAAATTTTAAGTTGATTGGGCAAATTTTTTACTGCAATGTTGAGTTTACTTATAAAAACTATTTAACTGCAAGTGCTCTACTATTTTGTCCAATGAACACAAACAATTAAGTTGAGAAAACTTAATATTTTGATTTCATAGTTCGAACGTTTAACTTCCCGTCATCGCGCATGCGCAGTCTGTCTCGCTGTACGTTACTTGGGGTTTCCTCCTCCAACCACGCTATCGAAGGGACTGGATTTCATCTGATTGCGGTAAGTTTTCTTTAAGCCTTATGAATGAAAATAGGCTATAAATTGCACACATATGTTGATAAAATATAGTATTATGTTAAAAGATATATTTCGTGGTGACGATAAGTTTCTATTGTTAGAGATTATCCACGTAGCACATTGCTACTTAACGTGCTAACGTTACCCAGACTAACGTTAGAGTGAGGAAACATGCTTGAAAAAGAAGGACAAGGACGTGCATGGTGTTTAAAAGATGTTAACAATGTTAAGCTCAGTAAGTCGTGAATAAAGACTTAAATGCGGTGCTTGCGCTGATTGAGAGACAGAAAGCCGCTTCTCTCGGACTCGGACAGAATCTGAGTGCGAATTCAGCTATCTTTCGTGGCGTATTGCGATTTAATAATGACATACACATACAATTATGTCAATAACAAAAAACAAAACAAAAAAAGTATTCAAGTAAACACAGTCGGCAATGTCTTAAGTGAACATAACCAATTTGGTGAAACCTAGATGTTTCAGTATTAGATCCATGAGCTCTTAAAGTGACCGCAGTCCGTTCAATTTAATTTCAAGTTTATTTGTCACGTATACAAATTTCAGTTACAATTTGTACATGCTTAGGTTGAGGCTCAGTCATTCTACAGTAGTGCAATATAATTAAATACAATACAATTTAGAGGAAAAATTTAATAATAGAAGCCTATGCAAAACTAATGTGTTATGTTAAAAATATGTATGTTAGCTTTGCATATCAAATAATAGAATGGGTAGTATGTGTGCGGTATGTTTTAAAGTGAATAGGATAAAAATATTGTGTATCCTTAAATATTAGGCTAAATCCTTAATGTTAATCAATTAACAAAAGACAAAATCGCTGTAAATACAGTGAAACCTATGCATTGATTCTTTTTCACATTTGATTATTCATTTTCTGTATTATTTTTGCTACATGTTAAATTAACCTACTGTAACTGATTTTTTTGTTGTTGTTTTGTTTAATAAAATTATGTATCTTTGTTCTGTTGTATTTGTCCTTTTTAGACTAAAGAACATCAGTACAGTGACAAGATCCTTGGATGTGCTAAAACAGTGGCCTTTATTTTTTAAAAGATCAGGTGAGTTGAACTGAATTTACTTACTGTTTCTTACTGTTTCAACAATGTTTTTTTGTTTTTTTTCAGGGTCTCTGCTGAGTATTACAGTATCACACAAACTGATCCGAAGAGCACCTTTTTCTCTTAGTTAAATGAATACACATCTAGTTGTACAGAGCAAGTGGTGGAGATGAAGATCCTCACTTGATCATCAAGTAATTATTTTGCATGTGATCATATCTCTCTGGTTAAAGGCTGAATGGTGCCATCTCTTTTTCAAGGTAATTCCCATGCTTCACTTTGTATATAACTTGTTCCGTATTTGTTTTTCTGTCTTTCAGACACAGAAACTCCAATGTGCTTCCTCAAAGAAAGTCTACAACTCTTAAAGGTCTGCCTTTGTTTATGAGGGAAAAGTCTGGAAACATCCTGAAGACTTGCCTGGTAAGAAGATCATCAGCATATACACTCACACCTGATATATTTCACCTATTTACCAGATGCTGTTAAGAGATAGGTTTTGTGTGATATACAAAACTTATCATCAACAGACAAAGTCATGGTAAAAATTACTTTATTAAATAATTGTAGTTGAAACTTTCTCAGTGATCAGTTTGACTTCATCTGATAGCACAAATTCAACAAGCTGTTATTTTACCAAAGCAAAGACAGTGGAAAATTACTGCTTCACAACACTGTCCGGAGACATTCCCTCTGATATCTAACCTGTTAAAACAATACAGTGCACAATCATAAGGTTAAACAGTAATGTAGCAATAGCAGAGTAAATAAAATTAATATAATATGAAAGAATATGAATATAGGAGATATAAACAAGAAAAGGCAGCATGAAAGTAATCCATGTGACTCTAGTGATTTAAACCAATCTTCACTGATGCAATATGACCAGTCTTGGGTGATGAACAGAATGTGTGCCTTAATACATGTACGATTTTGGGTGACCTAAAATAACTAAACTAAAACTAAAAAAAGCATTAAATCAGAATGGCCGTGGATTCTGCTGTGGACGAATGCCACAGGCAATCACATCAATGCTGATATGGCATTGTTTGGAGTTGGGAAAATGTTTTCCGTTTATCAGTTTTAGCTCTATGGCTGAATTTGAACATGCTTAAAAAACATGACCACCTTTACTTTTCAAGTGAAGTTACATGAGCAGACCTTTAGGTACACTCTGTGGTCTAACATAATTCAATACAATAAAAAAATGACCCTAATTTTATGCTGATTTATTTTCTACTGCAGGACACAGAGCCAGAAGACATTCACAAGGGGAGAAGATGAGGACCTTAACTATCGTTGAAGATGATGTTGCCACTGTCCACTCAAACCCAAATATAAGGTGCCTCTCTGTAGTACTATAAGAGCAGTTTGGGCCAGATAATGTGCAAGACCTTTGCCACAGTTGTTACCGGTACTCTCCTCTTTGGCTTGATTTATGGCCCCAATGTTAACTATTCTAAAGCATTAAAATACACCAGTAGTAACTGGTTTAGAAAAAAAAACGTTTATTTATCTTGACCTAAAGTGCTCCGCAAGGCTGAGTTTTTTTTTTTTTTTGCATAGTCCTTCAAAAGATTGTCCAAGTAGCTGCAATCCATATGGATAATTGTAAGGTTGAGCATTTATTTATTCCAGTTTGTACTCTAATTTTGTGCTTAGTGTTTTTTTTTTTAAAAATAAATCTTGAAGAGTGGAATAGAACTTCATCACCTTAAAATATGTGTACCTAATGCAAATAGAAAATGTGTTGTTTTGCAGAATATTTGTCAATAAATAAGTTCTGTAATGATAGCAATGTCTTTTGTATTGTGTTGTATTTACAGTATGGTTTACTCCCTGCATTTGGATTCTTAATGTGAAGGCTGTACAAGTATCTGGGTGAGATATTTGAAAAAGTTGAATCAACTTAAAAAAGTAAAAAAGTTGAATCAACTTAAAAAAGTTAAAAATTGAATCAACTTAAAAAAGTGAAGCAACCAGCTGCAAAGCTTTTTTGAGTTTACTGAACTTCAGGACCTCTGTAGTTGTGCTTACTCGTTTCTTTGAGTTGGACTGGTAGTTGGATGAACTTCGACCACTGAAGTTGAGTAAACTCAAAAATGCTTTGCAGCTGGTTGCTTCACTTTTTTAAGTTTACTCAACTTTTTATTTTTTACAGTGTACTGAAGTTTACTGTTTTAAGGGTAAAAGCTATGTAGCCTATATGTCTCAGTATTTGCAGTTTTGCACTTTGTAGGCCTAATCAATACAAGTTGAATGTGCTGAAATAATAAAGGAAACCAAAAGAATAATGTACTTTATTTTATTTCATATATTATGTACCTTAGTATATAATATATTTTAATTTCCTTTAGCTGATATCAATTTGTCCGTCCGGCCCTCACAAATTTTGGAATTTCCTAGTTTGGCCCCCCTGCAAATGTATTTGAATAGCCCTGGTCTAAACATATGAGCCTTCAAGCATTTCGCTCTGTCAGTCCGAATGAAACGGAAGTTGAGATTGTCATTTTTTCCTTGTTGTGACGTATATCCGAGTGAAACGGCTTCTGAAATTAGAAAAAAAAATACAGGGCGGGGGTTGATTTCGTCCTTCGGGAATTGATTGGATCATTGGAGGTTGGGCGTTGCAAACAAAATGTAGGCAGATTTGAATGCCAGTTTACATTCAGTTGTGGAGGATTTCTCGGACTCCCCACCGTTACCCTCCCATGAAGGATTTTTTATTGAGGAGCCCGGCAACGAGAACGAGGAGCTAAATTTTCAGGCAGGAATCAGCCCATATTTATATGAGCCTCCCGCGAACCAAGATAATTCAAGTCAAGTTATCAGTCAAGTTCACCCTCGAGAGCATCTCGACATGTCCGAATGGTAGGCTGCTATCTATCTTAAACACCGATAGCCGCACCCTCATCGGCACTGGCCGCACCCTCATCGGCTCTGGCCGCACCCTTTCGCCATGGCACGTACGTGACCAAAAGAGAAGAGAGGTCGTTTCGAGGGGGGAGGGAAGGGTAATGTATTTGATTAAAGATTATAAGGGTACATGAATTTAAAAAAAAATAATGAAGTGCACAGATAAATCATTTATAATAAATACTACAATATTACATAAAAAGAAGATTCGTCAAATTTGATTTCATGCCGACTTTAAGAAGGCGACTGCAGATGTGTATTTTGCAGCCAACGAGCGCGTTGTACAACCCGCTCGCCTGCACCCAAACACCGTTTCTACGGCAACCCAGAGAAATCTCATTAGAGTACAATTCTGGTTATCTGGTTACGCGTAAAAAAATCCTGCGGCGCGAATTGAGCGTCTGGCGCGTTAAGTGCGTAAAGCCTTTATACTTTCGCCTGGCTCCGCAGCGCGAGTCTCCGCAGACTGCGAATTTGCGTCAAACGCGTGAATGCACAAAAAGCACTAATAAAATCATTCGCGCGTAAAATAAAGCCTCGACGCGTCCGCATGACAATTTTTGTAACAACGCGCGCGGCGCCGCATCCGAAGATGAACGACTTCGAGCCGAATCTTGCCGAGCTCGAACTTCTCACCACACCGGCACCCAGTTTGCACGTTAAATGAGTTACTTACATTTAAAAAACGAGCATACAATAGCATAAAAAAGTATTTTTAATGAACATTAAAGGTCCATGTTTAATAAAAATGTTCACGAAACTTAATGAAATTTTTAGTGAAATTAGAAAATATAAGAGATTGTTAATTTATTTATACACATTCGCATATCCATATATTTAGTTTTACTGTCACTAGAAATAATCTCAGCCTCAGGGTTTAATGGGTTTTACATGATTCTTTTTGTGGTGGCGGTGTGTACTAAGATAAACATTGTCACGTGTGTATAGCTTCTTCTTCTAACCGCTGATTCCTGATGGTTTAGAGGATAATTACTCGAGTCGCCCCCTATCGTTTCAAAGAATAGTACAACGGCGAGCGCGTCGAGTATAAACGCCTCGTCCGTTTGGGGAGATGCGCGCGCAGTCTGGGGAGACTCGCGCTGCGGAGCCAGGCGAAAGTATAAACAAGGCTTTTTTTTACGCGCGAATGATTTTATTAGTGCTTTTTGTGCATTCACGCGATTCACGCGTTTGACGCGAATTCGCGTCTGCCGCCCAAGTTGAAAAATCTTAACTTCTGCGTCAATTCGCGCCGCGTTAACCAATCAGGAGCCTGCTTGCTGCTGTCACGTGGTGAAGTGAGAGTTTATAATGTTATTTTATGTTTGGCCTCAATAAATTATTTTGTAATATGACTAAAATGTACAACAAAGCAAATCTTTCACTTAAAAACTCAATTTCAATATATGAGAGATACTCATTTTGTATTGAATGCAATTTATTCCATATTTATTCTAGATTATGAAACATTATTAATCTAATGTAAACACAATTTAGTGTATACAAACTAAAAACAAAATCACAGGACAGGTTTCACTTTTGGAGGCTGGCTCCATTTATTATCAAAACAAAAATAAATGACAGATTAGGTGGGTGCGGGCGAGGGTGAACCTCGCGCCGGGTTGTACAGCGCGGGCTCGTCAGGCAGCGACCACTCGAGGCCGAGGCCTTATACGGCCTACGCTGTCCTCGTCAGCGTCCTCACCATTAGATCCACCAAACCTAGCTCCTGGAGCAAATTGTGAAACTCCTGAAACCCTCCGGAGGGTCTGGTGGACTTGAGTACAGCGACAATGTCCCCTACGCAGCTGTTTCTGTTTCTGCTCGATAAACATCTAAAAAAGATGGCCGCCAACTGCCGCCAAGCTCCTCCTGTGTAGATCTGGGCTGATTTCTCACCTTTCTTAGGATCATTGAGACCCCACGAGGTGAGATCTTGCATGGAGCCCCAGTCCGAAGGAGATTGACAGTCATGTTTAGCTTCTTCCATTTTCTAATGATTGCTCCAACAGTGGACCTTTTTTCACCAAGCTGCTTGGCAATTTCCCCGTAGCCCTTTTCAGCCTTGTGGAGGTGTACAATTTTGTCTCTAGTGTCTTTGGACAGCTCTTTGGTCTTGGCCATGTTAGTAGTTGGATTCTTACTGATTGTATGGGGTGGACAGGTGTCTTTATGCAGCTAACGACCTCAAACAGGTGCATCTAATTTAGGATAATAAATGGAGTGGAGGTGGACATTTTAAAGGCAGACTAACAGGTCTTTGAGGGTCAGAATTCTAGCTGATAGACAGGTGTTCAAATACTTATTTGCAGCTGTATCATACAAATAAATAGTTAAAAAATCATATATTGTGATTTCTGGATTTTCTTTTTTTAGATTATGTCTCTCACAGTGGACATGCACCTACGATGACAATTTCAGACCCCTCCATGAATTCCAAGTGGGAGAACTTGCAAAATAGCAGGGTGTTCAAATACTTATTTTCCTCACTGTACATACATTTCATATACGCACACACACATACATTTCTACTCTCACACACGCATACATTCTCCTTTCATATATATATACATATGAAAGGAGAATATATATATATATATATATATATATATATATATATATATATATATATATATATTTTGGTATCCATTACTTCCTCTTTAAGCAGGAAGTCACACCCAGACCCAATACACATGCAAGAATTGCTCAGCTCTTCATCACAACTTTACAATGATGGTATTCGTCAAGTACAGTTTTTATTTTTTGGAGTAAGTAGCAATGAACATGAAATCAGGCATTTTTTAAATAATGTGCTAAAATGTATTGACCAAATGCAAAGAGAAACATGATTATTTGCATGATAGGCTGCACTGAGATCTCTGTGATCACATACAACCCCTATGTGTTTTTTGTTGTCAGTCTCAAGATTTGTTGAGAATTCAAGTCAAGAAATAGAGCAGCAGTAAATACACTGGAGTCCTTATATGGATGTCTAAATGTAGTGCGGACTGCTTATGAATCCAGACAAAGAATCAGGTCTGAGAACAGTTATGTCCTGTTGCACACACAGAAGAGGCTGTTTTTCTGTCGGCACATATAATTTGTATTTCTGTCACTGACAGTGAGAGTAGAAGAATTCATTTTGACTTGTTTGGCTCTTCATATGTGAACAAATCACTAGCTTGTGAACTGGATCAAGCTATTATTTGAAAAGATCTGCCTCAAAAGAACAATCCATTTGCAAATCCCAAGTTCACAACTTCCCTAATCTGTCAAAAGTACACATTTTACAGCCTACTCTTATACAATACCTGCTATAGATTTACATAAGAGCTTTATATAACTGATTTCGATAGGATGGAGTGAGATGAAGATTTGTGCTTTTCATTTATCATCAGAACTATTATTGTAATAAAACAATAAACCTGATGTTTTTTATGAACTAAATTGTTCACTGAAAACAAAGATTTTCTCTTTTTTCCTGTAACTTAAACTTGTGGGAGGAATTCATGATGTGAAGAAGTTAAATGCATGACTTGGTTTTCTAAAAGCCTATTCATGGTCAAGTGTTAACAAAAAGCCTGCAAAAAGTTCTGAAATTATTTTAATTAAAAGTCTATAGTCTAAACTAGTTATAACCTTTTTTAACCCTAAGATTTTGCAGGCTGTACACCTTTGCCAAAATGAAACACCCAGAGTATTTAGGGGCCAAGCTCTGAATGGGCTGTAGCCCCTATTGGAATTGTTTTCTTTATTATTATTTCTCTCGAATGGGAGTCTATGGCATCCCTATGAACCGTAAGTAGGAAAATTATGAAAATTTGTCCACTTGTAGTGATGGTAATGAATAGTAATCTGACCAAATTTGGGGTCTCTAGGACCAACTCTATAGTGCCACCACCAGTTCAACATTCATAATTGAAACAGTTATAACTTTTGAACTCTTTGTTCTAAAAAAATTAAACTTATACACCTGATTCCTCTCATCATGCTGATCACATTCAACATCTTACATAAGACTCCACCCATAGTTGACAGTTTGAAAAATACAGTATTCGTTTTTTTTGCTATAATCCTTCAAATTTTGTCTAATCCTAACATAAATTGGCTCAGATGATCTTTGGACCGAGCTGACTTTACAGAAATCTTGTATTCATATTTTTTCTAATGTTAAAATGTTGTGAACTTAGCGAACACTAAGTGGTGCTAAGTTCAAACTTCTCAGGTACCTTCAGGACATGTTGTTGAGAATGATCCCTGTCTAGTTTTGTGCCGATATGTCAAATCGTTTAAAAGATATTGCAATTTATGACAAATCAAATTACAGTCCAATGGTTCATCCGATCCTGGCAAAATTGATTGATCAAAGTTCTGCCAGGATCGGATGAACCATTGGTCTGTCATTTAATTTGTCATAAATTTCAATATCTTATCCTCCACCCAAGAAAGAACAAAATGTAACATTGTGTTGCACAAAACAAAAATCATCATATTTTATAATCTCTGATGGTTCTTCCGTGTTGCATAATGTATCCAACCTTCATAAAAAAATAAAGAAACATTGATGGAGTCTGACTTAAGTTTGGCTCAAATAAGTAAAGAAAAATATAACTAATTGATACTAAATCAATATGAAAAGTACAAGTAATTAGATAAATAACAGCACAGCTGGTTATGACAATGGTGAGGTGCTGCTGAAGTCTATATGTAAGAGTAAACTCAAGGGAACTGCTCTGAATGATTCAGTGAGTGAGTGAGTCCTACTTCAGTGGATCTCTGGTGCATAAGACAACAAAGCAAAGAGAATAAAGATACATCTACTCACTTAAAAATGTTGGGTTAAACAAATAACCCAACGTTTTTTACTGTGTACACACCATGAAAAAATGCAAATGATACAGCATTTTATAACTATTATACCTATAAAGTTGGTATTTGCCTTTTATTAATACAAACATTTCTAGAGAACAGGAGAGTTGTCAAATGGACAAACTTTATCACAAGTCAAAATGTAGCCTATCAAAATAATTTATGTCCTATTTATAATTTGAAAACACACATTAAAGCTTACTTGAACAGACACTTCTCTTTAAAAAGACTTGCGTGTGGTCCAGTGAATCTTGCGAAAATAACTGAAATGATGGAAAGATTCTATCCTGCTCTACTTTGTTACAGTACAGCATTGTACTTCTTACAAATTTCAGAGGTGTAAAAACCTTAATTTGCTTTTGCAGCAATCATTTAATGCATAGACTGTGCAAGTCAATACATCAATTCCAGCAAGCTATTATGTTTCCCTTTATGAAACATTTTGTTTATGGGCTTCCCTGAAAAGAGGAATTTGTCTTTCCACATTGCAAATGTGGGTTTTGTATTTCATCCCACATCACAAAAATCATGTACGGCAGAAATCTGTGGACTAAAAGGATTTCTCTGTAATAGCAAGGGTGAAATTTGTCAATGTTCTCAGCTGGGACATGCAAACCAGCGGTTTTTACACCAAAGTGAGATGTAGGTTTGAGGCCAGCCTTTTCCAAACACATTCCCATGTAAACATCATCAATGGGCAGTATAATTATAGAGTGAGACATGTTGTAGATTATTCTGGCCGTGAAGCCTGAGAGAAGAAAGCCTCCTCCACCACAGTAAGGAGGATAGCTCTCAGACTCCTGAACCTGCACCGGGACAAAGTATTTACTTGAAGAGCGTCTAATAGGCCCTACGTTCTGGATGAGGTGCCCGGTAAAGAGATGTTTACTTCCATCATTGTCCTCTTGACCTTGAAGATACTCAACCACGTTAAACGTATTGGCAAAGATGTCATCGTCCCCGTTTAAGAGAAATCTAGCCTGTGGGCACCATCTTTCCATCCACTCTAAGAAAAGGATCTGCTTCAGTGTGAGGTTAAAGAATGTATCATTGAAGTCCCACTGTAAAATGTCCTTGTTCTCATTGTTCTCCAGCTTCAATAACTTATTCAACCTGCGCTTCTCAAAGCCAGTTTTAGTTGTTCCGATTATGAAGACTCTACGGATCCACACACCTTTGTGCAGTCGTTCCTTAGCCCATGTTTTCCGCAGGACTTCTCGCCGCTCGTAGTTTTCTGGAGAACTCTTGATGACCAGCAGAAGGAAGACATCTGCAGAGTTCAGGGGTCCGCCACACTTATTAGGCAGGTCGAGCAGCATGGGAAAATTCCTACAGTGTCGGTAAAGCAGGAAATCTTGGATATGACCTGGCAGAGTAGAAAATCCAGTCACAGTATAAGCCGACATATTCTGCTGACAACGTGAAGACAAAGGCTGGGGAGTTTTGGATCTGGGCGAATAGATTTGATGACGGAGCATCTCATATGTGTCTTTGCTATTTAATATCACGTCGTCTTCAGTGTCGTTTTTGTTCATAATAATGAAGAGACACACAACACCTGTGAGAATTAATGCTATTTTTTCTGTGTTTTTCTTTCTCATCTTCGCACCTGTTTAGGAAAAGAGACACAATTCACAGTATGAACACAAAAGTTCTCTCAACAAGGATTTTTCAGACCTAATTACAAAATATTAATTCAAGGCTGTCCATGAAACTGAATTAATGAAAGGGATAGTTCAGCAAAAAAATGTAATTCTGTAATTTACTCAGAAGATATTTTATTGGGGGGTTGGATATATATACATGTATGTATGTATATATATATAAAATCATTATTACTATGATTATATAATGTCTAATTTTTTTTGGCTGTTGTTTGGAATAATATATCGTGTTCTACTGAAGGGGGTTGGATTACCATTCCCACTTTTATTATATCATGAATTGAAAATCATTACAGTTACAAGTTATATTCTGTAGAAAGAGATTTTTCATTTTGAACTTTATTCTTATTCATTTTATTCTGCTCTTCTCATGACAGCTGTATGAGACATGTAGAAGACAACTGTCTCTAATGTCAACAATGCATATGCATAATTAATGTGTGTGTTTTTGTTGTTGTTATTTTTGGTATTTGTAGCACAATTTGTCACAGTGTAGAAGTTGTATCAGTGCTCTGTGCCCTGTGTGGATGTAGTTTTCATGTTCTGTTGCAGTGAAGTCCTGACAAAAAATCAGCCTCAATGTGTCAAAGATAATGACTTTAAATGAACTAATTTGCGGAAAGAACAGAATACCATGGTCAGATACAATTTTCTGTACTGTTAACCTATTCAAAACCTGTGGGAAAGGCATCAACTGATTATCCAGTAAAATTCAGTAAACTCTCTATCAACTGATCAACTTTGACTCTAACTGTAATTCGAGTTCAAGTCAGGTTTGAAACAATGAGGGTTTTATATATATATATATATATATATCAACTCGCAGAACCTCTTAGTTGACTGATTCTGGAGATGACCGACCGCCCGGAAGCAAAGTGAACATGTGGGGGACTTGCTAACATTGCTGTGATAACTTTGAACACTACACATACACACAGAGACACACACACCCATGAGACTGCATACTAACACATTAGCTTTTAGTATTGGATATAAATTTCGGTTTCCAGATTAAACGCAATCTTAATTTGAATGATTCTTTATCAATTAAATTAATTAACAGTTAAATATTAATTTATTTAAATTTAATTGCAAAACGGTTTCTTTCCATTTAACATTTAGGCTATATACAGAAATACAGACACACACACACACACACACCTCTTACTCATTTTTCTAGGCCTATATGGAAGTGTTGAGAACTTTGTTTTCAGTAAACTCTCTGTCAACTATTTGAACTTCAACTTTGACTCTAACTGTAATTCGAGTTCAAGTCAGGTTTGAAACAACATTAGGGTTTTCAGAATTTCAGAACACACATCAATGTCCTTAAATTCTTTGCAACAAAATTGCTGGAGTTGATCATCTGTCTCATATTCAATTGCATGCAGACCTTTGGTTTGAGGAATGTTGAAACTCAACAATAAAAATGCACTGCACTACACAAGGAAACAATAGCACACAGGAGAGCTTTAGCATTTCCAATTTACAACATTAAAAGTTTATATTAAAAGATAACTTCATAAAACTCGTGCTTTATTCAGCGTGTTCTTCGATCCGCATGCAGCAGCATCAGAAGCAAAGGACAACGTGTGTGGTGTGCATTTATTGATAGATTGTCGACATCTACATCTGTGTAGTTCTTTGTTATAAATGCAGTTTACAAAATATCATGCGGGAGCAATTCAAGATGGTTTCCTATCCATTGTAAAATCTGGGCTTATTTATTTATTTATTTGTTTTATGAAACTTTTATCTATATGGCCTGAGACTTTGTGACTTTTTCTACTCTTGCTATACTTTATACTTCAGTGCAATAAATTTGCACAAATATGTTATAATAGTAATTTTATAATAAATCCAAAAGCAAAACACGCGAAAAGAACTATAAAAGGGAGTGGATATGGCAAATGAGCTAATGAGTGGTCCTTTGCAGTCGTCTACTGGTTATAGTGGTAATTTCATGCCATGTTCATGTTAAAAGTGTTTATTTTCTACAGAAATCCTCCACTAAAGCATGGCAGATTTTCCATGTTATCTTAATGAATGAAAATAATAAATGTAGATCTTCTTTAAAGTTGATTTTAGTGCAGAAATGTAGTTAAAAAAAAATATTAGCGTTTAAAACTATTTTTAAATATTTAAAAAATATGTAATATAAATATAAAAAATAAATATTTACCCACATATTACCAATCTAGATAATTACAATAATATAAAGTTTGTAAATTCTTAATGAATATTAGATAGTTATTTAAAATGATTAGAAATTAATTAAATATTCAGGGATTGACTTGATGTGTACTTAGTGTAGAACCTACTGTATTGTTCATGCCTATAGTATACAAACAATAACTATTAAATTTGTATTTTATTTTTATAATAAGTATAATAAGTGGTTTAAAAAATAATCCACCATTCTCCTTCTGTTTAACTGTAACACTATTTTGGCGAAAAGGCTACATTTAAATAACATCTTCATTTTTTAGGTATTTGAATTAGGCTTACGTACTTAATCAATCATTTGCACGGAAATGCATTTTTAAAGTAAACTCCCATCTTCCAGCTAACTGTAAATAATGATTAAAGAATGCTTTCCTCTAGAATTTTCATTTTAGGGTAGACAAATTATTTACCTGTAGGCTATACAACACATTAAAACAGCATTAATGTAGAGTAGTTTGAGAAGCAATGGATTGCAGAGGTAAAATCGTAAAGGAGGAAGTTTAAAAAAACAAAAAGTTGTTGCACTTCAGTGTCCAGATTCTATCAAAGCGTTATTAGTATTATTTTTTGGTCTATTAATGTCAATATAAAGGGAACCGTTGTTTCGTTCAATTAGATTCACAATAGCCTACATAAGAGAATCATACCATAAAATTAAGAATAGCCAACATACATTTTCTAACGGCAACGATCCAAACAAAGGGGGAGTAAATAGTTTAGTCACGTAAACGAAGCAGATAGAAACCATATTTATCTTACCTGATCGTCAACTTCTTCGGAATCCGTCTAAACAAGTAAGCCTATTTGTTCATGTAAAAAAACATTACCACCCTGTATTCACTGCTCAAACTCTCTCCTCCTAACGAGGAAATAACAGGAGCCCCTGTGGTCCGGCTGTCTCTAGAGGAAAGTGACCAACACCATCAACACCACATGTATGTATATTTAAATTTAATTGCAAAACGGTTTCTTTCCATTTAACATTTAGTCTACATGCAAGAATCATAATATACCATAATACCATAATATAAACAGTTGTGTTATTAAATTTTTATATATATATTTTTTTACAAATTATTTGATTTCTTCTGACACTAACAAAGCAGCACACATTTCGGACTGTTTTTGCAAATATATTATTTATATTATTATTATAGGCCGATATAATATAAACAACTATGTTGTTATTCCAAGAAACACAGACATAAACACACGCGCGCGCACACACACACACACACACACACACACACACACACACACACACACACACACACACACTTTTTTCATTTCTGTGCATCGTGTACTAACGTGTAATAAAATACTTTGAAAACGTATAATAAAATATGCATTAGCTCAAGGACAGTAAAACAAACTCCAAGTGATTTCAGTAAATTCAGCATGTAATATTGGTCCTGGGACAACAATCCTGTTGATTCAGGAACATGTGAAACTTGGGAAAATCTGATTATTTTAAACTGAATGCAAGTTAAATTACACAAAGAGGATGTGTAACAGGATGTGCACTTGAGCAATAGACCCCTCCCTTAAAGGGCCCCAAAAGTGAGACAGTAAATAGAAAATCAAATAGGAGATGCTTCAGTAGACTTGATGAGCTGCCTTTATATGGGAACAGCTCATTACGTAATAAATTGCCTGCCTGTCTGCTAATCTTTAACATGTTTGCATCACATACTCATTTTGGAGTGGCTATAGACTATGTAAACTGTGAACATGACAGACTTCTCTCTGATGACGTACGCTAGATTTCTCCAATCATTTGGTCCAATTAAACCCCACCCCTGCAAACTTGCATTCATCTGCCTTTATTTGTGAGTGCAACTCCCACATCTTAAAATTCAATACACAACCGATGCAGAGCCAAATCCCCACCCCACATTTTTTTCTTTTTTGATAATCTGTTAAACTCATATTCATGTCACAATACGGAAGAAAATATCTCTCTCTCTACTTTGATTTCATCGTGACTTTACAGTGATTCAGAGCACATTCCACAATGTTCAGACTGATAACAAAATTTAAATAGCATGTATATATGCCATACTGGCATTTTCCCTACTGCATTCAAGCAGGCTCGGGTAACTCCACTGCTTAGAAAAACAACATTAAGCACATCACTTGTAGAGAATTACAGACCTGTCTCTCTACTACCATTCATTGCAAAACATTTGAATGAGTTGCTTTCAATCAAGTAACACCCTTCTTGTCTCTGAACAACCAGCTGAATGTCAGACAATCTGGCTTCAAGAAAGGGACTTCAACCGAGACTGCATTACTGTCGGTCACAGAAGCCCTACGGACCGCAAAAGCTCCTTCCAAATCTTCAGCTCTCGTTCTCCTGGATCTGTCTGCTGCCTTCGACACTGTGAATCATCAGATCCTTGTGTCCACCCTCTCATCTCTGGGCATCACAGGTACTCCTCCCCACTGGTTTGAGTCCTATCTCACAGGTAGATCCTTCAAGGTTGCATGGAGAGGCGAGGTATCCAAAGCACATCAACTGACCACAGGGGTTCCTCAGGGTTCAGTTCTTGGACCCCTTCTCTTCTCCATTTACACCACATCACTGGGACACATCATACAGGCACATGGTTTCTCTTACCATTGCTATGCTGATGACACACAGCTCTTCCTCTCATTTCAACCAGATGATCGCACAGTAGCTGCATGAATCTCAAGCTGTCTGGCGGACATCTCAGCGTGGATGAAGGAACATAACCTGCAGCTCAACCTGGCAAAGACTGAGCTTCTCGTCCTCCCTGCCAATCCGTCTCTACAACACGACTTCACCATCCAGCTAGATTCATCAATCACCCTATCAAGGTCGGTCTGAAGTCTTGGAGTAATAAAAGATGACCAGCTGACCTTCACAGATCTCATTTCAAAGACAACTCGATCATGCTGGTTTGCACTGCACAACATCAGGAAGATCAGGCCTTTCCTAACTGAGCATGCAACACAACTTTTGGTCCAGGCCCTGGTCATTTCTAGGCTTGACTACTGCAATGCTCTTCTGGCTGGACTTCCATCATGAGCAACTAAACCTCTACAAATGATTCAGAACGCAGCTACTCGTCTCGTCTTCAACGAGCCCAAAAGGGCCCACGTCACTCCTCTGTTCATCTCTCTGCACTGGCTACCACTCGCTGCTCGCATCAAGTTCAAGGCATTGACGCTTGCTTACAGATCCATCACAGGCTCAGCTCCCTCCTACTTTCACTCGCTCCTACGAGTCTACATTCCTACCAGAAGCCTACGATCAGTCAACGAGCGACGTCTTGTGGTACCATCACAGAGAGCCAAAATATCTCTCTCCAGAACATTCTCATTCACGGTTCCATGCTGGTGGAATGATCTCCCCACCCTCATCCGGAATGCCGAATCCCTGACAACATTCAAAAGACAACTTAAAACTCCTCAAAAAAACTCAAAAAAAAAATCCTTTCCTTTAATCCTCCCTTGTCTGACTTATGCTACTACTCTGAGCAATGCCTGCACTTTGTATTTTGAGCACTTCTTGCATTGTTTTTGCTTCTTCACGATGACTCGCTTATTTTAGTCCTAATTTGAAAGTCGCTTTGGATAAAAGCGTCTGCTAAATGACTAACTGTAAATTATATAGCCTATGTCAATTTTAGAAAACGTTTATTTAAAAAAAAACGTTTTTATGTTAACTTTTCTGGCTTTACCGTTCACAACTACTTCGTATAATAATAATAATTTGTTACATTTATATAGCGCTTTTTCTGAGACCTCAAAGCGCTTTACATATGGAAGGGGGGAATCTCCTCAACCACCACCAATGTGCAGCATCCACTTGGATGATGCGACGGCAGCCATATTGTGCCAGAACGCTCACCACACACCAGCTTACTGGTGGAGAGGAGACAGTGCTGAAGCCAATCAGTATATGGGGATGATTAGGAGGCCATGATGGACAGAGGCCAAGGGGCAAATTTGGCCAGGATGCCAGGGTTAAACCCCTACTCTTTTTCGAAGGACATCCTGGGATTTTTAATGACCACAGAGAGTCAGGACCTCGGTTTAACGTCTCATCTGAAGGACGGTGCTCTTTTGGCAGTATGGTGTCCCCGTCACTATACTGGGGCATTAGGACCCACACAGACCACAGGGTGAGCACCCCCTGCTGGCCTCACTAACACCTCTTCCAGCAGCAACCTGGTTTTCTCAGGAGGTCTCCCATCCAGGTACTAACCAGGCTCAGCCCTGCTTAGCTTCAGTGGGCAACCAGTCTTGGGCTACAGGGTGATATGGCTGCTGATCCCGCTATGCCTCTGTGTATGCGTGTCTATTTTACATTCTTGCTTCTTACATGACTTTGACATAGTCTTTTCATTTACCGGCTTTAAATCATATTGCCCGTCATGCACAGTTGCCCTAAACTAAAGCCACTGGGGGTGGCTTGATCACAGTCTCCAACTGAGCAAAGATTGTGACAACAAATCTGGCAAATATTACCTCTTTAATTCAAACTTATTTCAACCATCTCTGTATGGTCTCTTTATGCAATGTCAGGTAAAAACAAACCTGAAAACGTAACAAATGTTTTGTTTAAATTAAGTAACTGCTCATGGACTGGACCCCCAGGAACACATGACCATAAAAAGCTTAACAACCTTATTAAAGGGCGTGTTAAGGGATTCAACAGCTCATCTTTCCACAGTCACCCTGTATTTCTGCATGAATTGCCATTTGAAATTTGCCCTCGATGATGGCAAATCTATTTGAATGATTTACGAAGATCCAGGTTGACCGCTTTCTCCAATACACAGCTGAGATTACAGCCATCTCATTTAAAAAAGAATCACTAACTGCACACACACACAAAAGAAAATAATAGGTTAAAAAAATTTGCAAAAGTACAATTTCCAACCCATATAATTTATTTCACCAAGCCCAACATATGACGATACCATGGGTCATTAAAAGCATTCAAACCACTTTTTTTCAAACTCAAGACTTTACTATATATATATAATCAGAAGAACTAAACCTCTTTTTAACACTAACTTAGAGAAAACAGTAAGTGATCCAAAACAAAAAAATAAATAGCATTTCTTTTTTTCTCCTCGCATAATAAATATAACACAACTATAATCTAGGCATTTCCAGCATCAATGAATTTTAAAATAAAATCTTTTCTTAACTGATTTTGAGAGGCAAGACAGAGATTGTCGACTTAAATGGTGAATGGAGATTATTCCCTTCACAAACCACAGCAGTATACACTAAACAGAACATCTTAAAACAAGTTCAAAACTACTTAACATCATGTGATAACTCACAGATCTGTTGTGTCACTACATGATCAGTTAATTATTGACATGGAGCTCCGAAAACTCTCACAGTCATATTTGGGGTGATACACACAATTAAGTTAAAGGATTAAAAAGTCTGATACAGTGAAGATAGTGTATTTGTATACATTACACTGAGCTCAAATTCAGTTTGACTGGTGTTCTATATGATTATCAATCACAACTAGACATATGGAAAAAATGTAAGAGCATTTTTGGGGTCACCAAGCAGAATGTTCTCATGGAATCCATCTTCCTGCCTGGGCGCTGTGATATCTACCACAGGAAGTGTGCAGTTTCCATTACAGGAAAATACTGTCATCATGTTGAACCATTCTGTGTGCCACCCTGAACACACAAGCAACATATTATCTATGCAGAGAAGCAAAATTTGAACAGGAAATATGCAAAACAGTGCATACATCATTTAGCAGCTGCTATTTGAAATAATCATGTTATAAAGAACACAACAGAAACAAAATAACTGAACCATTGGGAGACAATAGACATCAAAATTAAATAACTTGTTTCCTTAATGCATTCACTGATGAAGTATTATAATTAGGGTTGGGCGATATGGCCAAAAATATCACAATATTTTTTCCATATCATACATTTACCATTACCATTGTGTTTTATGATTTAATACAAATTTATATAAAATTTTACAATTTAATCAAGCTTTTAAAATGTTATCAAATGAAAATATAACAATTTACAAAACACTGCATTTTTATTTTTTGTCAACAGAATTGTATAAATTAAAAACATGGATGAAAAAAATATGATATTCCTTATATTACTATGAGAAGTACATTTTAGTATACAGTAGTGATATATTTCCGTCATCATTTCTTAAAGTTAAACCAAACTATTAATTTGATAATAATAATTCGTTACATTTATATAGCGCTTTTTCTGAGACCTCAAAGTGCTTTAAATGCTTTGATGGTTGTTGTTTTAGTTTCAGTTTCAGAGTGTATTTGACAGTGGTATTTCTCAAATGAAAGGGCGAAAAGCTTGCGAAGTGACTCGCAAAGCACCTCAGGAAAAGAAGTTCATCTGTTCATATCCTCTGAGTGAGTGTCACGTGTGTGAGCTTGGAGTGGCAGCTCACTGCAGAGCAAATGGGTGGAGCTTAAGTCTAGCTAGACTTCCAGTGAGGAGGAGCGAATGTAATTCGGGCCTAATGGGTGGAACTGCAATATCCAACTACACCCTAACCCTACACAACTCTATCCCTCAACAGAGAGGTGGAGCTGGACGTAATTTGACTCAGTGAGTGTGCAGTGAGCACCACTTGTGAGTTTGTGTATCAGACGAAACCGTGTGCCGTTCATTCACGGATAGACACGCACGCAGAAATCACTTATTAGCAACATGCACTGGCTAGCTGTTGGCGCGTTTATTTCTGCTATGTGATAGGTTGTCAGATTATTAATCCATATTGAAAAAAAATATCATCGTTATCGACGTAAATTTTATTGCGATGTCAATATGATATTGTTTATCGCCCGGCCCTTTAATTGCAATACATTCATTTCAATTCATGGTCATTCCATTTTGAATGAATTATTTTTTTGTTTTTAATTGTGGCTCTTACTTTATGCTCGTGTACCACAGGTAGCTTGGATAACAGAAGAGGATCCTGGGATTCTTTAAGAGTCACATCTCCAAGAAGAGAAAGAGAACGAGAGGCACAGAATTCAGACCGCTGCCACCATAGCACCACCCCCACCAACAGCAAACTGATGATGACTAACAAACAAAGAACAAATAAAGGTTATCAAGGGAACATCAGTCCAGACATTTCTCCAAAAAAATCATGAATGCATTAAAGGGGTCCTATTATGCTTTTTCACTTTTTTAGTTAGTGTGTAATGTTGCTGTTTGAGCATAAAAATGATCTGTACGGTTACAAGGCTCAAAGTCCACTTCAAAAGGAAGACATTTTATTTAACAGAATCCACTTTCCAAGAACTACAATGCGGTTTTTCCAGGCTTTATAAAGTCACAATGTTACTTATTTAAATAATCCCCGCCCATGGAATAAGCAAAAAAAAAAAGGGGACGAGGCCTGGTTGAGCTGCTGCTATGTCAAAGAGATGCTTTTTTCCCACCCCATTTGTTTGTCCTTTTCTAAAGCTGACGAAATGGTTGTGGTTAATTTATTTTAAACACTGTTCCTGGACATTATTATCCCGTTTATCACATTTTACGGAGAACAGCTTCCAGAACCCAAGAGAGTACAATGCAGGCTACGCATAAAAGCTTCTCCTGAAATGGAGCAGTTTTCATTTTATCAGGACAATCTGTCTGGATCACTTGTAAGTATGTCTTATTATTTGTACACTGAAAAAAAAATGATTCGTTGAATTTAATAAAACATTTTATCGTAAGTGGTTGCACACAATTGATTTTAGCTACATTTAAACAAATGCATTAAGTTGAACTTAATCAATTTTAGTTCAACTTAATGCATTTGTTTAAATGTAGCTAAATCAATTGTGTGCAACCACTTATGCTAAAAAAGAAGAAGATTAAATTCAACGAATCACTGCATTTTCTATTAACAATTACAATTATAAGTTTTAAGTTGTTTCTACGATGTAAACAAAGGGCAAAGCTGTTTGGCTCTGCTCGCCTGCTAGCCAACATTAGTGCTGATATAGTGTTAACCGTAGCTTTTGTAAGCTTTCACTTTTATAAGGCTGTTCACCACCCCTTAGAAAAATTAACCATGGTTTTGTGATCGATTACTGTTTGTATTACCATAATTTTCCAACAAATATCATGATTAAATGGTGTATAACATTGTATCTAAAATGTATAAAAAAAATAATAAAAAACCACAAAAAAAAACCACACCACTCTGAAACGTCCTGTGAAATCCGTGCTTGCAAAGTCTGTGCATGAAATCCGTTCTGCATGATCCTCTTGTTTGTTAACATTCTTATGTCTGAATCAGGCTTGAATTGGTTTGAAATTGACACCATCCTTAAAGAAACGGTTCACTTCAAAATGAAAATTCCTTTATCATTTACTCACCCTCAAGTTGTTTCAAACCTGTATGAATTTCTTCTGCTGAACACAAAAGAAGATATTTTTGAAGAATGTCGGTAACCAGACAGTGATGTGCCCCATTAACTTCCTTAAAAGAAATACAATGGGGTCCATCAACTGTTTGGTTACCGACATTCTTCAAAAATATCTTCATTTGTGTTCAGCAGAAGAAATTCATTCAGGTTTGAAACAACTTGACACCCTCAGTAAATGATTTCATATTGAAGTGAACTATTCCTTTAATATTTAAACCTGAGCTGAGCAGATGAAAGTCAGTTATGGTAAGGGGCGTTACATTTCCCGAACACGCACTAAGCAGTACCAAACACAACACACTGAGCCAGCTAACCAATCACAGCACATTTCATATTTCAGCTTCATCGAAACAGGAACTATATGGAGCGTTCGAGACAGACTGGGGAGAGAGGCGCTGTAATGTAAAATATGTAAAAAAATCATGTGTTTTTTGGACAATCACGCGTGAAAGCCTATTCTTGTACACCCCAAAAACAAAATCAAGACTTCATAAAAAGCATGATAGGGCCCCTTTAAGGCTGCAACAGAGAAGTTGAACCAACCAGTCAAAGACAGAATCCATGAAAATGCTGAATCAGGAAGTGGGGTTCCTGTTCCCGACCGCAATAGATCCTTGTCTGAAAATGGAAGGAAGAAACACTTTATATTTTTGTTCTTGAACCTGAAGGCTTCTGCTACATAAAACCATTTAGAAAAAATAAACAATTAGTCTCAGTCATCCTGCTTCTGATCTCAAGTTTTGCTTTTGTATGAGACCCTTTTCCAGTAATTGTTTAGGTGAGTACACAACTAACAGAAGTCAAAGGATGGTATCCTGTTTATGTATTGATAAGAATATCCTCCATTTTCCAACTGAGAATCAACTGAGTATCTAGTCATCTGGTCTCTGTCCCTCTAGGTTCTCCCAGTGCACTGTAGTGCTTCACGAGATCTGGAGGGCATTTAAAGTCAGTTTTTAAAATCACAGGTTAGAACCAGTAGTTTAAAGCATAACAAATAAACAAGGCTTCTACAAAATTAAATGCACACAAGACACGGTTGAAAAAAAAAAAAGAAAGAAGAAAGAAAGTGGTTTTCACAGCAAAGGTGTGATGACAAATTAAATGCAGCATTTCGGAAAGTACATGTCACTTTACGGTTAGGGTTAGCCTAACATGTGGGTTAAGCAAATTTAAGCTTAACAGCATTAAATGTTACCAGAACATTGTGTTTGACATAGCAGGTGCTTGCCTAACAAAAGAGCAAAATAAGCAAGATATGGTCTACTAAACAGTAAATTGTACCTCAGTCAGTAACTAAGAAGAACCTGGGATTATGAAGTTTACCACTAATGTACACAGACACAAATACTCACGTACCAAAGTTAGTCTGTTGTGGGTCAGAGCAAATGAATTGAGGTTTTTTAGAGAAGAGATCCGTGACGCAGACTGACAAACAAACCTCTCCAGAAATACCGCATACAGCATGACCTGAAGTTGCATGGGCAAACACACAGGTACAAACACATCAACACATTGAAAAATATTGAATTTCTATGTATTAGAGATGTCAGTAAATTCAAACCATGGTTTGGTTTTGTAGCTAATGCGATTAACCACAAATTCGTTTGAATTTGTTGTAATAAACTCATTTTGTTTTATTACTATTTGTCACATTTCAGAATGAAAGTCATCAAAAGTAAATGGACGTAAGAATTCTTTAGTGACCAAAAAAAATCGTACACAAATCTGCATACTCTATATGCGTTCTCTATGAAACTAAAGTTGTAAATTGCATCCTGGGATGCTTTTTTTAAACACTACTGAATAAGTTCATGTGTCATTTGAGGTTGACATTTATTTTAAAAAAAAAGTCACACTTATAACCAGCAGAGTAACACTTTATAATAAAGGACTCATTTGTTAACATGAACTAAAAATGAGCAATATATTTTTACAGCATTTGTTAACCCATCCTGTTCATGTTTGTTCACAGTGCATCAAAGAGTTAGTCACCCAAAGATTTTAATTCTTTCACCATATATGTCAACTGTTTACTATTTACATTAAGATTTATAAAGGATGTACAAGTATTGTTCATTGTTATTTCATGTTATTACATGGCTTGGTTGAATTCCACTGCAGAATGCGGTCTGTTATTTCTTGATAACAGACCGCTGCTAAGTATAACACACCGTTGACATGCTATGGACGCAGGATTCTAACCGTAGAGACGGAACAGACTATTTTCTTTAGCGGAAGCAATACAATCGTTTTTAAATCAATAAACTCCTTTTTAAATCAATATTTTGTGTCAAATTATTGATTTATTTGGTGGGTACATGTAATACGCGGGATAATGTAGAGTGAGGCGGTTGTAATAGCGAATACAACCCCTTCAGGCTGATTCAAGACCAGCCTGTCGGGGATGTATTCGCTATAACAACCGCCTCGCTCTACATTATCCCTTACTCAACAAATGAAATCTTATTGGAAACTGTTACCACTAGTAGTGCATGCTTGTATGTACGTGTTGTAACGTGTATGTAACACTAGATTAAGGTATTTTATTTATCTAAAAATATTTTTTTTGTCAAAAAAGGCGAACTACAGCTACAAAAAGCATACATTTACCACTACAGCATAATCAGTAATTAACTCTTCCATCATTCCGAATCCGATCTGGATGTAGTCTGACAAAAATGGGATTGTTAAAAAAAGAATACATGAAGACAGAATAAAACTGCTTTTAAACACTTTTTTTGTTTAAAAGCAGAGGGTCTCTTCTTTCTTTTGATATATTGCATGTTAAGATATACACACAACAAAGTATTCTGGGAAATTTGAATTTGAAATTTGAAATCTGAAAATGATCAAAAACACTGGCGTTGACTGGCAACTTTTTAATATGTAAAAGTTAATATTTCGTTGGTTCTCTAATCTTCGCATGCATTCATAATTTCTTTATTTGACAGTCTGGCCAAAAACTATATCCGTACAAGTTGGCATGTTTCATTGCATTATCACATATAAAACAATTGACCCCAAGCACAACTATGCAATATACTTACAAAATCTTAAAAACATTTTTAATGTTATCTAAACATAGGGTGAAGAATCTGAAGATATACATTTTTCTAGGCCAGACATCACTTTTGGCCACTAACAGTGTAAAGATTTGTGTCTACCTGCAGGCTGTAACAGTGGCTGAAGGATGACCAGCCCAGCAGGTGTGACGGATCCGAGTCTCTGAGTCACCTGGAGCATATTGCCGTTGTGCTTGTCTGCACTGCAGATGGATTTGGTAAATTGGTCACTCCAGTACACTCGACTCTGCATGACATATACATCAGAAATTCAGTACTACTCCATTATCAATGCCATTATACATTTTATAATATTAATATTTCAATAAAAATCAAAACACATATGTGAATATGGATAATATAAAACATTATAGAGTGTCACAGGTGTGTTTTCGTTTTGTTGCCGTTATAAAATCAGCTGTGGTCATTTGTAGTGAAATGAATTGCATGCAATGTGTTATGTACCTCAAATACGGCCAGTCCAAACGGTTGATCCAGATAACCATTAGACTCCACAACCATCTTTCTATGTTGTCCATCAAATGCAACCCTTGATATTGTGCGCAGACCTGAGTCCGCCCAGTACAGCAGACCACGAGGGATATCTTAATGAGGAAAGAAAAGTTATATCTATCAGCTTATTTATTAACTTTAACTTGACCAAAATAGATGACAATAAATCTTTTATCAAACTCCTATCTTGTCTTATCTTGTTTTCTAACTCTTATCTAGTTGTTTTTGTTTGATTAATGGATTAGTTTAAAGGGGTCATAAAATGAGAAAACAGATTTTCCTTGATCTTTTGACATATAAGAGGTCATTCTACTATATAAAAAAAAAATACTTTAAGTTTCAAAACTCAAAACTTCCATGTTAGTCCAAAAATGGCTTTTATTGAAACCAAGCTCCGAAAACTACTCGTTTAGGATTTTGTCACATTATTACGTCATTGTGTGATGAAAGACTGCCTCTGCAGAAGAAGATCAATGCCTACTTCTACATCATTGCCTTGTCCTTGTTGTGTTTTTACCGTGCCACTATTGCTGTGTCTGTTACAGATCGTTTGATAGGTACGGAGTATTTATACTAGCATCGCAGTCAAACTGAACTGTCAAACTGACAGTTGCGATTTGCTGTTCTTTCCTTTGCTTCGGTATTTATGGGGTTAATGCATTGGATTAGCCCATTAGAACGAAAACACGTATCCAAACCATTCGCTGTAATACTGAATAAAAGCGTCAGTGAGCGACATCTTCTGTTTAGTCATCAGTAAGACATTACAGTGAGTTTCACTTTATTGAAACACGACACTGCAAACGACAATTAATTATTTTTTTACTTTATCGAAAATTATGAACTATGAATAACCTATAAGAACGACAAACAATGGTACATTCATTCATAATTCAGTTTGTCAATTATAACTGTGGTAACTTCAAGTGGGTAACAAATTTATTTTGTATATATATTTTATTTGCCACAACCAAGACATAGGCTATGAGCATAATGTAATATGTTGTTTCAAATTGTTGGCAAATGTTCAACTATCCAATCATAGCAGTGGGTGTTTACTTCCAAGTCTTGAATATGACGCACACATCAAAACAAGAGTGTTTGAAAGAGAGGGTCAAAAACAGAATAGAAAATATCTTATTAGCCTACTTCTAAATTACAATGTTTTTTTATGTAATCTTGATAACATTATAAGTGGACCTCAGAGACCATTATAAAAAAAAAATGCCGTTCATGACCTCTTTAAGGATGAGTTTGGTTTCATTTATATAAAATAAAAATCTTGGTACAAAAAGTGATTAAGTAAAATGAGCAGGCTGGATCTCACAACTAAATTGCTCATGAGAACACTTTACAATAATATATAATTAGCCTAATAATAATAAATAAAATAATTCTGAATCATTTAAACATTTACTAATATATTATTAAAATCAAAAGTTGTATCAATTAACATTATTTAATGGACATGGGTTGAAATGAACCAACAACGAACAGTTGTATTTATATTAAGAAACAAACAAAGATTAATAATAACTAACAAATGTACTTCTCACTGTTGGTTAATTTAAGTTAATGCATTAACACACATTAATCAATGGGACCTTTTTGTAAAGTGTTACAGAGAAGTCTAACCTAGAGAGATTGCGACAGGGGAACGTATGGATGAATTTATCAATGATATTCTGCCTGTCCCATCCAAACTGGCTCGCTCAATTCTGGGAGACGCCCCACTCTCTGCCCAGAACAGATACCTAGTGGAAGAAAAACAGGTTTAGAACACATACAAATTCAAACAAACTTAGGAACACAAACAAAGATGTGTAGAAAACTAATAGGCCTACATTTCTGCGAGTCAATATAATGGAAGTGGATGGGCCGCTCAAAGCTGACGCTTCAAAAACCACGCAAAATGAACACAACGATAATTCATAACACCTTAGTTGAGGAATCAGTAGCCGCGTTTCCATTACAGATTTGCGCAAAACTTTTGCGATATTTTCTATATGTCGTTAAAAAAAACTACCGATGTTATGCGACTAAAACGTCTTTTTTTTTTTTTTTCGTGTGAGAAGTCATTCCAAAAATCATGGCAACAGATGTTGATAGGTTTACGTATATTGAAGCCACCGCACTAGCCATTATTTTTAATCGAAGGAGAGTAGGCGTGTTATCCAAGCATTAATGGCAAGAAAAGCCCCTTATAGGCTACTTGTGAGCAGCACTATGAGGTGTTTCTGTGTGTTCCTTTCTCCTATCTGCTTCAAGGTCTTGATAAATTGTGCCATTCCTTTGTTGTTTAGAATCCAGTATTTCCGAAATTCTTTTGTCTTTTATGAGTTTAATAAAAAAAACTCTGTCTCATTTTCTGTCCAAACATAGGCCTACTGCATTATCTTTAAAGAATGATCGACTTTTACGTAGGACGCCAGGTGACCCGTCAAGACAGTTTTGCAAAATACTCCTTTTTCGTAGGCCCTATTGGTTGAAAAACCACCTCATGCGAGCATAAAAACTTTTTTGCAAAATTAACGCGTTTCTATTGGGCTTCATTTCACTTTGCGAAATTTGAAGGGTAATGGAAACGCGGCTATAATGTCTTCTTAAGTGAAAGATAGGTGTGTGTGAGAAAAATACTAATATTTTATATAAACCATTGCTTCCAGGCAACTGTCAAATGTGGATTCATGAGTTCATAATGGATGTAAATGTCAGCGCATTGTGAAACTCGCACTAGAAGTGATGGCCTATTTTTGTAATGTCATGAAAACTCTATGCAGGTGGAAATAGCGCTCTGATTTTTACATAGGATGAGGTGTCAGATAAAGTTGCCCAAATCTCTATTTTTCTTATTGTTGATTCAGGCAATTAAAATAGGAGGACATTGAAGAGAGAGGAGCTTTGAGTTCAGTCAGCAATTAATTGAAACTGATATCCAGTTCCTCAGGTCTTTCCCTTTCCCAATTACAAAAGTTTAAACTGCATTGAATAACTGCCATGTTAAAGATTCGTGAGAAGGAAGATCCTACTTATTTAGGTATGGCTATTTCCTTGTTCCTCCTCTAGCACTATAGAGATGAAAAGAGGTAATTGTGGGAGGTTTCTAAATTTATTCCCAAGTTTTTTTCTTAAAATTTCTGCAAAATGAGACAAGGTGTCTGTTAAAGAGAAGAACAATCAACAGAACAGGTCAACACGGCAACATAGACCCTCACCAGCCAAGATTTCCACATTTATAAATGAAAAAAACTGTTGTGTAGTTTTCCTTTACTGTATGAACATATCATATTTGGTTTCTTACATTATGATAGAATGAGGCATATACATTATTAATAATGTTTAAGTGCTTAAGGAATTAGAGAATTAGTTCCTATTATGGAGAGTACAAACAAATAAAGCTATTAAACCTGTTATTATTTAATGCATTTAAGATTTTTGAAATAGCAAGGCCATTCATTTTTTCTTTCTTTTTTATTCATCTGTGTAGATTGTATTTACAGTATATGTAAATTCATGGCAGTTTTGTAAAAAAAATTTAAGTGACAGTCAACTTCTGCATTACTTCTTGCGCCAATTTCTTCACAATGTGTGTCCAAAAACATAGTCCTCCTAACCTTATCTCAACCCATAACTTCTACCTAAAATCAGAGGGAAACAAAAGGTGAACAAGAATGTTGTAGTTGTCACATTCATTTGTTGTCTGGTCTTGCGGATGTTAACCTCAATGACGATTGTTAGATTTGTGATTCTCAGAGTGCTAACTGCTTTGTTCTTTGTTTTGGCCAGTGTTTTATTCCCCTGTGTTCTCTAGTTACATCTTGTTTAAATAAACACTTCTCTGCTTCTTCCTGGTTATTTGGTCACATTGTTTGTGTAAGAGCTAAGACAACCAGGAAGAACAAAATGTACTAAATCTAGCGTGACGTGAGGGTGAGTAAACGATGAGAGAATTTTCAATATTTGGTGGAGTACACCTTTAAAGACAACATGATCAATATTGACCATATCTTTCATGAACAAATGTTATTGTGCACAATTCATCACAATGACATTATTCTAAAAGAAAAAAAGTTTTCTTTATTCTTATTATAAATCAAAATATTAGCACTTGTCTTTATAATATAAAATATATTACACCGTATGTGTAGGTACATCGTAATATTTTGAGGAGTTGCTAATATTAATAGCAAAAGAATATTGACCTATAATATCCATCCACCATATTACTCAAATTCCTATGATTTGAATAAAGTCCTGTCCTACATTCTTTTCCAGCAGATTTGTTTTTTCTTTCTGGTTCACATTTATGCAACTTTTGCCCGGTTTCACAGACAAGGCTTAAGCCTAGTCCCAGACTAAAATGCATGTTTGAGCTATTTTAACCTAAACAACTTGCACTGACAAAATAAATCAGTGGCATTGTTTTGTCTCAAGATGCACACCAGAAATATATATTTTTTCTAAGGCACGTTTATAAAAGCTACTTAAATGTCCTATAACTCAACTAAGACCTGCTCTTGGCTTAATCTAAGCCCTGTCTGTTAAACCGGGGATAAGTGATTTATATAGAGAAGAAGACAGTATTTTACCCTAGCAGTGGCTGGACAGCAACTGCAGTAGGTCTGGAGAGTCCAGACACAAGCTGCCTTTGTTTGGAGTCATTCAGAGAGGCCACGTGTAAAGCATGAGTACTGGTGCTGACCCAGTACAAAAGCTCATGGATCCAGTCTACCGCCAATCCCTGAACACCTATGGAGGCGTTTAACAACACAGCTGGTCTATGGTCACTGGCGTCTAAAGACATTCTGAAATAGACAGAAACTGGCTTAAATTGTGTGATGAGTGATAAAATGTATGAATAGCATATTCATTTTCTATTTAATCAATATGGTGCTGCACCTGTAGATGACGTCATTCTCTGGACTGGTCCAGTATAGCATGTTATTTGCATTAAGTGCTGTAACAGGTCCTTGCGAGACACTTTTATACGTGATGTTTCTTTGCTCAGAGCCGCTGAGGTCCATCCACATAACACCCTCATGAGTGCTGACCACCACATGACCAACAGCACCTGTACAAGACCAATCGCTCACCAGAATCAATGTTGTTACTGTTAATTAAAACTATTTAAAAAAATTATTAACTGAAATAAAATACAAATATTTGATTACTAGATTTTAAAATAAAAACAAAAAACAAAAAAAAAGACAGTTAAATAGATATATAAAAATTATAAAAATGACAAACGCACAAACCAAAATTACAGATCCCTTAAACTGGAATGGAGATGGAGGAAAAGTTATTTGGCAATGCTTTTGTGTTCCCCTGAGAAACTGAGTTCGCTCACAAAGTTTTTCAGGGGAACACAAAACATTTGCGAGAGAACGCAAAAGCATTGACTTATTATTTTTCCTCCCATCTCATATTTTTTTCCGCCACCACCATAACCCTTTAGGGGCTCCGTACAAAATTACTAAAACTTAAGATAAAAATAAAATGAAAACAGAAAACATATAAGCCAATTCAAAATATTAAGAAATAATATACACAACACAACCATTCAAAAGTTTGGGGTTGGTAAGATTTTTTTTATGTTTTTGAAAGAAGTCTCTTATGGTTACAAAAGCTGCAATTATTTGTTTAAAATTACAGTAAAAACTGAAATATTGTGAAATATCATTACAATTTTAAAATAACTCTTTTATTTTTCAATATATTTCAAAATGTATGGTAGTTGAATTTTCAGCATCATTATTCCAGTCTTTAGTGTCACATGATCATTCAGAAATCATTCTAATATGCTGATTTGTTGCTCAAGAAACATTTCTGATTATTATCAATATTGAAATCATGTGCTGAACTGCTGATGATAAACTGTGATACATTTTTTGAACGGCATTTATTTGAAATACAAATCTTTTAGAATTTGTACTGTCACTTTTGATTAATTTAATGCATCCTTGCTGAATAAAAGTATTACATTTCTTTAAAAGAAATCTTTCTTTTGAATGGTAGTGTAATCGTATATAAATAAGGTAACGTTTTATTTTATAGTGTCCTCATTACACATTAATGTAATTGCTACTGTAAAAAAAGCATCTGACCCTAATCCAAACGCTATAGTAAGTGCATGTTGTGAATTAATATTACTCAGTACTTAACTGTATATAACAAGGACACTATAAAGGAAAAAAATATCAAATTATCATAAATAATATCAAATTATCACTGATTCACATACAAAATATTAGAGATCTGCAATTTTGACTGTCTTTACAGGACAATTACATTTAAATAATCCTCTCACCTGTAGCTTTGCACTGTCCAGTCCCGGCGGTCAGTTCATACCCATCCTGACATTCACACGCAGGAGATCCATCGAAACTGCCGCAAATTTGATCACACACATCTGAATCAAGACAGTGGTCCACATCTAAAAGTGAAAAGTTAGTATTTGAGAGAAAAGTAAAACCTATTAATACTAAAACGTCAACCATGATTATTGGCATAACCAAAGAGAGAAGGATTACTAGCTTAGCTAATTTTATAGGTTTGGTTAAAAGTGTAATTAGTAAGTTTCCCTGCATTAAAACTGCAAAAAAAATAATTAATTTGACATGGAGGAGTGGGTCACCTCACAGAGGGGGGAAATGTTTAGATCATATAAGCTGTTGAATACTACTTGTTTTAGCTCGGTAACCACCCTGTTATTGCTCCGACAGTAAATAAAGCATTTCTACAATGACGTTTCTAGAGTAACATGGCATGCACTGGATCACATGAAGTCATTTCTCCAGTTAACCTGTGTGAATCATTTCTCACCCTCACAGTGTGTGTCCGTGACCAGCCTCATTCCACTGGGGCAGTCACACATAAAGCCAAATGGCAGATCAATACACATGTGGGAACATCCGCCGTTATCGATCTCACATTCGTTTTGATCTACACAAAGACAGAAATAGAGAGTGAAAGAAAGTGAATTATGAAACATTCATTAATAAAAAAAAAAAAAAGAAGCTTCTTTCATAAAGCACTTTTCGTACTGGTCTACATTACATATCATAGTCTATTTTTAAAGAAATGAACACTTTTATTCAGCAAAGAGCAGTGTTATTTTAGTTTTGTATCATCTACAGTCGCCACAGTGGTCCACACCATCACAGTGCTGATTCACAGGCACACATCTGCCATTATTACACACAAACTTTGGAAATCAGCATATTAGAATGATTTCTGAAGGATCATGTGACACTGAAGTCTGGAGCAATGATGCTGAAAATTCAGCTTTCAAAATATATTAACATGGAAAACAGTTATTTTAAATTGTAATAAATTATAGTATTTCACAATTTTTGTGTTTTTAATTTATCAAATAAATGCAAAAGACTTCTTTGAAAAACTCAATATAAAATATTATAAACACCAACATTTTAATCAGTGGTGGAATACTATTTTTATTAATATATACAATAAAAATAACAAAGCTGTATATAAACGGCCAAAATAAAAAAGCAACGCACCGCAGTTCTCTTCATCGCTGCGATCTTCACAGTCAGGGGAGTGGTCACACCTCCATGAACTGGGCACACAGTGTCCATTAGCACATCTGAACTCTGATCTGGTGCATGTCTGTGGTTTAGATAGCGGTGCGCATGCGTATAACTGTTCATCTGCTCCATCTGAGCAGTCCAGCTTTCCATCACAAACGCTGCGGGCAGAAACGCATTGCGCTGCTGCCACACAGTGGAAGGAGCCACTAGTGCAATTCAAACAGGAGACCTCATCGCTTCCATCGCCACAGTGGTCCACACCATCACAGCGCTGATTCACAGGCACACATCTGCCATTATTACACACAAACTTTGGAAAACCTGCGAAAATAAAAACAGTTCTGAAAGATGAAAGAAGACAGTTTGAGACGATCACAGAAATGTGACTAGACAACATTTAGTAAAATTGTGCAAGTAGGTGAATTAGGATAATCTGGGACATTTCTTGCACTTTTGGCAATTTACTGTATTGTCAGTTACCACACTGCAACATTTGACATGGCAATAATATATATATATATATATATATATATATATATATATATATATATATATATATATATATATATATATATATATATAAAAACAGGGCAAGCTATTTTATGCTAATTTTTATCCCATCCTAATTGATAAAAAAAAAAAATCTGAAATGTCATTTTACATTTCAATCCCTATTTTATTGCATGTATATAACGCAAACATCTTCCGAGAAAAATCTAAAAGTTTTCTTTATGACTTGTGATTTAGGTTCTTGTTTTATAAACTTACACAAAACTTATGCCCAGTTGCAACGAACTGCTTACGCTACGAAAGCCATTGGTTAAAGGGGTTTTTGACCTTAAAAGGTTTGTTGCAGCCAGTTGTGACCCTTGGATTATTTCTTTTATGAGAGTTTCCCATACCTTATGATAATACAAAACACAATAGAAATTTTAATTCAGTTCTGTTTTCTCCCATAAAAGCTTTTTAATTTATGAATATCTTGACATTATTTTTTTATTGATTGAATGAATGTTTGAACTATTTATAATAATAAATTACTTTTTGCACACTTGTTAGACCTTTCAGTAATTTCCCACCTGGTAAAAGAAAATAAGTAATGAATAACTGTAAATGTCATAGAAGTGGCATAACAAATGAACAGATGTTTTATTTGAATTTGAAACAGCCAATATCCATGTTGTTTACGTTTGGTAAACTATATATCTATATATATCTCAGAATAAATTAGTACACCCCCTCTGAAAGTTAACAAATTCAGCACCTACTCTTTACGTAGAAGACATATTAAGTCTGCTTGATCATTAACCAAAGAAGCATGTCAATATTAATCAGGAAGATAATATTTTGTTATCAAAGTGGATAAATGTTGTGTTGCAAAAATGAGTATACCGTCCTCATGAAAGTTACAAAATATTTTCTGGTGCAAGTTGGGGTACTTGTGCTTAATCAATGCTGTAATGAATTCACACATCATTATGTGACGTAATACAAAATCTTGAAACAGAAGATGCTACCTTCTCCTTATTCCCTGCGTTGTTGGATACTTTCTCAACATGACAATGACTGAAAATTGTTCAGTGTACAATTATTTCACCTGACCTTAACTCTATTGGGCACTTGTAGAGGATTTTGAAGAAATCCAGCCAAATTGAGGAACACTGCCCATCAAACACGAAGGCGCTCATCATCCAGGAGTTAAACAGTAAAAATAGATGTAAATATTTGTCCTGAACTTGGTTAGAGCAGTATATACTTCAAGTTATGGAGGACAAATGACATACTAGAATATTACATATTTGTTGAATTAAATTGTGTACTTATATATGTATAGTAATCATGTGTGTGAAAAACATAATATGTTAATGTGAAAAACAATCCAGAGTCAAACCATTATATTATATTATATTATATTATGTAATTAACTTTGACACAATACCAAGAACAGGCTGTACGATGCTTTACAACATTCAAAATTAAATACAGTTATAGTATATTTATTTTGGTATATTTAAAAGTGCACGTGCTTGACAGTAATGTAGTAATTAAATATATCTTTATATTTCGCGAGGAAACTCGGAACATCAGTTTGACGGAGCATGAGGCGTTCGATCCAATCAGATGGCGTGACAGCGCCGCGTGCAACGTGAGGTCCAATAGGAAAGTGTGAACACTAGCGATGCATTCAGACATATTAGCACATGCATTTATAATCCTCTGTCCACACATATTTACAAACTATCCCTTACCTTCCGTTAAAGGAAAACGTGACACACAAGTCAACAGAAGTAGTAGTGCACCAAGGTGTTCCATGCCTTGCTCAGCGTCCTCTAAAGTGCGCTCTTGTCGCGAGGCAATTGCGTCATTTCCGCACTACAGATTATGTAGTCACCCCAAAAGTTAAGTTCACCTCCAAAAAGTTTTAGCATACTAATGAGTGCCATTGCATTAGATAACAGAATATCAAACCAAATATTTTAAAAACACATAGAAAAAGCTCACGTTTAAGTGCAACATTTAAAAATAAGACATAAGTTTGATTTTAAATTATAAAACAATAGATACACAGTTAAAAATGAAGACAAAAGATTTGTGAAAACGTGATGATGAACTGCAGCTTTGGATACTCTGATAGGAAACCTTAATTCTCATTATTCTCTCATGTACAAATCTTTCCACTCGTGTAATGCACCCTTCATTATTTATAGGCTACACATTCGTATAAGCTACGTATGCAGATGCACCTTTTCAATTCGCACAACAGTATTTATTTCTGTCCTCTCTCTCTCGTATATATAGCCTAGTATTTTGTGTGTTTTTGTATTTATTACAATTTCAGTTCTGTTTCTATTCCAGTTTATGTTTATTGTAGTGACGCCTCAGTTTTCCCCAGAGATTAAAATAGCATTCGGAGAACTGAGTTTATATATAGCCTACATCCATTAAATCAACGTTATCAGGTGGTTAAAAGTAATTTAAAAAGCAAAAAAGTCTAAATCTGCGATGATATATATATATATAGATAGATAGATGATAGATTTTTGCGATGAATGCTGATATTTTCAGAATATATGTACGTATGTGTGTATATATACACACATACATATATTCTGAAATATATAATAAACAAAAATGGCAAATATAGGCTTACTAGTTTTAAATCACAAGCTAGATTTTTTTTAATCTCTTTATTTATTGAATAGCGAGCATTGAAGCATGCTTCTTTATTTTATAAAGTGATGAGGGACAAAATCATTTCCCCAGCCTAAATGACCCCTATGATATGCTACTGATGCTTTGCAAAGGGATCATGCTATCAGACCTCTCTTGTGGAATTACGTATGTGCGTCGTTGACCTATATATTACATGAACCGACATTCTTGCAGTCTTAACACCGTTGAGTAACATAGACCCAGACATTAACCTACATTCTAGACCCCCAGTCAACACACAAAAAAACCCCAGTTTACATTTGACAGGAAATTATTCATATCCTTTCTCGTATCAGTGAAACAACAGAATCACAATTCCTGATGTTATCACAAGGGAAAATCATGAAAGTTTAATTTTCTTCACTAAGACGCGCAGCATACAAGTAAATAACACATGACAAGCTGATGATAACTGATGACACACTGACATTTTTTAATTAAAATCCACGCATTCTTTCATATTAGCCCTTTCTCGCTTTAGACCCAATCGCACGTTACAAAACTCAGAGATTCGTGTTTTGTAATGCGCCTCAGCGGCCAATAGGCGAGCTCGCTAATGCTCACGTGATGATATTTTTACGTAACACTCGGACAAAACGACTGTATGTTGAGGAGCGCGAGTCACTACGTTCTCTTGTACTGTGAACTGTAAGAATGCTTTGACCATTTTTACTTATTATTTTTGTCAAATTAGTGGCGTATCTGTGAATGTCGCTCGCAAGCATGTCGTTGCGAAGACTAGACCAAGAATATGCTTTGGAGGAAAGGGGAAGGTTTTTTATATCATCTGAAACAGAAGGCGACTGGGACGAGGATAGTCATGTTGATCACCGTCAACTTGTTTTATTCAAAGCCGATGCTTTAGCTTCGGAAAATCGTCTCAAAGAGGCTGTCGATATGTTTTCCATGGCTCTCCGATATGGCCCTGTCCGGCCAGACCAGCTGAGCAGTTTAGTTGGATGCGTTCTGCGCAACTTCAAGAAGAAATCAGAAGAGTCGACTGCAAAAAGTGAGCCGAACTGGACACAGGATTGTGAATTTGACTGTCCTGGTTGTCATAGTTTCATAGCCGATCCCGTGACGGTGCCATGTGGACATACGTACTGCAGGAGATGTTTACAACATAGCACTTTTTCTAAATGTAAACTGTGCTGTGAAGACATTGGGAGGAGGCCCGGGGAACCCCGATTGAATGTGATCTTATGTGGACTTTTAGAGAAGTGGTTCCCAGAAGACGTCAAAAGAATTAAATGTATAGGGGAAGCTGAAAGCCTATTGAAGAGTAAACAGTACGACGATGCTATTGCACTAACGAGTCAGTTATTAGAAGCTGGTAAGTTCAGATCCTTCCTTGTTTCTAAATAGATTTACTAATGCCAGGGGCAAGGTTACTAGATCACAACACCGTCGCCACATCTTATATTATTTTATTAAAAGGGTGCGAGGTTAAAAGAGTTCAACTGATCAACATTTGGATTGACATCCGTAACTTATTTGCCCCGCCTTCCACGATCATGTAACTGGTGAGTGTCTGTATTACAAAACGTTGCTGGCATGCGCATGCGCACTCGGCACGCGTTGTGTAAGGCAGGTCGTGACACAGTGTTTTGTAATCTGACGCAAACTGAGTTTTATAATACCAACTAGATCAGTATGTAATATACACAATGTTTTAGGTGTTTATTTAAGAGGGGGATGCCAATGGGTTGTCTAATGTCTTGTCTTGTAGCCTAAATGCAAAAAAAGGGTAAGCAACGGCTGCATTATCTATCTATCTATCTATCTATCTATCTATCTATCTATCTATCTATCTTTGTCATAATAGGGATAAATAGTCATTTATATCGAATTTATTTTATTCAAAAATTTCAATAAGACCCAATGGAAACTTGCATACAATAAAGTATTGCATTTAAGTCTCAGTGTCCCATCCAGACTTCCTATTCCATCTGACCACTACAGGTCAGTCTGTGGTCATTTTATTACTTTAGGGTTATTACAGTGTGTTTACTAGCCTATATTTGCAGCGGTGGGTGTCACTCATGGGGCCACTAAAACTGGCGGCCCCCGATATATAAAACACAGTCCCAAATCAGTGGGAAAGGATTGAATCTTAAGTATGACACATTTATAATGTGTTTTTTATTTGCATTGTTGAATCCTGAAAATCTACCACCATATCATCTTTGTTTATTGACAGACAGGAAATATCTGATAATGTTGGTTACATAATGGGTACACAACATTCCAGTCGTTCTGCACAAAAATGACGACACTTCTTCTTTGATAATCCTTTGCCACATTGTGTTAGGGATACGTATCTTGATAAAAGTGTTGGTTCCAGATCCGTAACGTCACTGTACATGTTACAGAGACAGCGTAATCAGAGTGCGGCAGTCGCATCTCTTCTGTCACGTCCTCATTTGCCCTTGTGAAAAAATGGCAGTGCTGCAGTGTCACATCCTCTCTCCTGTTCTTCTTGTGGCATTTCAATGCACTCCTTTTTATCTATGAAATCAGGAGTATTATGATTATTGTCAATAATGCCTGTTTGACTGACTTAAAGCTTGGCTTTTGAGATTTGTCATGGTCTCTGATTCTTTCTCTTTCTCTTTCTCTCAGACTCTAGTAATGTGTGGGTACAGGTGTGCCATGCCGAGGCTCAAAGAGGAATGAAGCAGTACCGTAAAGCTTTGGAAAACTGGGAGTCCTGCCTGATTGCTTCCCCATCCCCAGAGGTACGTTTGTGGATTTTCCTAATGCGTACTGCCTGCAACTGCTACAGATGGCTAATTCATTTCAAAGTACATCAGGATGCTTTTACAAATGTTATAGTAGCTGGATTGTTGCTTTAAAAACAGCTGGCAAACTCGAGTTTACAATTTACCAAGTATCAATATACAGCCATAATTCAAAGGATCAGTGCATTATGTTCAAGGCTCAAGTTTGCTTTCAAAGCTTTATTTTACTTTGAGGCTTTTGTTTTAGAAAAAATTGTCAGTTGCAATAATGGCTTGAAGCTATAATGCTAATGTTATAATGTAACTCTATAACACATTCATTCATATTTACACTTTTGCTAGAAAACAGTGACATTAAAATGCAAAACTGACTTGTTTATAATATTTATACCATTTTAACCAATGCTTTCAAGACTATAAGTTATTCTCACATTTCAACAAAGACTCATCAAGCTATATTACCCAGATAGAGAATTTTACCATGTTGACATATTTAATTAGCAGATTTCACAACAAAACAACAATTCTAATTATGTCACAGAGAAGGACCATCCTTCTTGACCATAAAGGAGTTTGAATGTTTTACATTGCTATTCATTTGAATTTCAGCACCGCCGCATATGACCTACATCAGTTTCTACTACAATTATTGTGGTGTTGTGTTGATATTGGAAAACCCTGTGAGGGGATGTAGTTGTGTTAAGCACAGGATTAAGGTATACAGGATGTTTGCCAAGCTGACAAGTGAGATAAGGAGATACAGACGGGTAGGGATAAGGCAGAGATGTGGGCCACTCGAGTGTGTATTTATATTGTTGTGAGTCACAGAGTGTCTAGCTGTGTTATTAGCGTTCATTCATAACATGACAAGACTCTCAGCCCCATTCTAGTCAGATTAACCCAAACAGCATCTGCACTACTGGAAGCTGAACTCACTCTGACCTGTCCCTCTCTTGCAGGGATATTTCCGGAAAGCAAAACTTCTCCAAGAGATGGGTCATGTGGATGAATCCCTGCAAGTCTTCCTTCAGTGTTTGGCATTGGATGAAAACTTCCATCAGGCCAAACAAGAGGTGGAAATGGTGAGATTAATTTATCTGTTTTTGTACATAGTTGGAATTATAATAAAAATTGGGCTTCAGTTTGTTACCAACCTGTATTTCAGTATCGATACTAAATTGATATTTTTTTGCCAACAAATAAACATCCTCAAGTGACTGATTAAACAAATAAATAAAAGTATAACAGAGCAAACCCCAGGTATATTATAAATAATAATAATATAGTAATATTAGTATATCATAATATAACTATACTAATTATATAATTATACAAATAATTATATTGTATTATGTTGCGTATATATAATATACCATTATATTTGATTATATTTAGATCATATTATTATATGTTTGCTTGTCTGATGGAAGTTACAGAATGGCTAACATTGCTTACAGCATCATTAAGCAGTCTGTATAACATGTTTTGCTACTTTGCTGTGGTCAAGGCCATCTAATATGGGAGCATGTTGGTTTATCAGCTTAACAGTGACTCTGCATTTTATATAAAGCCATTTTTTGGCACATTAAAAATGGTCTCATGATAGCAGTGATTCAGATTGATTCACTGGAAATGTTTTGTGTTCAAGATACAGTTCTAGTTATTTGTGTCCTGAAAGCTCAATTTATTGTAATGTGCTGTGGCCAAACTGATGTTTCATATCAGTGCTGGACCATAATTAAATTATGTAAGTCTCTCTTAAAAAGTTTTTAATAATTATTACTATTAATTGAAGCTATGTGACTTTCTGCCTAAGCAAACAGAAAGACGAGGAAAGTGCGCTCTGAGTGTTGCATAATCTGTGTATCTTTCAGAGTATGTGTGTGTGTGTGTACAGAAGGGCTTAAAACACATTCTCTTATGCAATTAAGTGCTTTTCCTTTGGCCTAAATTAGGACTGAGAACAATCGTAAAGGGAAAATCATGATCTCTAAATTACATTTACTAAGATTAGTGTCTTAAATAACAGTTCTGAGGCATAAACATCGCATCTTATTCTTGTGATACATTTTTTCTGAATTTGTTAGCAAGATTATTTCAAACTCATATGAAAGAGAACACTGCAAGATTAGTTGTGTACAGCACGCACTACTGTTCAAAAGATTTGTGTTGGTAGGATTTCTAAAATGTTTTTGAAAGAAGTCTCTCATGTTATTCAAGGTGGTATTTATTCAAAAATACAGTAAAAACAGTAATGTGAAATATATAAATATAAATAGCTGCATTGTTGTTAAAATACCCTTTTGTTCTAAATTGATCTTTCTTCTTCATCTTCAGATCTTGCATGACCTGTTGGCTCCGGCCTGTGATAATGTCAAGGTTGGATTGAGAGAGACAACCCACAGCTCTTCCTTTCACTTGCGCAGTAAAACCCTGGTGTCTGATGACCAAAATCTAGACCAGTTGCAAGCCCAGCACCAGTCAGACACTCAGGCAGCATCTGCCCACCTTCCCTCTAAAACCTCAGAGGTATGCTGGTCACCTTTGCACCATGTACTTTAGAAACAAATCTCAGTTTGACAGCGACATTAGCAGCTCTTAATACTTTAACACCTAATTTCCTTGTCTGCAGAAACCAGGTCGATCTGAAAGTCTGGAACGCTCCGGCCTGAGCAGAGCTCACTCCCTTCGTGCTCACGGGATAAGGGGAGGTGTAGAGGAGGGGCTTAAAAGAGTTAGCTCCGCCCCCCAGTTGGGTGACCCAGAAAAAGGCACGCTGCTAAAGAGGAAGCTGTCTGTGTCTGAAGCAGGGCCTAGTGTGGCTTACAGCCATGGCAGTAAATATAAAAAGCAAGTTGGTAAGTCGTGATGCCAACACAAGGACATGTAAAACTGCACGTTGAAACATTTTCACACATGTTGAAAAGCCATGCAAGTACTGTATTGACTGTACATCTGATCATTTTTATGACAGGCAAAAGCTAAATTGTAGCTGGTGGTTTTCCAATGACCTCAGTAAATCCAAAACCAGCCTAATTATACAGGGCTTCCCTAGAATGATTAGTCGACTTAATTCAGGCAACCCACTGATTAGTTGATCTTTAAAAGATGTCGGTTTTCGAGTTTGCCTTATTTCCACTGGCACTGTGATCAGTATGCATTACTATTGTCGCTTGAAAATGTCTGCAGTTTGAGTTTGTCCTAAATAAAGCGGTGTCCTCATCTCTCTGCTCTTCAACCTTTCTCCTTCAGTGACTGCCAGTGCAGCTACTCCTGTGGTTACTGAGGAAACCAAGTCCTATCAAACCCTGCCAAAAGACCTGCTGGACCCAAATGATTTTGAGTGCTCTCTCTGTATGAGGTGAGGGAAGAGCGTGTTTTCAGAGTCAAGTCGACTAAAAGTCCAATGAAAAAGAAAAGGAGAAACTGAAAATAATCAGCAGACTGTTTCTCCCATATATACATTATAATGAATAATAAATGAAAAATATATATATTTTTTTTTTCTTTCTTAAAAAATTTACATTTCTTGCAGATTCTCAATATATTTTTAATGTATTTGATTTTTTTTATTTTAATTAAATTTTTTACACATTAATATTTCAATAAGCAAATTTGTTTCTGAAAAATATATATATATTTCACGTATTGCTTGCAGAATTCCCAATTATTTAAAATTTGATTCTTTAAAAAAAAAAAATATATATATATATATTATATGATGTTAAAATTTTACTTAAGGAATTTCTGCTAATTGGTTGCGAAAATCCCCAAATGTCACTGTTATTGGTATTGACTACTGCTAATTTGCTATTGTGATGACTGTGGTGCTGTCCATTGGTGATCGGACCTGAAATGAAGTGTAAACAGTGTCTTAGAAAAGCTTCTCTTGAATTACTTGAAAGAGTGCATGTAAAGAAGGCAAATTAATGTAGCCTGTATTGTTTCCCTGAGAAAACAAAAAAGCCTCAGAAGTCAGACATCTGTTCAACATCATAATGTTAGTGAGTTTCATTATGTGCCAATGAAAGTGTGCTTGCTTTCACCCTGTGTGAAATTATTATTATTATTATTTTTTTTTTGCACCTCACTAAAATTGAAAGTGTGAGTTACTGTTTAATATAACTCAACATCATCTCTTATCTCTTTTCTAGATTATTTTATCAACCCGTCACAACACCCTGTGGTCACACGTTCTGCAAAAACTGTCTGGAGCGCTGCCTAGACCACAATTCCCAGTGCCCTCTCTGCAAAGAAAGTCTGAAAGAGGTTTGTATCAACATCATAGACTGTGCATTTGGACAGCAAGCTACATTCAAGTCATTAAAATAGTGTTCAAGGGCTCAACAATAAGAATTTTTTTTTTTTTTAAACAAGATAAATTTTATTATAAAAATAAATTGTATTAATTAATAAAATAGTATTTCATTTAATTTATTTCAATGTATTTACGTTTTAGCAGCATAGTTTTATAAGTATGAAAAAAGTATTTACATTTTTCATAATACATATTGTCCAAATATTACTGATTTATTTATAATGTTAATTCTTACTTGACCTCAGCCTATTTGGTCGTCCTTATTGTTGTGCACTGACATAGTATTTTTTTAAGTAAACAACATCAAACTTTTTTTCTTTTACATATTATACACTGTTTCATATATTCAATTACATTTTAAACTATTTGGGTGTTAGTAATTGCTCCTAGTTTTTCTGTATTGCTCTTCCTCATCTCTCTCTTGCTGTTCTCTTCTTCCTCTTTTGTTTTTCATACAGTATCTTGCCTTTAGAAAGTACACAATCACACAAGTGCTGGATGACATTATTAAGCAGTATCTATCCAAGGAACATTCAGAGAGACTGAAACTGCATGCAGAGGAAACAAAAGAGCTCTCAGAGTAAGTTTGCACAGTTGCTTCATTTGTGGCTCATTCAATCAGATTCATCGTTTTGAGTGTTTTGTTTTGAAGCGTTACATAAATGTGAAGATGCTTTTCCACTGATGCCAGACACTAATTTATTATGCATAATCTTTTTTTGTTTGAATCCATCAAGTTGTAATTACAAAGAGAAAAATAATTAAATGAGATGAAGTACCTTTCAATTGTAAAGTTTTTAATTCGCCAAATTATATCAGATTGTGATTTGTATTGTTACCCTGGTATAAAATTACCCTATTAAACTTAATTTTCAATCAACAAATGTTTGTCAAACACAGTCTTACACACAGTCTTATCTAATCTAATATTATCTAATCTTCAAATCACACTCAATCTCTTCTCTGTTATTTGTCTTCCCTAGTTTAACAAAGAATGTGCCCATCTTCGTTTGTACCATGGCCTACCCCACTGTGCCTTGCCCTCTTCATGTGTTTGAGCCACGGTACCGTCTCATGATCCGACGCTGCATGGAAACTGGGACACGTCAGTTCGGCATGTGCATCAGTGACCCCCAGAAAGGGTAAGCGTGTGCTTATATGTGCTTGTATGTATTGGACTGTGAGGATTAAGTCTGTTGGATTACGTTGCTGATTTTTGTATTATGATATGTCAAGGTTTGTGGACTTCGGCTGCATGCTTCAAATCCGCAGCGTGCATTTCCTCCCAGACGGGCGCTCTGTAGTGGATACAATCGGAGGAAAGAGGTTTCGCGTCCTCTCACGCGGAATGAAAGATGGATACTGTATTGCCAACATTAAGTATCTGGAGGATATGAAGGTAGGCACTTCTGTGGATTTTTAGATGACTGTAATGTACAGGAATGCAGGATAAGACTTGTTTTATTTGGAAACTTTATTTCCATATCCAGTTAGCCAAAAGTTAAACTAAGCTTTAATCAAAGATATAGTGTTAAAGAAAGATTGTGAATTTATCAATTTTGTGTGTTGGCAGGTAAATGATGAGGAAGAATTGGAAAAGCTACAAGTGTTACATGATCATGTGTACGACCAGGCCCGTAAATGGTTCCAGAACCTGGAGAACCGCTTTCGGAACCAGATCCTGCAGCATTTTGGGCCAATGCCTGAGAGAGAGGCTGACATCCAGGTATTTCCCGCTTGCTTAATCTCTGCTACTGAAATAAGTCCTGCCCCCCTTCCTTTCTTTGCCCTACAGCAGGCTGGGCGGGAGGAAGTAGGTCAAAGTGCATTCAGGGTTTCGATTGCATAAGTGCATTTACATCATAAATGTGTCAGAAAGAACGGAAGTGAATTTGGCAGCTTTCGCAAACACAATGTTTTCAGAAGAGTAATGGCATGCTCTGAATAATAATGGCTTCATGAACATAGCCAGTCCTTATATGTCCTGTCCTTTGATATCTAAATAAAAATGAGATCTTTACAGATACTTAAGGGACTTTTATCAGCATTTAGTTTAGCTGGCCTTTCTCTTTTACAAAAGAAAGCATTATATTTATGGGGCACGAGTCAAATTGTCCTTGATCTTTTTTTAAATTAAAAAAGCTATGTACTATTTTCTATGTACTACAATTTTATCTAAAAATCATACTGACATTAAAAGTGCACCTCAGGAAGCATTATAAAATAATTATTGCAGTAAAAAAATAAAATTGCAGACTAAAACAAGCTATTAAAAATAGTTTTCGTTAATTGAAATAAAATAAAATTAAATACAATATAAATATTACATGAGAATCTTAACACAATGGAAATTAGAAATACTAGTTTAGGAAAATAAGTTGAAGTACTAAAATGACAAAAAAAAACAAAAAAAAAAATGAAATAGAAATAGAAATGTATCTAAAAAAAAAACTAATTAAAATGACACAAGTACATAAAATAAAACCTAAACTAGAAAAAAAAAATGAATTCAAAATATTAATAACTACAATAATAGTATACACAATTTGATGTAAAAAAAAAGAGGAAATGAGCATGTATAACTAGATATGCAATAACGGGTGATACATTTCCATTATCAACAGATAAAGATAAATGTAAATCGGCAAAGAACCGACATGGTAGGGATGTTGTACATCCATAGGACATGACCCCCTTATTGGACTTAAATCAGCAGCCTGATCTTAAGACACTAAACACACTTTCTTTGTATTCCAGGCCACACCTAATGGTCCAGCGTGCTGTTGGTGGCTGCTAGCTGTTCTTCCTGTTGATCCACGCTACCAGCTGTCTGTCCTCTCCATGACAACACTAAAAGAACGACTAGTTAAGATCCAACACATCCTCACCTACCTGCAGAACCTTCCCAGGGACTAGAGCTTCCACACAAACACACACAGAACTCCCTGTCACTCTGCTGGCCAACATGCAAACACTCAATGGTGCTGACTGACGAAGAACTAATGAGATTTCAAGGAGAGTCCACTGAAAACCGAGCACAGATTTACATTTGTGTGCTTAGATGTAATTCATGCAGAGAGTTAAAAGAACAAAGTGTTTATTGTTGTTTCATACCGATCTGTTAATCACCATCGATTTTCTTTGTGTTCAAGATGAGTGTTAGACGACATCCCATCCTGTAGTATTTATTGTTCAGCAGCCTGTCCGATTTCGTTTAGGAGAAACAATCTACTTAAAATTCTGTTTATGTCAGGTGCCCGTAGCCTCCATACAGTGCTTTCGGGGCAGAAATTTTGCTGGAGAGCATTCCAACATTTTCAACATGATCATGCTTTGTGTGTTGAGGTGGACAGGGAGCATCTGCAAAAAAAGGTGGACACCAAGATAGAAGGCAATTTTGAATATCTTTTCTTCACTTAAAACTCTGGAGAAACAAAAGCAGAAATACTGCTTCTGAGCATCCATCCGAGCTTTCTTTCTTGACCTGTTAAGCACGCACAAGAGGTTGTTGTCGCACAACTACGGAGTTGCCTAAGACAGAGAAAACTCTGAAGATGCACTTGTATTTATTTGTTATTTGCAGTACTGGGCGTTAATGAAGCTTGCACAGTCCCGTCCTGTCTCAAACTTTCAGCTCAGAGATGGGCACGATACTGTTAAGCGTAGGTTTATTTCATACTGAGGAAATAGTTAAGACTTCCAAATGTCTCAATAGTTTAGTTTCAGACGTATCATTCATTTTTGATGTGGGTTTGCTTTCAAAACAGCATGCCTCCATATTGCAAGTGTCTCTTTTGGGTACAAGCCGCACTCTGTCCGATGCTTTAAAGGTCATTTTTGAGAATGAGGTTGAGATATTTATACACAAACAAATCACAAAGGGAAACTTGCAATATTTTGACAGGTGAAAACAAACTTTATCATTATCTGCAACCAGCACCATACTGAAAGGAGACCCAGCAAGCATTCTGCATATTGACACTGATGAATGCTGACTCACTAGCTCATACCTGTGTGGTGCTTGTTGTGTGCAGACTAAACTAACTTTTGCCTTATAATACCTTGTTGCATTCTGCTACTATGGTATAATGCGTCCGCTTGGGTTTTTGCACTCCTGTTGCCGGAGAACTAATTCTGTGGTTTAATTTACTTCATTCGCCTCTTGGTCCTTTCAGTGTGTAAAATATGTCAAATAATGGCTGTTATATGTAAATCATTTTGTTTTAAAAAAATATTTTTTTTACAGCTATGCTCAAATATTTAAGTTGTCAATTTTCAAATAAAATGCACATCTTTTTCATTGTATCTTTGTTAGTTTCTTTATTTACATTATCCATCCATCTATTTTACAAACCGCTTTTCATATAGAGTCATGGGATGTTGGAGCCTATGTAGGTCCACAAGGATTATTATTATTATCTATCCATTTTCCAAACAACATGTCCTATGGATACTGGAGCCTAATTTATTTTTATTCATATTATCATCATTATTCTTGTCAGATAATAAGTATTATTATCGTTACCTATATCCTCCACTAGGTTGCAGCAACGTCACTGGTTGCGCAACAACAGCTGTTTCATAACTCCCAGATTTGTTGTCCCGTACACTACTTACTATTTAGATAATCCACCATCCTCAATCGAACAAACAAGAACATTTTTACAGAGTTTCGAACCTTTATTGAATACAAATACTCTGTACAGTTCTACATAAATCTCAGCAGTTCATGCTCACCGAATTTAACAACTTGACTGACAGGTTTGATGATTTCATGATTGAGCTCTTTATATGGAAATCCATTCAGCTATCGGAGAGACAGCATCATGACAAACTCTGAAAGAAAACAGAGACAAAACTAGTTAATGTAAAATCTTGGTTCTGTTCTACGAGGCACACGATAAGAGGCCTTTTCCCTGAAATGTCACTTGGGGGGATCCGTACTAATCAACGGAATTCGTGTGGAAAAAGAAGCGAGCCTTTTTCAGAAGTTCGTATCTATCCAATTCTTGAAAGTGGTAAACTTTTCCCCCACTCGAGCTCTAAGTTACCTCCCTGTGCTCCTTTATCATAGTTAGTTTATATAATAGAGGTTACACACATGGAGGTGGCGGGAATTGTCTCCTGAGTGAGGTAAGTTAAGTGGTTGACAAGTCAACATGAACAAGTTATTTCGTTTATAACTCCATTTTAAAATCAAATCAAGTAAATATAAAGTTCACGAATTAACCCTTACTTATAATTTGATATTGTATGCATATTTCCCCTGCTGTCCGAGGGGAAGGGCCCCAAGCTCGGAATCGGGTCCGACTCCGAAGGTCCGAACCCAGAAATTAACTGTGCTGGATTGTTGCTGGAAAACTGTCGTGGGATAGAGGTAGGTTGGCTGTACCTCCTCCCGAACATTTTATTTTTATTTTTTATTTTTAATAAACGTCATGTCGAGAGGGGTGTCTGTTGCTCCACAGTTGTGTAGGAATTATAGACCTTATTCAGAGCAGCGCCATGACAGGAAAGCAAAGCCGTGACGGATAGACTTGTCGTGTTTTAATCATAGATTTCATTGGCATCTGCTGTAAAAAGATGTATGAAGCTCCTAGATCACATAATTTCCTCAGCTCATGTTGTCTGGAGTTGTCTACTGACATTTTTTGGAAAGATATTTTTGCAGAGGTAGAACAATCCAAAAACACAGAAAAGCAGATCTCAGCAAGAGCCACATTTACTTCAAGGGAAAAGAGGGCTGCTGCTGTTTCATCTGCTGGCCACTAGATGGCGCTCTAGAGTCTTGCTATTGTTTTTAGTGACTTAACGTTGGTTATTACGTTTATATTAGTGAATTAAGTTAAATTGGTTATCGTTTTGCATGTTTGTTACGTTACACGTTCCTTTCTTTTGCTTGTTCACTGCTCAGTGAATGGCTTGAGCTTTGATCTACTCTGCTCAATAGTCCAGAGAAAGTCTTCTCACCTGTAAACTCGTGCATCAGTTCCCAGAGTAGTACATATTCAAAAGCATTCTGCCTTCCTTACCATCAAAGTCCACATTCCCATCTCCGTTGAGGTCGATGTCTGTCAGAATTTCTTCCAGTTCTCCTTTCTTCAGTTTCTCACCGAGCAACGTCTTTGTGGACTCTTTCAGCTCCTCAAAGGTGATGCGTCCATCACCGTCACAGTCAAACTAAGAGAGATATTCAGTTTCATGAAGATATAGTATTATTTATAGGTTGGGAAAGATGCAATATATCACGATTTGATGTTTGTGGGGTTTTGTTCTCTATTTAATGTACACTTCAAAGTGAGCTTCCTTTTGAAGGCAACTTTAGAGTGTGCACTCACCTGTTTGAATGCACAGTGCATCTCCCTTAGACCGACCATATGAGCAGTCTCAGCCAACATCCTGGGCCCCATTAATTCACAGAAATCATCAAAGTCCACATGACCACCCCCTACAAACACACACATACCACATTAACACACTTATCTTTACAACTACCTTTAGAGTTGGTAAGATCTAAAGTCTCTAATGCTCACCAAGGCTGCATTTATTCAATCAAAAAATACAGTGAAAACAGTAATATTGTGACATATTATTACAATTTAAAATAACTGTTCTATTTTAAAATATATATATATATATATTCCTGTGATGGCCAAGCTGAATTTTCAGCATCTTTACTCCAGTCTTCAGTGTCACATGATCCATCAGAAATCATTCTAATATGCTGATTTGAACATTTTGATTTTGAAAACATTTCTTATTATAATTTTGAAGACAGTTGTGCAGCTCAGTATTATTGTGGAAGCCGCGATACTTAATTTTTCAGGATTCTTTGACAAATAAAAAGTTTAAAAGAACAGCATTTATTTGAAATAGACATAGTATAAATGTCTTTACTGTCACTTTTGAAAAATGTGTCCTTGGTAAATAAAAGTATTTCTTTCAAAACAAACAAACAAAAAACCGCAGTGACCTCAAACTTTTGAACGAGTAGAGCTTAGGCAGTGTATAAATAGACACACACATGCCATCATCTGAAACTGTTTTCAAGCCTACACACTCACATTTCATTTTTATCTGCTGAATGATCTCAATCAGTTCCATCTCTGTTGGCATGTATCCCATGGTTCTCATGCAGTCTGCAACATCTTTGTAGTGTAAATATCCATCCTGGTCATAGTCAAACTCTTTGAATGCTACATGGAGCTCTAAAGGGTAAAGAAATGTAATCACATTTAATCACATCGTCATCTTTTCTTCAGCTTACTGGATATAGTAGTCTGCTATTTGTAATGGGCTACATTTTATGAAACATTAATATTACAATTAGTTTTTACAAATCCACTGTTTTATTGTAAGAAATATTAGATGTGTTCTCATAATAATAAAACATATCCTAGCATAAGAGATAGCTAGTTTAAAACACATTTATCTTTTTCCCCTCTTAAAATTGTACTTTTGTAGCCTGACGTCGTCATACTCAATTCTAGTCAGAATGTGAGTCTGATACTTTTCCATAGAGATTTGATTATGGGGCGTGTCTCAACCAAACCAGGAAAAAAAAAAACTCTGCACTCAATTGGATAGACCTACAACCAATCAGAGCAACGGAGTAAATGACGCATGTTCTTCATTCATATTTTCAACCAACAAAATGTCGCGGCTCTCTGTTCCTCTTTTAAAATGAATGCGCTGTCGATATAACAGACGCGATGGCGGAATCTACACATGATGTTTCATAAACAAAGTTCGGGAGGAGCACGTACAAATAATCAATCCAATATAAACTTGTCATCAAACAATACCATGTCTAACGTTACCCTATATCAGCACGAGGAAGCATATTCACTCTGTCAACTTACCTAACACTCCTTGACAGTTTTTCAGCATCCCTCCACCACCCCGAATCCTCACTCTTGTCTTGTTCTCTCACAACCAGGAATACGGGGGAGCATGGCTACCGAGCCCACAGCCCTCTCCTCGGACAGCACGTCATATACGCATTTATTCTATCGACTTATTTGTGTGAAATCTTATAAACGCATTTATTCTATCTGACTTATTTGTAAATGTGAACTCGTGAAATCTCAATTCTCCAGCAGCAGTCGTCTTTGTTGTAAACTAATTCAAATCAAGCGCTCTTTGGTGACGTGGACGATTACGTTGCATTGCTCATCTGTCCATCATCGTATAAAGCCCGCCCTGACAATTTGATTGGTCCGAACAATTTTTGTTCGGGCATAATAGCTCCTCAACGGAGCGAGTCCAGACCGAACTTCCCGACCAAAAAATATTGTGGGCGGGGTTCGGGCTGGCACCCAGGCTAGTACTTTTGGCCTGTCCCATATTAGCGTTCTTGGTATCCTTAACTGTATCCAAATTGTATTTATTATTTTAGTAGCTAAAATTAATTATTTTATCAGAATTTGTCATTAATTAAAATGTGCTACTAATGTTTAATTTATACAGTTATTGAATGTTTATTAAAAATCTGAGTTTTATACTGAGTTTAGACCGGGTTTTGCAAACTGCATTGTAACAGGGTTGCTAACATTACAAATCTCATATACAGTAAAATTAATAGAAAATTCAACATCTGAAGGTTTTCCTGTCGCTGACCATTTTTGAAGAAAAAAAAAACGATGAAAGGATATATGATATAAGGGCTGCCTGATATTGAAGAAAAATACTTCATAATAATGCGATATTCAATATGTGATACATACTTTTAGTGTGTAAAATCAACTTAAATCATATTTCAATATTTAAAAAAACAGAACATGATATAACCAATATGTTTCACATTCTTTCTGGGAAAAGAGAGCATCACTACAACTTCTGAAAGTGAACAGCAATGTTTTAGCATTACATAAAAAATGATGTCACAAATTTGACTGTCATTTCAATGTAAAAAAAAACAAATCTTTGCTCAACTTGGTAATATATAGTTATATAAACCTGAAACCTTAACACGAACATCCAGTAAAAAACAAAACAAACAAAAAAACACCTGAAACTAGGGGTGCACAATTATTTTAGTCATTATTAGTTATATATATTATTGAACTTTGCATTAGTATAGGCTACATACTGCACCAGTTATATAGGCTAATCTATGTGACTGTGCAGCTTAACCGTAGAACCATCAGCACAGGCTGACTCACTGCTCTGGTATTATTAATGCTGCTTACTTCTCTATCCACTGTATGCCATTCACCATTCATGACAATACCAATTCATTTTTAATCAAATTTATTTGTGTCAGATGTTATTGAATATTGTCAGTTGTTTATCTTATGCTGAGTGTGCGCAGCATTTGTATTGTGTTCGTCTATGTGCTGTGCAATGGCTCGGATATTAAATATGCATGTTTTGTACGTACCGTCTAGTTCCTCTGGCAGTAAATCTCTGTCCTGGTGAAGGTAAATGTGTGAGAGAAAGAGAGAGAGAGAGAGAGAGAGCGATAGAAAGTTAGAAGGACAGAGAGATGAGAGAGAGCAAAATGACAGGAAAAAAATTGTGACACAAAAAACAGCTAAATATGGAAATTATTACAGCATGAGAGCTGAACATCCTTAGAGACATCGCCCATTTTTAATCACTAATAACTGAGAATGACGCATGGAGTGTGTGTGTGTGTGTGGGGGGGGGGGGGGTATAATTGGATTACACCATAACATGCCCTACCATGCCTCACGTCAACGCTTATACAAACAAAGAACGGGGAGAGATGCGGGGAAAAATGTAATCATTTTGCAAAAATAAAATGGGGGGCGGGGGATAGGAGAGAAATGGTTTATAAATGATTGCAAATTATTATTATTATAAAATGTTATTGCTGTATTTGATGAATTGATATCATCACATGCAGTTTTATTCAGGTTCGTGGACACATGCATGCTTTAATATGATTAAATCTTACAAATACACATAAATGCAATACAAATATACATATCTGCTAGCACTTTCAGAAATGGATACACATGAATGTATGCACATTTATTACTTTCATGAAGTTGCATGTTGTTATTTTTTAAATGAAATGCAGTTCATTAGAATTTCTTCTGCCATGAAGCTTATGGCTTGACAGATTTTGCACTGTAGACTTTGAAGTACAATGATTAATGGTAAAGCGTGCAATTTTTGAGCCGCTATAGTTTCATGAAATGAAATTGCAAAAATTATGTTTTCAAACAGGTTTCCTGTCTTCCATTGGTCATTAAACAGATAGTCCCACCCCAAACTCATGCTATTGGTTGAGCCAGTGTTTCTATGTCGGGTCATATTTTTAAAGCACCACAGAGAATCTTTAAATTGCTTACTTATTTTTTTATTTCTGCATATAAAGTATTTTAACATCGAATAACTGTTACGTTCCCAATTAGTTTTCTAGGGGCAGGGAGATTTTACCTCCATACATTTTTCTGCAGCAGTTTATTTCTGCTAAAAAAGAAGCGAATTTGCCATCTATAGGGCATTGAAGGTACTATAAGCTTAATGCGGTACTATGCGTTTTGCCCTTACTCACCCAAACTTGTCAACAAGGCTACTTTACACGAATGCGAGTGCATTAGAAGGAAGTAGCTGAATCCCAGCTGTTTCATATTCGAGATGAGGATATCTGTGATGAGGCCAATGAAGTCTATTGCAAGTAGGCTTTGACTTAATTTTACTTAACTTTATTTTAATTATTCGTTATATTGAAGAGACCTTTTGGAAGGATATTTGGTTACTTATGCTCTTTTTGAGCACTTAAGCTTAACTGAGACTTCAGTGTTTGTAGATGTTTAAGAGGCTGTTTTGTTGATCTCGATTTATTACAATATATCATTCCCATTGTTTTGTCTCAAGATGCACACCATGTTTTATTTTTTCTAAAGCATGTTTATAAAAGGTCCTACTTAAATGTCCTAATTTAACTAAGACCTAATCCTGGCTTAATCCAAGCCCTGTTTGTGAAACCAGGCCTATTTTACTCTAGTCGTTTTGGAACTGGTGACTTGTAACTCGTAATGAAGTCTTTTTCACTGTAAGGTATATGGTTTTCAGGTATTTTTTTACACCTCTGCTCTACAGCTCGTGCTGTATATGGAGCAAAGCAGATGCTTTGTAGCGTCCATTGTCCAACTGAACTAAATGGTTTTTATTTCTAAAAAAAAAAAAACAGTGGAGGCGGTGCTGCTGTGGCCAAGTGATGTAATCGGTGTACAGCTGAACTCCATAACAACAGTAACCGACTACCACAGCAAGCCTAATGGGTATATGTATATTACAACTTTTATAAGGCCTAATTGATTTGTAAGGCTTTGCTAACTGAGAAATAGTTGGTGCCCAAGGGCATGGCCCACTTTGAAATGTTTCATTCAGTGCATTTATTTGACTTTTGGACCAAATTCCCTAAAACACGCAGGCCTATTTATTATTAAAAATAATGCATTACTCAGACGTCTCTGGAAGAGGGAGCAGTTATGCAACTTGTGAGTTGCTTCAGGCTATTTACCCATAGATATATGCTAATAGGGCCCCTTGTCTATCTGTTTTTATTTCATTCATCCCTCCAATCTGCCAAGCAGAAGCCATGGAGCTTTAGGCTGTGTACTGTGCATACATTGGTATATTTTCCAATTTGTGTCGGAGCACCTTTGTCTTGTTTGTATCTTAGACTCCATCCATTATCTCTCTCTCTACTGTTCTTCAGTCTCTCTGTTTTCTGCCTGTTTCTTGCTCGCTGGCTCTCTGATCTCCAGACGTACTCTTGAAAATATAATCAAGCATCTCTGAGTTTAAATGGCTATGATTCAGTGATTCGTGACAGATTCATAGCATCGGTTTTAACAGCAGGAACAAGATGCTTGCTTAGGTCTGGGCTTCAGTGTACCAAAATAACTTGACTTGGCACTTGTTATTGACCTGATTGAGGAGGAAGGTGGTGCGTTGACAGGCGGCAATATTTTCTCAGCAGATATATCACAGATTATGAACCTGACCTTGTGCTAAATAAAGACGCATCGGTCCTGGATATATGTGTCCACCTGTCTAAAACCATCTAGAATCTAAACTAGTTTGCTGGTCTTATTTGGTCTCTCAGGGTGGTTTTAGAGTGGTTTTATGCGCTTTTCAACTGGTCAGACTAGCTAAACCATGCAGCTTAACACCAGCTTGGCCAGAATAGGAGACCATCTTAAGCCAGCTCAGACCTGCTTAGGATGGTTTAATTGTTTTTCCCAGTACCATGGTACAGCGATTGTATCAGATGGTAATACCATGATTGCTGAATCAGTGTTGATATTGTAAACTAAAACTATTAAAAATCGTTTTCGATAATTGAAGTAAAGCTGAAATAAAAAAATATTAGATGAAAGCTTTAACTTAATTAACTTTAACTGGAAAGTAGAGATGATAGCTACTAAGTACTAAAATTGCTAAAATTAAAACTGAAATTAAATTAAAGTTTAAAAAAAAAAAAAAATGAAAGCTAAGCCAAATAGAAAATTAAATTTTTATATTAAAATCTAATAAAAATGACAAAACAACAAAATTGACAACTTAAATTAAAATTAAAACTAAATATTATTAAAGCAGATTCAAATGTCACTTATTCAAAACAATAACAAAGACATAGCTTGATGATGCTGTCAGTGAGCGTGGAATAATGGGAGTTGTCGTCTTCCCCTCCAGAGCCAATGGAAAGCAATCCGACGGGATTCAGGCAGTAATCTCTTTCATGGGTGAGCAAATGTATTAAAGTTTTATTAACGTTAGAATGAAGCTGGTTGGGGCCAAGAGCCTGGGATAGTACTGCTCCTTTCATTTTGATGTTGTTGTTTTTTTGCGATTAAAGTTACATTTAACGTCCGCCTCCTTCCCTGAACTTTGTTAGTTAAGTTTAAGCACTTAAATTCACATTATTTTATTCCACTGAAGTACCTTTGAGTAGCATTTACTGTAAATACCATGTTACATGAATATGGTAATCATTAAAAATACCATGATATATATAAAAGTAGCATTAGGTACCTTTTTTGTTATCCTAAACATTTAAGACATTTACTAGACAAAACTAGCAAGGATAAATCTAAAGATGTAGATTTACCTGTCCAAAGAGAGCATTAAGATACTGCGTATATGCCGCAGCAATAGCTGAATTCTGGCTCGAAGTTCTACTGCTGCGGCGTTCTTGGCTGTCAGATGAGTCCCTGTGACCTGAGTTTTTCGAGTCCTTGGAGGAGTTACGAAGAGCAGAGCGTGGAGGATGAGCATCTGATGAGGATGAAGGACCAGAGGAGCTGCTAAAGGGAGAGAATATAGGTAGTGACCACACTGCACATCACCTCAACCAATGCAGTGGTTTAGAGCCATCTCGTACCTTTCTTTTGAAGACGTTTTACTCCTCTGAGACATGCTAGTAGATAACAAGGAGAGAGGGGAAATTTTAGATATTCAGAAGTTTATGTACCATTGTTCTTTCCCATTTCGTTTGCGAATTCGTCCACTTTGAAATTGTTGTAACAATTATTGCAACCATGCCCAGTCCATTGACATTAACATGTATAAAACATGGTAGCAGCTTTCCTGCCAAGTTACTGCTGTTTTACCCTAGAGTTCAGTGGTTGGGCAGAGGCCTGATTCCTGTTAAAAATGCCCGTTGGGTTGCTTCCTGACATTATAATAGTTAGAAAGGTCATAGGCTGGAATTACAATGACTGTTCCAAATGGCAACAGTTTGATGCTATTGTTTTCCATTAGATTGGCTTCTTTTTGAAGAGAAGGACACACGGCATAATCAAACGCATGCTAGCGGCAGATCCAAGAGGACGGGCCGTTCCTCCGAGCGCTGAATTGGATTACAATGGAGGCCGACAGGCACACTAGACAGCCTATAAATTATAATCAACAGTTTAATATGCCGAAGCAAAGCAGCAAACCTCTGTCTGTCCTCTGCCCATCAAACAAGTCATTAAACCGAAATTGTCAATGGCTCCTTACAAGCAACAAGGATCAATTCAAAATGAGCAAATTGTTCACACAAAACCATTTATTTCTTAATGCCCTGGCGTTTTGATTCTTTAAAAATCAGTTGTTCTCCATTAAACATTTGGAAAAGAAATGGTCAATTAGAAAGGGAAATACCAATGTCTTAAAGGGGTCATATAATGGTACATGCACTTTTACAAGTTGATTGTACTGAAATGTGTGTTGCCAGTGCCTGTACACAACCACCATAAAATGATAAAAATCCATCCAGTGTTTTTTTTTTTTAATCTTCTTATATGTTTTCCCCCATCTCAAATCAAGCCGTTCGATTTTGTGACGACACAAAATCGACGCCCCTCCCACGATTGTTGATTGACAGTAGCGTTTCAACACAGACCCGCCCTCGCTCGTGAGCGAGCTGTCAATCATAGTTCGCGCGGACCGGTGCGGTCATTGTTGATATACTGGTGCACTGTCAATGAGCAGAATGGCGTCTAAGCGATTGTGGTGTTCTGTTCTTGGCTGTAATAAGGAACACAGCAGTCATTTTGATGTTCCTAAATCCGAACCGCTGAAGACGCAGTGGCTGAGTTTGTTTTTGAAGGGAATATTCCCCACGATCAACGTCAATGCTTTCATGTTTGCGCAAATCATTTCACTCACCAGACTGCTTTACAAACGAGGTCAATATAAAGCTGGTTTTGCTAAGAAGCTGCTCCTGAAAAAAGGATCGGTACCAACTAGTTGTGTTCCTGCTGCATCTCCAGAAGAACTGAAGTGAGTGTAACATTTTATTAACCTTTATGTTAACATTTATATTAATCTTTGCAAATTGCTTCCTGCATGCTTCATGATGAATGCAGCTGTTTACACTCAGGGAACATTAAGGCATGTTTTCTATGTACGACGTTCTCAATATAATTCATAATCCCACGTTTATAATGAACAACGCGTTATGGTTATTGTGTTACGCACAGAACAGAGGGGTGGGGTGAGCAAAGCTCATTATCATTTAAAGACACATGCACTTAAACGGCGTGCTGAAAACAGAGCTGTTTTTGAAGAGGTAAAATGAGTGTTTTCTTACAATACTAATGAGAATTTTTAATTAAAGTATATTACAAACGTTTAATTTAGACCCTAAAGAATCATATTAGCTTGTACAAAAATGGCATTATATGGCCCCTTTAATTGTTTCTCTTAGACCATATGATCTTACTTGAAGAGCAAAGTGTGACTGATCAGATTTTTATCCTTAAAAAAGATCTAAGAAATATCTCAAATTAGTCCAAGACCAAATAATGCTAGACAGTGTTATCCACATACAGTATATAGAGTGGAATAGACGGGTTCCAGAAATCCCTTTCTTTTTTTCCATAGGGGAATTGAATTTTAAAGATAACTTAAGGCAATATACCCCAGGTGAATAGGGTAAAAAAATTAACTAGATATCACCATACTTCCCTATTTAATTGATTACATTAAAGGGGATTACATGTTAATCTTGAGTACCTATATATCCGAAGAGTCTTTAGTTTTATTAGATTTATAAAAGACAGATACGCTGTTCACCGCTTTTGCTGTCGCTCTGGTTGATGTGTGCGCACACTCTTCCTGGAGAAGTGCCCATACAAGCAATTCCCACCTTTATCACTTATACAAATCTGGAAGGAGGGTATTTGGCACAGAAATATTCTGTCATATGTCCAACTTGTTTTTTATGAAATGTTGGCCATGTTTAACATGAGAATCCAACTCTTTAACAGTGTAAATAAGTCAGAAGGCATGAAATAGCATTAGACATCCCCTTTAAGAACTGCAAAAACATGTTGTATTACATGTTTTGGTAATATTTAAATGTGTACTAATTTGCATACATTTCCAGAACAGAAATCTGAACACTGGATAAAGCCAGGTAAATGTTTTTCTTTTGACATATAATTTTTTTTTTAGGAATAAAATCAGGTAAATTGTATATGAACAGATCCCTCTGTAAAAACCTTCAGAATATGGATAGAATTAAACTGTAAAGTTTGGTGCATGTAAGTGCTGCTGAAGTTGAGATTTCAGAAAAAAATCATTTTGAGAAACGGCCTTTAAATAAATGTATTGTAATGAAATCTACACATACGCAAATGGATAAAATGCAATAAAAGCACCAATTAAAAGTGTATTTTGGATGTTTTCTTAAAAACAACACTTCATGGAAAGCAAAATAGCCCAAAATCTCAAAATTGACAGATGCATGAAAAAAACATTTTTGCCTTTAGATAAACCTACTGTGAGCCACAAGGTTATTAATTGATGGTATATGGTTTTGTTGAAGCCATCTTTTTTAATATTCATGTTCAACAGCGGAATTGCTCGTGAAAAAACAACATTACCTGTGATTCTGCAATCAGAGAATTGCTACAAGCAAATCATGTCAAAAGAAGTATTTAGTGCCCATCCACTTCCATGAAACAACCTCTTTAAATAAATATTTTTTATTTCTCCATCATTTTAAATTTAATTTTCAAACACAATGCTTCATGGGATTGCAGTTTTTTCTATCATTACGTTATACAGTCTTGTACTTTTCACTTTTTTTCTTCAAATTAAAGTTTGTAATTTTGTAATTTACCTCTTAGCTAGTTGGTTGGCTTTGTGGCTTATAACTCTAACAAATACTTTTTAAAAAACTTGCGGGAAAATTAAATATATATATATATATATATATATATATATATATATATATATATATATATATATATATATATATATATATATAAATATATAAACTTCAGGAACCAAGGCCAAAGAAAAGGTGGGCAGCACTGTTGCATCCTATACAGTCGCTGTTGTCCATGGCAATGTATATCAGTCCTAGCATCCACATAACTGAAACGCTACTTTCACGTTTCTCATATCACACCATATACTCACACTTTCATTTCATACAAACGCAAGTTACGCCATCTTGCTGCTGTTGATTGTAGTAAAAATGACCTCAGAGACCTTTAGTATTAATATCACTGTAATATTGTCACGTTGTTCGTCATGTTGCTATGCTGACTGTTTTGTACATTATGGACTTTTGTCTTAGAGGGAGCTTTAAATTAATATAGGTTACAGGTTTCCATTTAAATTGATATATCATGTCCGCATATTTATTTATTTACTTGCTTATTATATCTCTTAAATTAGATAACTGAGTCAAAAGCAAGGCTTTGACAAATCAATATGTTGGCTCAATAAATTACATCTGAAGAACCTAGTTAAATAAAAGCTTACTTTAGGAAATGTCTAATTAGTTTTTAGTCTTCACAGCCCAGTCACAGCAAACAAATTATTCATATTTGAATAGATGAGATGAACTAAAAGACGTGAGATCCTCCTGCTCTTGGTAATTTGGTGAATCTATTTCAGTGCATTAGTGACACTCACCAATTGGAAAAACCTGCCTGGCTAATCTACAAGAGTTATTAAACTAAGTGACCAATTGCTGTCAATCAGCACATTGACACGAGCAATTTCAGCTCCTAATTCTTTTTAATTGGAATAATTTAACAGAGGAGTGGTGGGGTAATTATGGAACTGATAGAATGGTCCAAGAGAGCCAAAGCTGTGCTGGGGCAAATTACGCTAAGATACCGATCCTTTTTGATGCGAGTTGTGATACACCGAATGTAATTATTTCTAAAATTACATATGAGATGATTGGTTTGTGGAATGCTGCAAACTGTGACATCCTTGCACCTTTTTTTTTTTTTTTTTTTTGTAAAGTTCACGAAATGACAGTTTTTTTTTTTTTTTTTTATGGCAGCCACCTTTCAGAGCTGGCCTTCCAAAAATGACTGCATCTGACAGATGCAGATTAGATCAAACATGGACCTTCAGAGATATAAATCTTTCGCACCCTGAAAGACTCAATCACATTGAGATATCTGTTCTAGCCAAGGACATCAGATACAGGCTTTCAAATGGCTTTGTCTTACTGTTTGACAGGTGAATGCTAGAATGTTAGAACTTTGATTTACTTTTGTAATGTCAAATAATATTAATTTATATTGATTTAAAGCAACCAATTGCAAGGAAATCGCCCCGAGAAGTTAAAATGGATGGGAAGAAACCTTAGGAGGAACCAAAACTCACCTAGGAAAGTCTTATCTAATTTCTACATTTTGATTTCAGTCGTTTGTTTGTCTTTATATATAATATCTATATGGAAGCCCATTTTTGATTTTTAAAAAATTAAATAAAAAAATGATTAAAAGTAAGTAAATGTTTATATTTGATCATGGTTATTTTATTTCTCCCAATTGTGACTTTATTATCTTGCAATGTGAATTTATCTAATAATTGCAACTTTATATCTCACAGCTCGATTTTATATCTTGCAGTTGTAACTTTATTTCTGTTAATTGCAACTTTATTTCTCATGATTTCAACTTCATATCTTGCATTTGACTTTATATCTTACAATTTCATTTTTGTTTCTCATAATTGCAACTGTATTTCTCATGTTTACAACTTCATATCTCACAATTATGGCTTTTTTAATCTTGCATAGCAACTTTGTATCACAATTTCTCTTTATTTCTCATTTTAAACTTTATATTACAATTTTTTTTATATACTTTACTTTATATTAATATTTTTTAATTTTTACTCTGGGGTGGTTCTATAGATATGGGGACCAAATGTCCAACATGGATAGTAAAACCTTAAGGAAAATGGCTTAACGACATTTAATATGTTTATTATGAATATGTAAAAAAATATATTTTTTTATTCCTGTGATGACTAAGCTGAAATTCTCTTGTCTTCAGTGACGCATGATCCTTCAGAAATCATTCTAATATGCTGATTTGGTGCTCAAGAAACATTTCTTATTATTAATGTTGAATGAAAACAGTTGTGCTGCTTAATATTTTTGTGGAAACCATGCTAAAAAATTTTTTTCGGTATTCTTTGATGAATAGAAATTGTTTTAAAGCAGTTAATTGAAATAGAATCTTTTGCATGTGTGCTAAGGATGCACATTATAAAGCCCCTTGTTCACTATATCTGCATGTTTTGTGATCTTCTCCTCGTATGATCCAAAACAAGGCCTTTGGCTCTAGATCAATCACAGATTGCAAGAACTTTCCTGGGTTACATCTGAAAACAAGCCACAGAACAATACCCATGGAATGTTCAGACTGGCGCGATCGATCCCCATTACCGATTTTGTGTCATGGTGCTGAAATGAGGCCGCCCCCTCCTTTGTCATTACGACCACGCATCGATGGGATTTATCTTGCTCGGCCTGGCAGCCCGTGACAATCCACTATCAGTTGCTGTGTTTAGGGTAGCTGCTGTTTACACCAAAACACAACTTTACATCTGACTGACTGCATTCAATGCCTCATCACTTCTCTTTGGCTGCCTGTCATGTCCTCAACATTACTGTAATTATTCAGTAATTATGGTCTGACAGCTTCTCTTCCTGTCAGTTTCTGTACTAATACAGCAAAGCTTTTGTAAAAGATTGCCGCTATAGCTGTCACCATGTGCTTGATATGTTACTGTTGAATATACTATGTTGTCTGTGGCGTTTTTAAGTCATTTAGGCCCTTTAGCAACTGTGAAAAGAAAAAATCTGCAAGAAAGAGATTATGCAAGCAACTCTAAAATCTTAATACATTATATTTTCAGCTTACCTTCAGGATGAGAAGAGCAAAATGTACAGTCCAGAACCACTTGAGTCAATCTTTTAAAATCAATTCCTACTCCTCTGAGAGAAGGTGTGGATTGCCTGTAGAAAGTGACCCATCACCCTCCTTTGATAATCCAGGTAGGTGATAATCTGTCTAAATATGTTTGGATTAGCATGTGAGATGAGCATGCTGATGATGTGTTTGGATTAATCTGTACAAGTGTTCTGTGAATGTGACTGTCTGAATCAGACATATTGCTCAACATTTGTCTGTGATTGCATGTATGCATATAACAGAGATCAGCATGGTTATAAAGCTTCTGGGGCTAGTTGTCATGCAAGGCTGTCTCAGAAACTTTTTGTCAAAAGTCCAAAAACATAAATGTGTCATATGATATACAGTAGTCAACATTTGAAGTGCATCAAAACCTTTCATCAAACTTAAAATGTTGGCTATTGTATACACACACACACACACACACACACACACACACACACACACACACACACACACATATATACATTTTATTTATATATATATATATGTATATATGTGTGTGTGTGGTATGTAATGTAGGGGTATGAATACTTTAGCAAGGCACTGTGTGTGTGTGTGTGTGTGTGTGTGTGTGTGTGTGTGTGTGTGTGTGTGTGTGTGTGTGTGTGTGTGTGTATATAAGTTTTCTTTCACATTTCATGTTGCTGCCTTATGTTAAACTATTTTAAATACTTTTTTTCACATCAATCTACACTCCATGCACCATAATGACAAAGCAAAAAACAGATTTGTGTTGCAAAAACAACTTTGCAAATTTATTAAAAAGGAAAAACTTAAATAAGTACACCGGTGTTCACAATCACACATTAGACAATCACCTGCGAATAACACACAGACACACACAAAAAGAAAAAAAATCACACAAGTAACAACCGACAGGGACTGATCAGGGACTGAAATGATCAATAGCATTTTTTGTAGCCAAGACTCTAATGTATGTGTCTATATAAAAATTGATCTTGACTAAAAAAGTATTGACACCTAGCCCTGGTCTCGCCTACACACTGTTTCTGTGTACTGTTGATACAGATACAGCAGTTGACCACATCAGCCAGAGGTCCATCAGCCGAGTTTATCTGAGAGATTGATTCCAACTTTGTTCATGAAGTGTGAATGAACACTTAACACGGCTGTGACAGCTTGCAAGGCTCATGAATGTAATTACAGCTCCAAATCGTGACATAAATAAGCTCAGGCTACTGCATATAATAAGGTCGTAATGAAAGGCTGTCATGAAGGCACAAATTTGGATCATGTATTTAGGAACAGTTTGGATACATCATTGCATGGACTTTTAATTAAGCCACAGAACTTAACCCTAGGGCAGAGGCTCATCTTGTTGTCTCGAAGATAATCATTAAAAAATTTAATTAAGATAAAAAATGGATAGTAATACAGTCGGGGTATGAATTTAAAGTTCATAATAAAGCTTTATAATGAAAAGTTGCATAATTAAATCTCTAATTTGTGCTCACAGCAAAATATATAGCTGGCCAAGAAACACAAACCCCTCTTCGGTGCTGTTTCTGTAGCTCTAAGGCTAGGAAAATGTCACAAAAAAAAACTTGCGGGATAACATACAGAGTAATGTACTGTAGCCTACTGTACATTATGCTTAATTTCCATAATGATGGTTTTTCATGACTCTTAGAAAGGTCATGGGTTCACATTATTTCAAGATTATATTATACATGCTTACACAATGCCAACCATTTTCAGCATCTTATTTACTTAGGTTTACAGTATGTCATGCGTTATATTTATCATAAGAAAGCAACTCACTGTGTGTCTAAGTAAATTAGTTTTCTTAGACATTGACTGCAAATATGTCAAAACACTGTCCATCAAATTTTAGGCCTGAGACAAGAGAGCAAGAGTCATTATTTATGTTTTCTTGGCCTATTGGCCTCGGTGAGATGTATGAATTTTAGAATTTATGAATATATGAATGGGGGGGGGGGGATGCCGGGAGAGATGCTGTTACAGTCTATTATGCTCGATTATGCTTACTGTGCTCTAAAAAGGCCTGATTTTGCGTTGCACATTTCCCTCGCAACTTTTTTTTTTTTGCAAAAGGCAAGTCAAGCAATAATGTTTTTCTAGTGTGAGCTCCCAATAGGTGTGGGCCATTTAAAACCGAGCAACAAAACCGGAGTCAGCGAATTGAACTCACACTGCTGATACATAAACTCCTGAGAAAATGACAGATTCTCAGAAAATCCATGGATTCATTCTTCATAAATCCAGTGAATGCAAGAAAGTTGTCATTGCACGCATCGCATTGCACGTTGTCACTGCATGCATCGCAGCGCGTGATAATGTTTACATTTTTGTGGGTAGCAGTGTGTTTATCCATGCAGGCTGACGGTGAACATGGTCTGTTATTAGGGTTCAGGTGTGATGGTGCGGAATGTTAGAGGTAACTAATGATGGTGCATGAACACATAGTGGCAGCATTCAGCTTCATTAAACGTGGCTTTAAAAATCGCTAGACACACCAAAAAATAAGATGTCTCAAGCTGGCATGTGCATCTATTGGTCTCGCACACGGTGAGATGTATGAATAGGTCCAACACTCAAAAACAGACCATTGTCATACACACGGTTTCTTTTTTTGGATTTTTCTCCACCTGTTCCTTACAAATGCATACTGGGCCAATACAATTGTGCGAAGATCAGTAATAAATACTATCATAATAAATGAGTGCCATTTTTACATACCATGGTATTTACGTAGGGATTCACTACACTATATTGCCAAAAGTATTGGGACACCCCTCCAAATCATTGAATTCAGGTGTTTCAATCACTTCCATGGCCACAGTTGTATGAAATCAAGCACCTAGACATGTAGACTGCTTCTATAAACATTTGTGAAAGAATGGGTCGCTCTTAGGAGCTCAGTAAATTCAAGCGTGGTACCGTGATAGGTTGCCACCTGTGCAATAAGTCCATTTGTGAAATTTCCTCACTACTAAATATTCCACGGTCAACTGTTAGTGGTATTATAACAAAGTGTAAGCAATTGGGAACAACAGCAACTCAGCCACGAAGTGGTAGGTCACGTAAAATCACAGAGCGGAGTCAGCACATGCTGAGGCGTACAGTGCGCAGGAGTCGCCAACTTTCTGCAGAGTCAATAGCTACAGATCTCTAAACTTCGCGTGGCCTTCAGATTAGCTCAAGAACAGTGCATAGAGAGCTTCATGGAATGGGTTTCCATGGCCGAGCAGCTGCATCCAAGCCTTACATCACCAAGTGCAATGCAAAGTGTCGGATGCAGTGAAGACGTGTTCTCTGGAGTGACGAATCACGCTTCTCTGTCTGGCAATCCGATGGATGAGTCTGGGTTTGGCGGTTTCCAGGAGAACGATACTTGCCTGACTGCCAAGTGTAAAGTTTGGTGGAGGGAGGGTTATGGTGTGGGGTTGTTTTTCTGGGGTTGGGCTTGGCACTTTAGTTCCAGTGAAAGGAACTCTTAATGCTTCAGCATACAAAGACATTTTGGACAATTTCATGCTCCCAACTTTGTTGAAACAATTTGGAGATGGCCCTTTCTTGTTCCAACATGACTGCGTACCAGTGCACAAAGCAAGGTCCATAAAGACATGGATGAGCGAGTTTGGTATGGGGGAACTTGACTGGCCTGCACAACCCGATAGAACACCTTTGGGATGAATTAGAGGGGAGACTGTGAGCCAGGCTTTCTCGTCCAACATCAGTGTTTGACCTCACAAATGCGCTTCTTGAAGAATGGTCAAAAATTCCCATAAACACACTCCTAAACCTTGTGAAAGCCTTCCCAGAAGAGTTGAAGCTGTTATAGCTGCAAAGAGTGGGCCAACTCCATATTAAACCCTATGGATTATTATCATAATAAAGTCATTAAAGTTCATGTGCATGTAAAGGCAGACATCCCAAAACTTTTGGCAATATGGTGTGTGTTGGTACAATAATCTATAATTGTCTGATATTAGATTTTTTTTTTTGATTGATGATTGATTGATGAATCTTTGTTTTAAGTGTTTTTTTTTTTTTATTAGGCAAAATATATAAGCTGTTTATCAATTCTCTGAATAACATGAAAATAATTATAAGCTTATCAGTATTAGCTAGAATTTTAATACCAGTACATTCCTAATTTAAATAGTGCTTCGAGATACTGTTTAAAATTTTTTTTTTTTTTAAGTGGTTTTCTTACCGGCTGACTGAAATTCGCTCTATTGTATATCACTCTTAAAATATCACTCTTATTTTTTTTGGCGTCTATGGTTCCATGAAGAACCTTTAACATTGATTGAACCTTTCCATTGCACAAAAGGGTATTTGTAGTTTGAAAAGGTTCTTCAGAATCAGAATCAGATTTTTAAAATGTTTTTCACACTAATAATTTTTTTTTTCTTTTAAGAACTGTTTACTGACAGGTTCTTTTGGGAACCCAAAAATGGTTCTTCTGTGACAATGCTGTGAAGGCCTCCTTTTGGAACATTATTTTTAAGATAGTTGGCGTTTGTCTCTTTCAATTAGAATCAAACAAACAAGAGGATCGTTCGGATTTCATGCACAGACTTTGCAAGCACGGATTTCACAGAACATTTCAGAGTGGTATGTTGTTGTTTTTTTGTAATTTTCTTATACATTTTAGATACAAAGTTATACACCATTTAATCTTGATACTTGTCGGAAAACGTCTCGGGTTACGACTGTAACTCTTGTTCCCTGAGAAGGGAACGAGACGCTGCGTCGATACGACACTTTGGGGAATGCCCCCAGCGTAGCGCGTCTAAAGCATGAATCAAACTATTTCAATCCTGATTGGCGTTGCGTCATGACGTAACATGTGACGGCATACACAGAAGCTACAAAGGGACGCCAGCACACAACAGAGTAAGCTTTTGCGATGAAGCAAGTCGCTCCCAGGCAGGGGAAGGCGTGGCAAAGGGACGCAGTGTCTCGTTCCCTTCTCAGGGAACAAGGGTTACAGTCGTAACCCGAGACGTTCCCATTCGAGGGAACGAGACACTGCGTCAATACGACACTTTGGGGAACGAGAACCCAACCCACTATGCCACAACAAGCCCTGCCTGTCCCTGTGTGAAGTTGCGCACAGGCACACTTAGGACGAGAGCACTAGAGTGCCTGGCGTAGAAGGAATCTCCAGGCTATAGAATCTGATAAAAGTATGAGGGGTGGCCCATCCTGCTGCATCGCACACTTCTTGGATCGGGGCCTCTGAAAGGAGGGCTCTAGAGGACGCCATGCCTCTGGTTAAATGAGCCCTCACGGCCAAAGATGAAGGCAAGCTGCGCACCTGATAGGCCATAGAGATAGCCTGAACGATCCAGTTACTGATGGTCTGTTTGGATGCGGGAAGCCCCTTCTTGGGCGACCCGAAGCACACCAGCAACTGGTCTGACTTCCGCCATGAAGAAGACCTCTGGACATAAATCTTGAGAGCTCTGACAGGGCAGAGCAAATAAAGTCTTTCAAATGAAGAGGGGATGAGTCCGTCACGTGAGGTAGGGGATGAAAAGTCTGCAGTAACCGTAGGCCGTGCCACTTTAGATGGCACTTTAGGCACATCTGCCTGCCTGGGATGCAAGATAGCCTTAACATCGCCTGGAGCAAATTCCAGGCACCCGTAAGATATAGAAAAGGTCTGAAGATCTCCTACTCTCCTCAGAGAATTAATGGCTAATAAAAAAGCTACCTTGAGGGAAAGGTTCTTGGCCTCAGCCGACTCTGGAGGTCCGAAGGCTAATGAATGCGATGGAAACTAAACAATGAAATTACACTTCAAATGAATTTTTTCCAAAGATGTTTTCTGTCATTTTAGGTCGTTTTTTTTCTTCATGCTGATGTAAATTTAAGTGTTCATTTTTTTTAAATAAGTTTGGTCTTTAGTTAGTTATTTGATGCTATACAAACGTGAATGTGACATCATGATTGACAGCTGTGATTGACAGCTTCTCTAAACGAAGTAGTCACTTAGGCAGCAATGGACTTTTTTGGGCGATTTTCAGGAGGAGATTGGAGCTTCAGCTTTAATTTCTACATGTCCATAACTGTTTATTTCACACTGACATAATGAGTTGCTATGCAGTAAACTGTACTAACGGTTTCTGCAAGAGTGAGGGCAGGGCCTTAATATCGCGGCTTTACTTCCTGCTCACTATTGCGCAGACTCCTGCGCTCACTACTGCGCAGAAGCAGGTCCGAAATCTGCGCAAGATGTCAGCGCCATATTAGGACTTTGGCGGCTTCAGTTTTCACCAATTTCACCTTTTTTTACAGTCTATGATTTAGATAGAACCCCACTGACATATTGTCTGTTCTCACAAGAACGGGGTGACCATTGAGGTCTGGCAGGAAACTCGTCAGAGCTCAGAAAACCACCAACATCTCTAGGCAATTTATGTGCCAGGAAGAATGATGGTCCTGCCATAGACCTCAAAGCAGCCGTCCATGACCGCGCCCCAGCCCGTGAGGGGTGGTTTGGCACCCTGATTTAGCACCCTGGTACCCTTAAGCCTCAGCGGAGCTAGAGCTGTATCCATGCGTTTGGTGAAAGTGTGAGGGGAGTGAGCTAGGCCGAATGGAAGAACACAATATTGGAACGCTTCGCCCCCTAAAGCGAACCTCAGGAACTTCCTGTGAAGATGGAAGGATGGATATCTGGAAGTATGCGTCCTTCAGATCTATAGTGACAAACCAATCCTTGGATTTGATTTGGCTCACAATGGTGGAAATAGTGAGCATCTTGAACCTGAATCTCCTCAGAGACCGATTCAAGTGCCTTAGATCTAGAATTGGACGCAACCCCCCCAGGCTTCTTGGAAACTATGAAGTAGCGGCTGTAAAACCCGGACTCCCTGTCCGGCGTAGGAACACTGCCAACAGGGAGTTTACTTTTTGTTCCATTACCCTGCTGTGCGTTGACTACAGTCCAAACCACCCCGTTGAAATTCGGAGGGCAGAAATGGAACTGCAGCCTGTGCCCCTTCCCAAGGAGAAATAATCGGCAGGTTTTGCCATGCTTTGAAATATTCTACTAAGGGAATCAGCCTCTCGAGGCTCGTTCTCGATCCCCTGAAGCGGCTCTCCGGTAGGGTTTGGACGAAAACAATTCCCGATGTGCGGACACGAGCGCTGCCTGGCCGTAAGCTTGAGGAGGAGGAGCGAAAACTTCAGAGGTCTCTGCATAGCAACAGGACCTTACCTGAAGCTGTCTTCAAGAATATAACAGTCCTCAGATCGGTTTTCTTTTTGGAAAGTGTAACTAGGAGCTCAGCTCATAAAGTGCGCAGGCAGCCCCCTCAAGAACTGCCCATGCATGCTCTGCTCCCAGCTTAGTCAGATGATTATTTCATCTTTTTTTATTCCTCAGAATTAAATGCAGCCATAAAAACCAGACAAGTAAAACATGGTCTGAATGGTAGGCTGAAATATTTAGCTCAAAGTCAGAAAATATCCCACCATTTTAATTTATCAGAAATAAATACAGCCATAATAAACAGACAAGTGAAACATGGTCTGAATGGCAGGCTGAATTAAAATATTTAGCTCAAAGTCAGATAATATTCCACCATTTTAATTCATCAGAATTAAATGTACACATAAACACCAGACAAGTGAAACCCAGTCTGAATGATAGGCTGAATAAAAATATCAAACTCCTCAAAGCCAGATAATATTTATCCTGTACATGTATACCGGTCTCGTAATCTACAACCCGAGATACGAGCCGTTCATAATACATATCGGCTTTCTTCCCTCGAGAAGAAAGTCAATAGGCACGAGGCTGAAACACCCGAAAGCGCACAACTTTTTATTTTGCTGTACGCTTTAAGATATTTCTCAATGAACAAGGCCAGCACCCTCAAGAGCTGACTGTGCATGCCTCGCATCCAAACAGTATCACACACCGATCGCGTGTGTCACCACCCGAAGTTTAACGTGGGCAGGAAGACACACGCTTTCAGCTGTGTTTATGGTAACAATCCAAGTTCCCACAGGACAAACAACACCAAATAGGACAGACAGTTGTACACAGATCGCTTGCTGAAGAGCAAAAAGCTAACTCTGTTGTGTGCCGGCGTCCCTTTGTAGCTTCCATGTATGCCGTCACGTTACGTCATGACGCAACGCCAATCATGATTGGAATAGTTTCATTAATGCTTCAGACGCGCTACGCTGGGGGCATTCCCCAAAGTGTAGTATCGACGCAGTGCGAGTTCCCTTGAATGCTATGGTAATACACTATATCAGCACTAATGTTGGCTAGCAGGCGAACAGAGCCAAACAGCTTTGCCTTTTGTTTACATCATAGAAATAACATAACTTTTATAATTGTAACTGTTAATAGAAAACTCAACTAGAAATGATAAAACATACTTATGAGTTGTGATCCATAAACAACAGATTGTCCCGACAAAGTGGGAACTGCTCCATTTCAGGGGAAGCTTTAATGCGTAGTCTGCATTGTACTCTCTTCTGCAAGGTTCTGCAAGCTGTTCTCCGTAAAATTTGCAGCACACAGATAAACGTTGATGTTAAAATATTCAGGAACAGTGTTTAAAATAAATTTTAACCTCTGTTCGTCAGCTTTAGGAAGGACAAACAAATCTGTCTCTTTGACAGCGACAACACTGTCTTTTCTAATGCAGCTCCATCAGGCCTCTTCCCATTTTCTTGCATTATTATTAAGGATATTATAAATAAGTAACACTGTGACTTCACAAGATCCGGAAAAACGTCTTGTAGTCTAAACGAGTCGTTCGTTGTTGTTCTTGGAAATTGGATTCTGTTAAATAAAATATCTCCCTTTGAAGTGGACTTTGAGCTTTGTAACCTTGCAGATCTTTTTTATGCTCAAACAGCTACTAAAGTTGAAAAAGTGAAAAATCATAATAGGACCCCTTTAAGAGTGTAGTTCTCTTACACATTCTCACATTTACGTCTAGTTGTTTATGTTGTGCAAGTAATTTTTCAATGAGTATGTGGCGAGCAGGACGAGGCCGAGGGCCGTGAGAGAGCGGCACGAGGCCGGTGGCGTGATTACTGATGAGCGACACCTGCGCGACGCACTGGTGCCACTCTCTCACGGCCCTCGGCCTCATCCTGCTCACCACAGAGTATGTTTGTAGTGGTGATTTATGTCTCTATATGCTATTTATTTTTATCACTCCTTCCTTCCTTCCTCTTGTTCTTTTTGTCTTAATATTTGCATTTTTATATTTTCTTATATCACAGTCACCTTCAGATCTGGTCTAAGGCCCTAAGGGTAATATCTGGCACACTCCATTTCTCTATTTATTTCTAGCAGAATGCTGAATAGGGCCGACCTGTATTCTGTAGATCTACATACACATGCATGTAGTTTTCTCTCTGGTGTATATATTTGAAAAAGGGGCAGAGCATACTATCAATCACAGCCATGTCAGTTTCTCTGGCAGAACTAACCTATTATCAGTCATGTCAACAGCGTGAAAAGCAAGGCCCCATTAGGGAGAAACAGGAGCAAAATGAAAGAATAATCAGAGAAAACAAGGGACGGACGAAAGGTGGAAAAGAGGATGATGTATAAGAGAGAGAAAATGCAGCAAGGGGGAGAGGGTAAAGATGAAGAGGGAGAGAGAAATTGGGTCATTTGGAAACATGAAGTGGCTGAGTTGGCACCAAGCTGTGAGTGCTGTGGTTGGTTAGTCCCCAGCTCCGGATTATCCCTGGAGAGGGACTAATTTAAACCCATGAGTGAAGAGTTTACAGACAGAGTATGCATTGTGATAAATACTGCATAACTGCACACTGCTACGGGAGAGTTATGTAACTTCAAGGCCACAAAAGAAACTTCCCACTCCGTTATTTATTTTCCTCGACCCTGAAAAGTCCCGCAGTGAGAGCAAAATATCTTCATAATTCTGGACCCATGCATCAATCCAAATAATAAATGATAATTAACACATTTTCTATTAAAATAATTATAGCGCTGTTCTTTGTAAAGAGTATTGCTCTTGCAACATTTTCAAGAATAAATCATTTGTAATCTGTCTGAATTAATAAACTCTTTTATTGCATCGGACTAGTGATAAATTACCTGTTATTTCGAAGAGTCACACTGATCAATTGAATAGCCTAATTATGATTGTTTAACTACCAAAGTGTCAATATCTGTATTTTTAATTAGAGCTGTTGATGTTTGTGAAGAACTTTTTGAGCGAATCTGATTCACTCATAATATACTCACTCACTTGTTTGCCACCTACTGGTATAATGCTGATCCATGAATCAGCTCAAATGATGAATGAGTAGTTGATTGATAACATGGATTTCATATTTTTATTTACAATTTTAATATTAATATTTTTATTATTTGATTAATGTAATCTTTTGACAAAAAAAAAACAACGTAAGTTGAAAGACAAAATTCTAAAGATGGCTCCTCTTGTTTCTCTGGTGCATAAGTTCTATAGAACCCTGGGTTCTTGAGTGGATTTTAAAGAACCCTTTCAAATTGTCAGATAAAAAAAAAAAAGAAAGAAAAGTTTTTATATAGGCCTAAGGAGAAAAGTCTTAAATGATTGCATAATACTTTCATGTTTAAAATTGTATTTATTTAAAATTATTTAAAAGTATGTTTTTGAGCGGTTTAATTCATAAACTGAAATTAAAATTGAATTAAAACTAAATCCATTAAATGGTGCCATGATGGGAACCCCTAAAAGGGGAAGCGATAGAAAACTTTAACCTTTTATAAAAACCTTTCATCTAAGAGTGCATGAAACATTTAAAAATGGTTTTGAATAGCATGACACCATGCATGCCGTATATTTCACATCATGTCAATTAGCCAAATGTTGTACCTCACAGATACACGGATAGTTCAAACCCTTTGCTAATTGAATCATGGCTTGACCAATCTATCATTATCCTTCTTTGAAGTTTTTCAAGACGTGTGCAATGCATCATCAACAAACCACTTATGCTTCCATTTGGAACGCTGTTGATGAGTTATGACTGTTGTTGCATCCCACACAGTGCTTTCAGCTTTTCAGAGAGTGTGTTTTGTGAGGCAGTTGGGTAACTGGAAACTAGCTCGTCTCCCCCACAGCTGAACAGAAAAGTCATGTCTGTTGAACTGAGGAAAGAGAGAATTTGGCACAGCAGTGCTTACTGGCTGTCAGGACTACAGATGAGACTGACAGAGGGCTAATAGGGCCTGTCTATTATGAAAGAGAAAAAGAGAAAAAAGGAGGGAGAAATGCAGAAGCGGACATTCAAAGAGTCTCAAATGGACAGGCACTGTTATACTTTATCAGTATGTGAAGGTGAACGATGACAGAGGTCGATTCTTCTGAGATAAAAATCGGGAAACTAATGGGCCGGTCGGTGTATAAATAAAACAGATTAATGTTTGCATGAAAATGTTCTAATTGCATGTTATAGATGTTATTGTGAACAATTCATACACTTGGATGTATGTCACAATATAGAAAAGATGTCACTACTTCCATTTCACCACAACTTTTACTATATTAACATTTAAATTCAGCTAATTAAAGGAAACCCTTGCTCGAATATCTAAATGTACTCTGTGTGTAATGTGTAAACTTAACACAAACCTTTTAATCTCTGACATAAATTCTTTTTTTTACCTTTGTAGGGCTGAGCGAATATGGGTAGAACTCTTTACTGCCCTAGTACTTCAGAAGTCCCTTTTAAAAGTATACATGTTAATTCAATTTCTTAATATTCGCTCACTGACACGGTCGCCACCTACTGCTGTAACTTGCAGCAAGAGTCAACAGATGCATCTGAAATTGCATACTCTCTGACTAGGTAATTCTTTTGAATAAGTAATTACTTCGTGACCGCTAAAAAAGTTTGTTATATATAGTATGAATGTGTGTAGTGTGAATATAATCTGGATGTACTACATCAGTTATGTTTTTATTGTCATGTGAAATACCAGCATCAGTTGCATCTCTTCAATGCCATTGGCCTCATGGGATAGTAAAGTGTAATTTAATGCTCACTTCAGGATTTTGCCAGAAGTAGAAAGTCATCTTGTTACTACACAGACAGTTTTATGAATACTTGGAATTCGTACGTCTTGGGATTATGTGTGTAACCCTGGTTCCTTGAGAAAAGGAAAGAGATGCTGCGTCAGTTACTGAAGCTATGAGGACGCGCCCCTGCGGAACCCAGTGTCTGAGGCATGTGTAACATCACTCCATTCATTGGGCAATGCAGAGCGACGACGTTGCAAGGCGCATGAGAACACTTCTTCAGATTCGTATTGTCTGAAGGAAGACACGCAGGTATGCCCAAAGCATGGCAACACAATGCAGCGTCTTGTTCCCTATCTCATGGAACCGGGGCTACAGAACGCTACAAGACGTTCCTATTCAAGGGAACTCAATGCTGCGTCAGTTACTGACATCTGTCCAGACTGGAAGAAAGGAAGAAGAAAAGAATGAAAAAGGGGACTAGAGCTTGGGCAGTAGCCAAGCTCAATCACTTTTCCAATCAATCAATCCTCTTTTTTCACTGCGTTCACTGCCTTCAGATCTGTGTGCGGCTTTCTACTATCATGGCGCATTTCCCCCCCCACTCCAAGGAGTGGGAGCTTGTGCAGCCACACTCGCCTTCTGCTCTTCTCTCCAGGAACTTGTTCCTGGTAAGGGCGCCGACGATTCAGACCTGAACCTGGTGAGGGATATACTTCCCTAAGATGGCCGACTACGTTCTCGCCTCTCTAAACCTGTCCACCACCATCTCAACGGCAGTACCAAAAAGTCCAGAGGGCGAGACAGGGGCATCAAGGAGAACAGCTTTATCACACTCCTTGATGCCTGACAAATTAAGCCACAGATGTCTCAATCTGTAGTCCCCAGGGGAAAGGTAATTTGCTTTCTCCTTTCCATCCAAGGCATCCTTCCATAACCCTGTTCATCCAGCCCCTCTACATTAGAATAACTCAAAGCCGAATGAACCGTACGAGTAGAGTATGGATGTCTCTATGAATCTGACGCCTCAGTGTGCAGGGAGATACTATGCAGGTATCATTCATCTAAGCGATCATCTGCAGTCTCGCATTTCAAACCGGACACGTTCAGGCTTACTCGGGCTGTGGCATGAAGTGACATGAATTTGTCTTTTGCGTTTAACCCATCCAAGTTAGTGCATACACATTAGGAGCAGTGAGTAGTTAACACACACTTGGAGCAGTGAACCAGTTAACAGTGAACACTGAGAACTGAACCCGCAACCTTTAGGTTACGAGTCCAACTCTCTAACCACTGCTGCCCACAAGCTCCACTGGCTCATTGTGTTTGTATCTTTTAGATATATACATCTCTACTAACACCACGTCTTTTTTGTCAAAATCATAGACGAGCAATTAGTCCTTGTTTTTCGCAGAAGAAGCCACTGAGTTTCCACAATGGAGCCAGCGGCATCAAGACAATGGAGTCCACGATCGCAGCCTGTGCGCTGCCTCTGGAAACGTGGGGCTAGAGCCACGGGGCTCAGCGGCTTGACTCTCTTCTCTGATGAAGAGAGCCAGCCGGGAGTGGAGCTTTCTCGGTGAGAAATCAAAGCAATAAATGCATCCAACCCCCTTGAGGGCTGAATGTGCATGCTCCGCTCCCAGACAGATAACACACAGCTCGTGACCATTGCCAGGCGTTATAAAACGAAGGCAGGGAGGGTCACACTGTTTGAATTGTCTGCTCGCTATTATTCTGCTTACCTTCTCCTTTCTTTACACACACTGCTATCTTCACACAGCACACAAAGAACCAGCTTCCTGAAGACAAATATGCTGATGATGTGTTACCAGGCACCCTTCTTATACACTGGGGCACCTTGCGACCTCATCGCACTGTGTTGGCTAATGAATGGTTTGATGTTACACGTGCCTCAGACACTGGGTGCCGCGAGGACGCACCTCAAGTGTGTCAGTAACTGACAACGTAGAGTTCCCTAGAAAGGGATCTACTCTTTTCACATACTGTTTGTCGCCTAGTATTATAATAATAATTATTCATTTTTATCTGTATTGCGCCTTTCTCAAACTCAAAGCGCTAGCATATAGTACAGTATGTGATTTGGGGTGCATCCAAAGATTTGATCAAGTGGTGTTAACTAGATTTCGTATAGGTCATACGAGATTGACATCTTTTCTGCTTAAGATCCCCCGTTCCATTTTATTCCTTTACATATTTTATTGGACCTTTCCGCTTTTAATTCAAGTACACAACATTTTTGGTAGTAAGCTCTCTTAAGGATTTGTTTAGTAAGTTCCTTCCTTGTTAGTCCAAAAACAGCTTTTATTGTTACTAAGCCCAGTGAACAACTCATTGTGGAATGTGCATATAGGTGAAAGACCGCCTCCGCAGAAGGAAATCAACGCCTACTTCATCATTGCAACTTTGGCCCCGCCCACTGGCAGGTTAGAGGAGAGAAGAGCACCAGATCATTCACTGGACTGAAAATAACATTACCTTCCAAAGTATCCTAATGCTAGGAATATGGTCATTTATTTTCAACAATGTGAATATCTAAGTTGAGCATTATTTATTTGTATTCGGTACATTTCACTGTGGATTCTTTGGTAAATCAGTCGCGATTTCGGCGCAGGCTTTGGAAACAGACTTTTATGATATGGACTCGACAGTAATGCGACCTGTGTTACTTCTAATGCCTGATCTGTGACCAGTGATTTCTGATATGTAATGATTCATGTACAGTCAGATTTTCTTTGCCTATGTGTCAGTGACTAAACGGTCAACTTCAACTTGTTTCTCTTAATACTGATTAAATAATATATAGAAAGTGACCAGAGAACGCTCCCTTTACAATCGATGGAGCTGTCAATCAAACAGTGCAAGTTTATCAGTGACTGAGTTCTAGACTCTCGCCAAAACTCCTGTTATAACAAAGTCCCTTATATCTATAGTATTTGGTTATAATCAACGAATCTCTTATTTAAATTGTGTTTGCACTGTTAGTTATGATGAAAGCATTTGTTAGTGTGCAGAAATCAAGTTGCAAAGATGAGATCACTGCATTCATGCACTCAACATGTCTGTGATCAGCTACAATGCTCATCACTGCAACCTTTCATGACACTATCTAAATGCTATAATAACCAATTTTCACGATTAGTTAGCCTTGAGAGCTGTTATAGTAAAAACGTGCTGAAAGTTTTCGAGAGTTCCATATGTAAAACTAGCTATTTCACATGCAAAGATGTTAGCCAGTCTTAGCAGTGGGCATTTACACTGAAGTCTCACAACAGACACGCCCCTTCAAACAGAGCGTTCAAATCAGATGGCTAAAATCAAGGTAGGAAAATGCCTTTTATTTCTAAATTATGACAATTTTGATGTAAAAATCATACTACCATTATAAGTGCACGTTAGGAAACATTGTAAAACAATGAAACAATGCAGTACAGTACATGACCCCTTTAAAATCTGCAACTACTACTTTGGATGCATCAAGTTTATAAATCAGTGAACAAACCTAAACTAGTCATTTTGTCAAACAGAATCAAAAGTTTGGTAATCGAGCATGATTACATTAGTCATGTCACTCAAGACTCCCACCCGACCTCCCTTAGAAAAGAGTGGGCAAGCTTGTACGTTTGAGGACAGAGACATATGTGCAAGGGCAACTGTAGAACATCCATCTATTCTCATCCCAGTGTATTAGGAGAAAATATATATATACACACAAGATATATCTGTGCGAGAACCTTTTCCAGTTTGTGTATGTAAATCAAGGTGAATTCTTTCTGTCCCATGCTAATGTAGAAACTAGCTCGGCCATAGCATTTGTAATGCGGGATGACAGGTTATTTGTACTGGTGTATCAGCCAGTGATTATTACTTATCTATGCGGTAAGAGAGAGTCAATGCACCATCATCGTGTTTGTGCGTATGCGGCTCTTTCCAGTATGCTCATTTACCTTCTGTCTTTAACATATTCTGCGAATATTGATGAATATGCACCGGATATAAATTACAAGCACATAGGCAAATATCTTTTAAATGAGAGACAATCGCTTTGCTTCAGCAGATCCATCCTTTATTGTTTGGTTTTCTAATGTCAGACAGCAAAAATAGATTTTCATACATAATTCATTATTAACACACTCTATTATTTTGTATTTATGTATGTGCATTTATCACTGCAGTGTTGGATTTCTGTGATGAGTCATACTCAAGCATTTATTACTCTATACTAGGGATTTTAGGAACACGTTTGAGTGCTCTAATATCCATGTTACGGTACCTGCGACATGAGACATAGCCCATTGCACAATTGTACTGAGATTGTGACGGTTGACCTTCATGTGACAAGGTGACCTTCGGCTCACCAGTTTCAGCTCAAAAGCAGCAGTGTTTTTCTAATTGCTAATTATTTTTGCAGACGCATTACTAAATTGGTTTCAGCGGTGCACAAATTAGTGCCTATGCCCAAAAAAAACGTAGGTTTCAGACATATCATCTCTCAGTTCGCTAGCGTTTGTAGAATAAAGTGTTTTTCCTTTTTTTTTGGCATAACTGCTAAGCGTCATCTTTCTTGTCCCATCCTTACCCTTCTATGAGTTCGTCATGAGGGGTTTACAGGACCTGACTGAGTTTGTTTTTGTTCCTCAGCAAGATTTCTTCTAAACTGAGCCAAGATATGCCATAGTCTGTTGTAAAACACCATCTGCAATAAACATGAATGTTTTTTTTTTTTTTTTTTTTTACAAATGTCCAGTTGTAAACAGTGTATAGTACATTACATTTTTGAGTTAGCTATTTGTTTAAGGGTGGTATTGGTATAGGATTAAATGCTTTAATAAAGTAAAATAATCAGCCAAATAAAACACTTTGTTTTGGGTGTAGAGTGGGCTATACGTTGTGATGACAGGAACTTTCTAAACCTGCAGAATGATTTTCATGAAACACATTTTTCTGACAGAACTCCTGAGGAGGCAGAACAGTAAAATATGAGTATATCTCTAGCATATCTCAGCACCAACTGGTCACGTACAAGCTCCCATGATGCTTTTTTTTCTTCTCATTGTTCCCATAGTCAGTGCTGCAGCAAAGCTTTGATGGTGGTTTTTGTGCAGTTTTTCTGTTAGAATAGATACTTTTTCCTGACTAAACATTCTTCTGCTTTTTCATTACCAGCATTCAAAATGTTTTTTCTTCTATGTGGATATAACAAAGATTTATATATATATGATGTTATGATGCCCTAAATGCCTTTCTCCACTGACGTTCTGAGTTGTTCAAAGCGTTTCTAAGGATGCTGATTTTTAGAAGGCAGCTGTCTGACTCTGAGGTGGCGAACGGGAACATGGTTTGTGTAACATTAGCAATAAAATGATTAGTTATTTGATAACATAGTCAAGCAAAAGGCTAATCATATTAATTACCGTTATGTGTCCAACGTTGTAAAGAGCGACACCATTGTGCAGCGTTTACCTCAGTAAATTGACAGTGAATCTCTGAGCTGGCGTGAGTGAGTGGAGGCGGGGCTAATTTGAATATTCATTGTTCCACATATACTAAATGAGGCAAGGGTGTAGAGATACATTCAAGCTATTTTAAGGCATGAAGATTTTTTTTTCACAGGTATTTTTTTTTAAATATGTTATTTTGGTGATTGGAGTTTTATGGGAGTTTTAAGGGATAAAGATTATTGACTACAGTGGGACTTTTTCACATGGATTAGTTCAATTACACAAATGTGTGTTTGTTTTTTTGTCTATTGGTTACAAACACCTCGTTTAAACGAAATTAAAACTGTGAATTTGATCCTGCTAGCTAAAATGTATAATCATTTATATTTTAATATTTTATGATAATGTAATAATTTCTTATAATAATATTTTAATATCATCATATATTGTTGTTTAAACAACTCAACACAATAAAATCATTTCATGAATAATTGTTTTGTTTCATAATTGCTTTGCCGAAAATTTTCAACTCGAGAACCGAATCATTACGATTCATTCGAAAACAAATCATTTAGTCCTAGACTGTGTCCGAAATCGCATACTCTCCTGAGTAGGTACTTATTTTGAATAAGTAATTACCACATGACTGCTAAAAAATATGTTCTATATTATGAATGTGTAGTATGACTGTATCTGGACGTACTACATTCGCCATGTTGTCATTATCATGTGACCTACCAGTGTTAGTTGTGTTGCTTCACTGCCATTCATAAATCCTCTCCCATGGCCTCATGGGATAGTAAAGTGTCCATTATATGCACAGTTCAGAATTTATGAGTACTGTGAAATTGAACATACTTCTTTTGTCACATATTGTTTTTCGCTCTACTATATGCGATTTCGGATGCAGCCTTTCTGAACATCATGGTGAGTGAATAATGTCAGAATATAAAATGTTTGTTTTTAGGTTAACTATTCCTTTAAGGTAATATGGCTATACAGAAAGTCACTTCAAAAAATATTCACTTGAGTAGAATTCCGTGACAACTAGCCCCGGCGTTCTGTAACTTCTCTGCAGTTCTTTCTCGATCTTATCTTTTTACAAACTCACTATGCCTTTTTTCTTTCACATACATCCTCCGTTTCTCTCTATCTCTCTCTCGCTCATCTCAGAGCACTCTCTCATTGTTAAATCTCAGCAGTACTGTGAGAGTGGCAGATCAGTGAACACGGTGCGCAGAGAATTTATAGAAAACGTCACAACCGAGGCACGAGAGAGAGAGAGTAGTGAGAGGGGAGGGAGAGTGTGAGAGGAGGACAGAGAACGAGGGAGGGTATATTGATACAAAACGACGGTGGTTTCTCTTCAGTGTGTGTGAGAGAGACCATGAGTGGAGACAAGATGGAGTGCTGGAACAGATGAAGACTGTCATTGGGTGAGTGTGTATGTGTGAATATGTGTCTGAATGCCTTTGTTTTTGTCCACTTGATAATGCAGGTTTGTGTATCAGCTTGACCACCTGTTAGTGTGTGTGTGTCTGTGTCCACATGCACATGCACACATCTGCGTGTCTGCTAGTGATTGTATGTTTCCTGCAGGTGTATTTTTATATGAGTGTTCATTGGAACACATTTCTGTGTGTATGTGTGTGTTTATAAGTCACTGTGCACTAGTAGCTGTGTTTATCTGCACTTCTGCTTAACTCTGCGTATGATGTGTGTCTGTTTGTTCTCGCCAACATGTGTATGTTAATGCAGCCTGACAGCCTCTGTGTGCACGTGACAGTGTTTTTTGTATCTTACTAGCCTCATGTGTTGAAATAACTATAGACATCTGTATGTGCAAAGCACAAATATTATTGTTGATGTTTTTTGTGCAACACTTCAATTTTAGTCAAATAATTGAAGAGGCGAAGTAAAACTGTGTAGTACATTGTGTGTTTGATATTTTAGACTTACAATAACATTCATTAGTGTGGCATTTCCAACTATCACAAAGGGGGAAAAAAAACTTTGTTTTGCCTCAAAACAGTGCCATTTTATCTCGCTTATTCTATTTTTGGCTTGTTAGACGGTCTAGTTCATGAGACAAGAATTTTACGAACTACAGGGAAAGATGTGAAAAACAGAGATTGAAAGGGAATGTGTGAGACAGAGATAGATCGCACAGAAGAGGATTCGTATGAAACAGACTCTATATCTCTGTCCTTAGGGAAGTAGTGTAATCAAAACAGCCGCATTACTGGTAATGAAAGATATTATCAGCACAAAGTCTGTCACACGTCTTTATCTGTCTGGATCAGGGGCTGTGGGGCATTCTTCTGTTTCACTTGTGTCACACCAAATATTTCATTTCAGTTTTGCTTAGGACAAAAATTGGCACCACAAAATTGGTTGGAATTGTGTTAGATGATAAAACATATTTTGAATTAAAGACATACTTCACCCAAAAAATTATTTACTCATCCTCATGTGTTTCCAAACCTGTACTTTTTTTTTTTTTTTTTTTTTAGAACATAAAAACAGTATTTAGCAGACTGTCCAAGCTGCTTTTTTCCCCACAATGAAATTCTAGGGAAATTACCAAATTTTTTTTATTTCTTTTTTTTTTTTTTTTTTTTTTTTAATGGAATTTAATAGGGTAATTTACTATTTTTGGCAATTAACTAAGGGTAAATAACTATTTTGCTTTATTTTATTTTTAAAAGTTTAATTTTACATTTATTTTAAAGGAAGAGGGAAATTACCATTAAAATTTTTTTTAAGTTCATTTATTTATTTATTTATTTATTTATTATTCTTTTTAGGTTTAAATTTTTAACCCATTATTCCTTATGCTTTAAGCATAAAGCTCACTCTCTCACAATCTCCACAGTTCTTTCCAGTGGTCCCGATGAGCGTCTCCAAACCACCTCCGCCCCAATCCCATTTCCCCCCCAGCAACCCTTCCTCCCATCTCTCCCTGCCTCCATCCTCCTCTTCCTCCCTCTCTCCCTCCTCCCCTCCTTCCGCTGCGGGTCCCCCCAGCCCCGCTGTGCCTCCCCCTCCCTCCCCGGTAAAGATCTCCATGCAGGAGCACTTTGCCATCAATGTGTGCCCCGGCCCCATCCTCCCCATCCCACAGATCTCAGACTTCTTCCCTCGTTTCCACGACTTCCCCATCACCCCCCTTCCTCCCCGGGAGAAGCAGATTTTAAAGGACAAAGACAAGGACGGAGACGGGGAAGGAGAGAAAGACCACAAGAGGGAGAGAGAGAAAGAGAAAGAGGAGAATGGAGAGTTCGTCGACTCGGATGACGATGACAGTGAGTTTGCCTCGTGGCTAGTGACTGTTTCACGTTTGTATCCCTTTGCACGTGTATTTTACGCTCCGCTCTTCTTCTAAGTAATCATTTTGCAGATGCATTTTTCACAAAGCTACTGACATCCCTCTGGAACGACCTGAGGGTTAAGTGCTTCTCTCAAGGACACAATGGTAATAATACCTGGAGGAGTCCTTGTTGGCTTCGAACCTACAACCTGTGTCATTACTAGCCCAAATCTTTAACCACTAGACCACATCAGCCCAATCATTTTCTTTCACTGCATGCTTCTCTATTACATAACTCCCCACATAGATAAATCCATTGACATTTCTTGTTCTGGATTCCCTTTGTTTGACTGACTGATTTTATTCACCAGTAAGCAGCCAATGAGGCATGTGCTCTTCCCATCTGCCTGGACCTGCATCTCACACTGTTCAGTATTGATTGCTTTGTGTGGTGTTGGCCGGATTGGTGTGAGTGTATGAGATAACTGAGGTACGCGATCGGAGTGTTAAATACTTCATTAGTCTCTGTAATGGTGCATAAACATTACAAGCCCTCTGTATGTGCACAGCCCTGATTAGGTCGTTACAGGCAAGACTGGTTCCCTGCTTAGTCGTTTGGGTTGTTATAGACCTCTATTTTTGCTAATGTGCGTGCAAGATATTAAGTTATTCTTTTTTTTTTTTCTTCTTTTTTTTTTCAGCCTACCTGGGAACTCTGGAGTTCAACCTGCTATTTGACCAAGACAATAACTGCTTGCACTGCACCATCCACAAGGCCAAGGTAGGTTTACACACACACACAAACACTACTGGGTGTTTGTTCAACTATAGGCATTGTTGGGCTTGTGCACTTTTAAAAATAAACTCTCTTAAAGCACATCCAGTTTACTTTTTTGTTCTATTCTTCCGAATCTAATGAATTTTTTCACCAAATCTCCAATGATGTATTGTGTTATATTTGATGGTGGAAATTACATTTGAAACATAAAAAAAAAAGACAGACTCCTGTCTTGCTATGGCAAATTTTGTAGTCAGCAAGCATTATACAGTATGTTTTTGTACGCTTTGCACCATATGGCAAATTTAATAGCTTGTTTGGAAATTACACACAATAAAAAGATTCTGATTACAAATTATATTTTCATATTTCAACTTAATTTTTCCTCACAACGCAAGTGCTTTTGAAAAACCTCAAGTGAAATAAGCCGAAAAGTGTTTGCTGTGGTTAAAATGAATTGGAAACTGAGGGGCAGTCATAATTTAGTTTCACAGATTAGTTTCACATTTTTTAGATTATAATGCAGTAGTTGTAGAATGTAATAATGTATATTTTAGTCTTGGTCTGGTAAAAGAGTAGAAAGAAGAAAAAAAAGAGTAGAATAATAAATAATAAAACAAAAAGAAAAAAGTGTAAATCAAAAACTGGAACATAAAATTGCCTTTAGATGAAGAAACCCTTTTGCACAATTGACATTTTGTGGCATTTAGTCTTTGCTAGGGTACTTCTTACAATTGTAATTATATATATATATATATATATATATATATATATATATATATATATATATATATATATATATATATATATATATATATATATTACTCATTATGCAACCATTTGCAAAATACTGTCCAATAAAATGCTGTCTTTAATGAGTATGTTCATACCATTACTATTAAACAGTGAATTTACTAAACACAAAATTTACTTGCATATAATGTGCCAAATGAAAATAAAATATTTTATTTCATGGTTTATCTTCAGTAAGCAAAAAAACAAAAAAATAAACAAAAAAACTTAAGTTAAACAGTCTTGACTCTTATGTCACACGCATCAGTGCGTTCGAGGATTCCCCTCTGGTCCAGGCAGAGACAAAAGTGTGCATATTACTGGAAGGATATGATCTATTAACCTCTTACCCCATCAGGACATGTGTGCACATCTTATGTGACATGAAGTCTATGTGCTTTTTTGTGTTTGTTTGTGCCCACAGGGACTGAAGGCCATGGACTCCAATGGACTGGCTGATCCATATGTGAAACTCCACCTCCTGCCTGGAGCAAGCAAGGTCACTGCAACCTTCTCACATGCACACAGCATGGTTAAACTCTCGCAGCACCATCAGCACGAGTTGTGATTCTCTGACACTCGCATACACACAGTTCAACACTTTTATTGCACAAAACACACAGGCGTTATGTGCGCATGCATCGCCGGCAGGCGCGGCTGTGAGCACTGAAGCTGTTCATTTGAAGAACGTGTGGTGGAAACTGGTGGATTCAGTATGTGCTTCAGCACTGAATTATTCTCGCTTTCATTTCCTCTGCATGTATCAAAGGCATGGCACTCTAATCTGTTCAAAGGAGGACAGGCTGAGACAAGAGCAGCCAGAAGCGTCCTGTCTTCTCTCCAGCGGTTTTTACTCTTCTCCATCCTCCCGCGCTCTCGTCCAAATCTCTGCCACTATCTCTTTGTCTATCGCCACATGACCCACTTTGACCTTGGAATACCAACACAGTGTTGAGTGCAGGATGGGAGGGAGGGATGGAAAAGAGAGAGAGACAGATGAGGGGGGACAGCAGCAGGTGGTTGTCATGGAAACAGCACAGATTGTTACACGACTCACGTCAACAGAAAAGCGTATATATACAAGAGGGAAAGAGAAAGCGAGAAGCGTCACGTCTTGCGTATGCTTCCATGCGCCAGTCTGGTAAATATCGACCGCGAGGATTATACAGACACCTCTGGGCTTTTAAAAGGTGTGCGAGCCGGAGGTGATGGACGTGTATGCGTACGTCCACCCCTCAGACGTACAGACACGCATGCAAGTACGTGGGTGTGCAGGCATTTAAAGAGCTCTCCTTTTGCCCTTTTACACGCTTCATGGTTTCATTTGCATCCACATGTGATCTAATAAAGGAATAGTTCCTGAACAATTTGTCCTTTACTCATCCTATGTCTTTGCTGTATGACTTTCCTTCTTCTTTGGAAGATGAAAAGATCTGTTTTGTCCATGCAATGAAAGTGAATGGTGACCATGACTGCTTAGCACGATTTTCAGTAGTCACGTCTTAAATTTCAATCTGTTCCTCACATCAAGCGTTGTATGGCTTCAGAAGACTTGGAATATAGTGCAAAAGTACACTGCCCGTCCAAAAAAAGTCGCAAATGCTTAAGAGTCTAGAATTTGGATCATTATTGCTGTGATTATTATGTTTCTAGCATGTTATATGTTTGGCAACAGTTATTCTAACCCTAATTGATGGAGTGTGTAGCTTTTCATTTCTTAAACAACCATGTAGGAAGACAAATCATGGCCATATTCTAGGATGACAAGGATGTCAAGATGCATCAGCTCAAATTGTGGAAGAATGGCTGGGAGGGGGCAAGAAGAATCATTTTCACACATGAATTGGCCAGACCTTAAATTCATTGAAAGTCTTTGGGATGTGGTGGAGGAGACTTTACAGAGTGCTGGACTCTTGCATTGTCAATACAAGATCTTGACCAAAAATGTCTGCACCTGGTGATGGAAATGAATGTTGTGATGTTATTTCCATTCTTTCACACTTTGAGCCTGATTAATCTTGACATTGTAGGACATCGTGCTATTAGGATGTGACGAGACTTTAAACCAGCATAAAAAAAATTTTTTAAAAGCCTTTATTGTTTAACGTTCTACTAGTTGTCAAGATAAATTAATTGCAACAGTTCTATCATAAAGAAATTGAACACAGTACGAAGGAAAGAAAAATGTTCTCTTTTGAAACCACATGTCCAAGAATGTGAATGAAAAGAGCACATAAATACCATAATGTAAATTTTTTAATTTTATGCACATTTAAATGTGATCCATTTCCATTTACTTTTACAAAATTGGCACACATTTTTGAGTACAAATGCACAGTGTTTGCATTTATTTGTGCATTAAATTACATATAAATTTTTGTCTTATATTGTGATCTCGCTTTACAATATATTTTTGTCCATACATTTTGGAGACATGTTCTTAAATATGACGCATATATAAAAAACACATGCAAAGTCTTTAATCATCTCCTTATTTAATCATGTTGTATTAACCCTGCTGTTGCACTATCTACTGAAGGTTCCCTCGGCACTCGTGCCTTTTCCGTGCTCCTCTGACTTATACCAGGTACTAAAGCGAATTTGATGTGTGCGCCTGAAAAGGAAAGACATGGTTCTACGTCTAAATAAACTCAATTCTTGTTCAGAAAAAGGAGACTGAAACATCAATTGTGAATGTGGAGGCCAAGCTTAGGTCAGTCCACCCCTGGCCACCCCCTAGCTCCGCCCCTGGTATGAAACCAGACCTGTCTTTCGGGGGGTGCTGGGAACAGTTGCGCTCAGACTTGGACCGCAAAAGTTTTAAGTAATTATAAAATGTATTAATAAATTAAATATAAATATTAGTTTAAACCTGTTTTAATTAAAATACTGAAACTAAACCTGAAATAAAATTAAAGCTATTTATATCTATAAATCTAAATGAACAAAACAAAATTACTAAAACAAACTAAAATGAAAACTGAAAATATAATCTAAATCAATATATTAAAAAAATACTACAATAGCTAGTCTCCATCCACTTTCATTGTATGGAAAACAGCATCCTGAACATTCATCAAAACGTCTCCTTTTTTGTTTAACAGAAGAAAGTCTCACAGCTATAAGACGACATGGTGATGTGTCAGTTTTGCATGAACTATCCCTTTAACCAACTTCCTCTCATGCTGGCACTCCATCAGCATCCCATAAAAAGTGCAGGAAGCAGAAGGAAAAAAAAAGCGAGAGGGAGAGATTGTGGGGCTGGTGAGTGGCCCCTTCTTAGCCGAGTGTATGTATGTGTGTGTCATCACACAGCATGGAGAATGAGATATCTGAGTCACACACTCTCTCCCAAGCTGCTGCTCTGGGAATCTCACTGCTCTGGGCCAGATGGAGGGAGGAAAGAGAGAGGGAGAGAGAGAAAAGGGGGATGAGAGAAGTGGAAGATGAGGATGAAATATTTAGAATAAAATGCGATAGCACCGATTTGGCTGGAGCAGAGAGAGACTGGTGAAACCATATGCTTTTGCAAAGATGAGATGTGAGTGAGGATGTTGGAGAGAAAATAGATGGAAAACTAGCACGGATATTTAGCCATTTTTTGTCGATTGGATAAATGCTTTTAGGGCAAAACCGGATCATGAGTGATCAACCAATAATTCGTTTTCTATGGCTAACACAGTATTTACTGTTTAAAGGACCATGTTTTTAGTCCAATTAACATCAATGAAGCTTACAGTCAACATGAAAATAAAGTTGACCCTTTTTACTTTCTTAATGCACATTTCTAGTCTTATTTTGAATAATTCATCAATACACATTATTCCAAGGTAGAAATAAAGCTGTGAAATATGGGGTCAGTGAAACGGCTTCTCAAACAAGAAAAAATGTTAGGTAGACAGTTCGTCCCGCCCTCACTCCAGTAAACACGTCATCAGAGAAGAGATGTCACTTCAAGAGGGAGGGGAAGATTTTTTGATTAAAGATTACAAGGGCCCATCAATTCAAAAATAAATAAATAATGATGTGCACAGATAAATCATTTATAATAAATACTACAATATTCCATAGAAAATAAGAATGGTCAATTTTGATTTCATGGTGACTTTAAATTGATCTTTCTAATCATAAAGAAACCTGGAAAAAAAAAGAAGTATCACAGTCTTCACAAAAAATATTAAGCAGTTTTTCAACATGTTTAAATTAATAAATGATATATATATATATATATATATATATTAGGGCTGTCAAAAGATTAATCGCGATTAATCGCATCCAAAATAAAAGTTTGTGTTTACATAATATATGTGTGTGTACTGTGTATAATTATTTTGTATATATCAATACACACACGTGTGTATCAATACACACACATGCTTGTATATATTTAAGAAATATTTGCATACATATACTGTATATATTTATATATAATTTATATTATATATAAATATAATTTTTTTATATATAAATTACACATTTTTCTTAAATATATACAAGCATGTGTGTGTATTGATATATACAAAATAATTATACACAGTACACACACATATATTATGTAAACACAGACTTTTATTTTGGATGCGATTAATCGCGATTAATCTTTTGACAGCCCTAATATATATACATTGGGTGTACATGAATGATGACAGAATTTTTTGACTTGATTGAACTGCCAACATTTAGACAAAACACCTTTTTTTACTTAAAATAACCTTAAAGGGACATTGTGTAGGAATTTCTCCCATCTAGTGGTGAAATTGTATTTTGCATTCAAACAAATAGTGCTCTCCAGCGCCTCGCTTTTTCAAATGCATGTTGCATCTACGGTAGCCGTTATGTACCAAAAAGCTATGACAGGATGTCTTATAATAACACTTCGAGTTTTCCTTCGGGTGAACTGGTTTGTTATTTCAAACAAACTGCAACTTGACACAACGAACAAACGAATGTTACAGTTTTGAACAAACAAAACTTACAACCTTGTTTTTAGGGCCTTCTCTACTTTACTCAATAGCTGCTATTCATCAAAGAGCCTGTTTAACTTTTAACTATAAATGTTCTACTGTCTATATAATAAAGTACACAACCAAGCAATGGAAAAAAAAGCTTGTAATTAAGACCGTAACATTGCCTTACCTGTCGAGAAGAAAGCAGGCAACTTCAGCGTCCCTTTTGAAAGCTTTCTCCTGCATTAGCTATCCCGACATTAACCCTTGTTTTTTGTAATCTCTGGTCACGTTTCCTTTTACGGTATATTTTGGACTTTTTCTACGACGAGGACTCCTTATCCTGTGACTCAGCATATGTATGGACTCCTCCATTATAAATAACCGTGCAGTGCAGCCTTTTAAACTTGCCGGGGCAGTGACAAGCGCCTCTCACTGCTCTGCTCCTCCGCTTCTGCTGGCTTCAGTCACGTGACGCTGGCTCTGAATGAAAACGCGTTGTGGAAACACGTTGGCCTAGTGCTTTTTGTCCCTCTCTGCTATTATAGTTTTTCAAGATGGCGGAACTACATGGAAGCCTCCGTGGACCTACCCGTCCCATGTATATAAAGATAATAAATTCTTCGTTTATGAGGATAAGTCTGATCATTGGCATAGGTATTTGTACACCATTGAGGACATATTTATGAATAAAAATATTGATTTTAGATAGTAAAATACCTAAAAACCTACACATTGTCCCTTTAATATGCTTAATTTTAAAATAAATTTTTTGGGGGGAATTTGCATTTAAAATTGGTCTGATGCTTCTGCCCACAAGGATAGTAAAACATGAAATCATCTGGTTTGTGGTACTTATTATTATTTATGATTTATATTTATTTATCTATCATTCTATTGTCTTCCATTCTATCTATCGATCGTTCTGTCTGTCCATCCATTCAATCTTCATTTACAGACCCCAAACTTTTGAACAATAGTTGTTATGTATAGGCCTATATGATATTATTTTACCGAGCCCAACACCATGTTTTGTACTGTTTGGTACTTTTTTATTGATTTGAATGGCAAATTGATATATTAAATGCTCAGTACCATAGTCTTAACATCTGACGCCATCACTGTACCACGGTACTGCCAGAGTATCCGTTTCAATTTAATCAATTTTGAATGATGCATCTCTTCCTCATTCAAGTCCCAGTAGCTGTTTGCTCAGCTAGTGCTTTTTTAATGAATTGTTACATGTATTTTTTGCTGATGTCTGTTGGAATTAAAGTGTGTTTATTCATTTGCCGAGCATCCTCAGGGGGCGAGAGAGAGGATAGCCAAGCTTGGCTGGTTCCAGCGTTGAATGCAGCAGTGCAGAGAGTAGAGCAGAGAGAGAGAGAGAAATGAAATATGCAGAGAAGCAACATGTTCTTCAGGCAATGAATGACGTGGACTCGCTCTGACGTGGACGCGAGAGAGTCTGCGGTTTGGGAGACTGTGTTTGTGTCTTCACAGCCAGAACGTTTCTTTGATTTAACACTAATTTAACTAGTGTTTAACTAAACGAGCTTTTGGAGGGCAATTGCTCAGCTTGGGGAGTTTAGTATGCATGTCAGGGTATTTTGAAGCTGATTTTTAGGGATGAACTGGAGGGAGTGATGAACTGTGTGTGTGTATGTGGGGGTGGGTCAGATTTGGCCTACATTGTGGAGCAAACGTCCCCACAAGCAGTGGCATCGTTTTTGAGGGTGCACTGGCTCACTCTGTACTCTAGGCTGGATATGACATGACTAAAGGGGGAAAAACACTTTTTAACTTGCTTTGTAGTGCTTTGTGTAAGAGTGGTACAGTTTTTGTGTCGTGTGAAAGGGGACTAGGGTACAAAACTTGACCTAATATGTAGTTGTAGTTGTTGTCGTTGTGTTTTTTTTTAATATACTATGCACAATTTCAACTGACCTTGGCAGCCAGTGATCATCATGCATTTTCGTTGGAAGGAAAAGAGCAGTTTTGACATTTTATTTTACAGGAAAAAAAAGTCATGCATGTTAGGAGCAACATTGGGTGTATATGAATGATGACAGAATTTTTTACTTGATTGAACTGCCAACATTTAGACTAAACACCTTTTTTTAACTTAAAATAACCTTAATTTTTTTTGGGAATTTGCATTTAAAATTGGCCTGATGCTTCTGCCCACAAGGATAGTAAAACATGAAATCATCTGGTTTGTGGTAGTTATTATTATTTATTATTTATATTTTTTTATCTATCATTCTATTGTTCTATCTTTCATTCTATCTTCCGTTTTTTCTATCGATCGTTCTGTCTGTCCATCCATTCAATCTTCATTTACATTTATTAATTTATCGTACATATTTTTTATCTAAAGCAACTTACAAATGAGGAATACAACCAGCGATTAATCTTTGAGGCAATAAATATGTGAAGTGCTAATTATACAGTTTCAGATATCTATCTATCTGTCTGTCTGTCGTTCTTTCATTCTATCGTTTGATTTTCTGTCTAGCATTCTGTCTGTCTATCTATCTGTCTGTCTGTTGTTCTTTCATTCTATAATTTGATGGTTCTGTCTAGCACACTGTCTTTCTATCAATCTGTCTGTCTGTCTCTCTGTTCCTTCATTCTATCATTTGATGGTTCTGTCTAGCGTTCTGTCTATCTATCTATCTATCTATCTATCTATCTATCTCTCTGTTCCTTCATTCTATCATTTGATGGTTCTGTCTAGCGTTCTATCTATCTATCTATCTATCTATCTATCTATCTATCTATCTATCTAGGGTTTTGGGTTAGTCTTATTTAAATGTAAATACACAGTAGAGGTTTATAGTATGTCCTCATTTAGATACTGTAGCTACATAAACAAGTGAATGTTTGTGAGTATGGGGGAGCAGATTTTAGGGTAAGACACAGAAGGGGTGATGATTTTGTGTGTGTGTAGGACAGAAGGGAGGTGAGCTGGGGAAAGCCTCCTGTCCTTTCTCTCCTCTGCAAAGTAGGTGAGCAGATGTCTGCCTTTCACCTGAGGGAGAAGAGATAAATGATGTTTCCTCCTCTGTCCTCCCTGACTGACTCTCTCTCTTCATCTTTCCCACTGTCATCTTTAACCAGATGCATCATGCCCATTCAAACTGGGGGCATGTGCACTCTCAGATTTAAAATTCAGAAGTAACTTTGAAATCCAACTTACATAAAATTATTTGTTGTAAATTATTATTATTACAATTTTTGCAGGTAAAATAATGTCTGAAACACTGGCACATTCACATATCTAAATTTGGATCGTCTAGCTTACTTGCACCTGAGTCTCAATTTTTTTTTAGAAATATAGCAAAAAACTTTTTCTTCTTTTGCATCTAATCTCACTTTGGCCACAAATGGACTACTCCTGTCAGTGATGGGTACAATAAGAAAATTTCCAGCCATAAATATTTTTTAACCAGCGTGATTGTTTTTTAGCATTATATTGTATTATTTGGCCATTTGAAACTTTAGTTTTTTTTAAATAGCATTTTTGTCTTTGTAGTTTTTTTTATGAGTAATGATGTGCCATTTTTATTCTGTGCCCTAGCCAGGTGCAATGAGATAAGATTCCCGTGACAAAAAATAATGGTCTGTTCTCACTGAATACAAAAATGTGGTGCAAATTCACAGCCACTCAGAACATATTTGATGTTTAATGTACCGTTATGCACGGAACTGTATTTATAAATTTTTATTTTATGTTAATACAAGATCAACGTAGATCCTCTAGTGCAACCTGTGATTGAGTGCTTTGTTCAAGGACACAATAGTGATGAATCGTGGGTTGTACCTTGTAGGAACTGAACCAGCCTTTCAGTTACTAGCCCAAAGCCTTAACCACTACACCACCACCCACTTCACAAAACTAGCTCGACTGAGCAGCAGCCGATTCTAACAGATTCTTTAAATTGAGAGACTATATACAGCAGTGGTAATTTCTGCACAGATGGAGCTTGGGGTGTTAATTATTTCCCCCAAAATGCTCTTAGGTGGTGAAATGTGAAGTAATGTTTATTTTGGGCATGATTGTGCTTCTGGTTTAGTGGTGAGTTTAGTGTTCAGTTTCTTCATTTAAGATGTACTGGGGTAATGTGGTGTAAACCCCCGCCCCTCATTCCAAGCTAAACTCAAAAGGTGGCAACCCTGCTTTAGAGAGCATAAGGTTTTTGGGGAGTGATGAATGGCTGCATAGGAGAGGTCGTGCAATATCCCTCATTACTAACTATGTGTGCACGCTCCCTCATTTACATTAATCTGGGTTCATCAACATTAGACTGATGGTAAGAACAAGTTTATGTGCGGGCACAGCTGTTGTAAACCCAGCAGAAATTTTGCGTGAGCAGCTTTTCTGCACACTTGTTTTGACCCAGAGTGTCTATAAATTAAATTCATTATCGTTCTTAACACACTCTACCTCTCTCTTTCAGGCAAACAAACTGCGCACTAAGACTTTAAAGAACACACTGAATCCAGTGTGGAACGAGACGCTCATCTATCACGGCATTACGGCTGCTGACATGACCACCAAAACCCTCAGGTACAGTACCACCTCCATTCCCCATGATTCTCACCTGCATCCAACTATTTTTGGCTTTACTTGCACTGCTGAATTCACCCTTTGAATATATGGCTTTCTGTAAAATCCCACGAGTGTCTCCGTCCAGCTTATTAATGACAGCGAGAACATTTTTGAGCCCCATTTGTGTGCTGTGCATGTGTGAATTTCTTTACTTCATGATGTTCAGGTCAAGTCAACTCTTTGTCACACAGAGCGCATTGTGTGTGGGCATGTATGTATGTGTGCGTCTTTGACAGCATGTAGTGGACGTCTCTGTGGTGCAATAACACACATTAGCCTTAAGGTAACACCCACACTTGGGTCTAACCTTCTGTGTAGAGGAATGCTACAATTTGAGCAATAAAACTCAGAAGACTGAGTGAGATGGGGCAATTTCTCTACAAATGTAATAGAAACCCTTCTGATCCACAGCTGGGAAACAAACCTAGCAGGAGCTCTCATAGGGAGAGAGAGGGACAGATAAAGAGAGAGTGAAGCTGTTTGCCTGCCTTGTTCCACTTTTTGGTTGAGACCGTGAATAATTCTAGTTTCATACTGAAATGTTTTTAACTTGACCCCGATTTACCTCAGTACTGGAGAAATACCTTCAATCCAGAGATTTTTGCCTCCGCAGTGAAACTGTTTAACACAGAAGCTTCTTGTAAATTAAAAAAACAATTAGATGCATAAATTCTGCCAAAAGTGACACAAGCCGAACTGTTTCTCGTGGCGAACATGGATTCTTACCACTTTTGAATCCCAAAGGATGAGTTTGATTTGATGATTCTTTACGCTCTGTTACGCTCTGTGACCATCATTCTGAAGAGCAGGTTGTTGGAGCCTAAGGCGTAGATGGAGTTTGTCACCACAGGCAGCGTCAGCACCTTGTCACAGTGGCTGTGTCTGGGCTATGACAGCTGGCTAATCTCAAACCCGACTGCAGTCGTTCAGTGCAGGGAGAGGCGGCAGGGATGAATATTTTACGTATAAAATTCCAGAGCAAGTATTTCCATATTTACTGTATTTCCTCCCTGTCAATAAATGTCCTTTTTCATCAGCTTTTGTCATGTGAATGTCATTTCTCAATGAGAACAATGACTACTGTTGGCAGGGAATTTTTTTTTAAGAATGGCTGCGTTATTAATAGTGCTATTGTGCCATTATATAAAAGCATCCTATGCTATTAACGGAGTCATTATCATAACGGATGTCACGGAAACATACAGTAGGTGTGTTCATTGTTTATTAGTAGACCGTGTGTGTTGAGCTGTGGTCTTTTAGGAGCCTAGCTGACAAATTTGTTTTGCCACATTTTAAAAACACCTTAACCAGATGTGACACATTTCCAGTGTCATTTTTCTGTCCTCACTGAAAGTGAAAAAGGATGATGCAACAATCGCAGCTAATCAGAGCAATTTCATGTTTAATTTTGGTGAAGGAATTTGATTCATTGTAGTGAAATGAATCTTTGAATCTGTTCACTTTTGAATCTATATGTCTGTCTATCTGCCTGTCTGTCTGTCGTTATATCTGTCGTCAGATTTAAAAATTTGTTAAAGAGGACCTATTATTAGTATAATACAAAGTCTATTTTGTTTTTGGGGTCTTCTAGAATAGTTTTTTTTTTTTTCATGCTTGAATGTTAAAAAAACACCTTGTTTTTTTACATTTTTGCAGCACCTCCCTTTCCAGTCTGTCAGTAATGGCCCCGATATACTTTAAAGGGCACCTATTATGCCCCTTTTCACAAGATGTAAAATAAGTCTTTGATGTCCACAGAGTGTGTATGTGAAGTTTTAGTTCGAAATACCTAACTGATCAATTTAAATTGTCACTTTTTGGGGCTGAGAAAAACGCGCCGTTTTAGTGTGTATCCCTTTAAATGCAAATGAGCAGCTGCTCTCGGCACGGAGGGCGGAACCTCACAAGCTTGTTCTTCAGTGTCAGAACAATCTCATCTCACGGAATGAAAATATCAAAACAGAAACTCTCAGTAGCTGTGTTCATTTCGACCCTGAGTCGGACGATAATGCCCACAGAGCCAGAGAATATATGGTGCATGAAGATAAAACAGGTATAGTTTAGTTGTAGCCTGTTGTAGCGGACCGCCTCCTAATGATGGCCAAACATTTACTGATGATTTTTATGAAGTTTATTGTACATCACACAAAAGATGAAGCGTCAGTTTTACTCCAGAAAATCACCGTAAGAGCTGAATGAACAGTGTAAGAAGTGCGCATTAAAGTCTTATCCATAAACTCCTCTCTCCCTTTCATTATCATCAACATGCACAGCGAATTACACAAAAACACATAACACTAAACAAATATATACATACTTTATGCCTTTTCAGTGGGTGCTTAATAAACTGGTGAACTTTATATCCGTAAAACAACTCTAGTAGTAACGTTAGGCCTATCGATCTGGAGACTGTAAGCTGGATCACGAACAGTTGGTACAGATCCATCCTCGAGTAACAACGGAAGTAAATGACGACTGCTATGTTCGTTCTTACATCCAACAACAAAACACCTAAATCGCTAAGGAGACATTCTTGTCTACAGTTGCTCCGGTGTCAAAACAATGGTGGACTGTGTACAGCTCACTCAGGGCGGGTCTATGCTCAAACTGCAGTGTCCGTCAACAGTCGTGGGCGGAGCCTGTGCAAAAGTACGTCACATTGCCTAGAATCTGAGAACGGGTTGTTCTGAGACAGTGCTTATGATTTATGGGGATTATAAAAAAAGCACTGGGTGGATTTTTATCGTTATAGGGTGGTTGTGTACACACACTGCCAACACACATTTATGTTCAAACACCATGTAAAAGTGAATTTTGCGTAATAGGTGCCCTTTAAGAGAAATCGAAGAATTAACTGATGTCATTTCGAACTAAACCATGCCAAAACAAACTTCGTTTGGAGTTCATTTTGGTAGTTCAAAAACAGCTTGCCAAAGTGAACTTTCCGGAAAAGTTCGCTGCAGCTGGTAAACACCTTTGTACTTACATTGTTCCGTGGCGATTACGTAATAAGTAGATATGCGTGGAGGCTCCGCCTTCTTTCACGTCGAAAACTTTTCTGGTTCATTTCTCCTGTTCAGTTGGTTGAGGTGAGACGTCCGCGAGTGAAAACATAAACACACTAGAGAGCTGCTTCATATTAGAAAATGAAGTTGTACTTCTGCTGAAACACCGAGACTGTTTTTCATGTTTAATACGGTAAAGCTGCTTGATTTTAAGCTATTGTATAAAGTACTATATAAATAAACGTGATGTAACTTGAGTGCTGAATTGTAGAGCTTGTGCAAACATATCCACGTTGCTATAAGATGCTTTTCTTATGCTTTATTTAAAAAAATGCTTGCTGTTTTCTCAATTTTGTCGTGTGTTTATTTTGTTATTAAGAGTTATTTTGTTATTTGTTAACCGTCGCTCTCAGCAGTGTGGGTGGCGTCAGATGTTCGATAAGTTTATCACTGCTCACGTATTTCAATTTTCATTTTATTTCTAAACGAAGAATGAAAAAGAACTTTGTTGTGAGAATATCGGGGCCTTAACACTCTTTTTAGTTCCTGTCTCCGAAAAGCACAATGTTCTGTGATTGGTCATCCGCTTCCAGCATGTTTTGGAAATGTTGTGGCCCTTTCCATAACCGTGCTAGATCCGAGGCGGGAAAAAACTGTCTCTTGGACATGGCAACAGCACAGTACTTACGCAACTCAACCAGGCCTTGGCCCCTTAATTTTGCATTTGCCTTGGGAGGGAATTATTTAAATGAGCTATATTGTGATGGAAGAAAACTTAAGACTACAATCAAAGTGTTTCAAGGAGTTCAGAAACAGTGCTTATTGTTATAGAGAATAACTCCCTTTGGAGTGACTTTGTGCTTTGTAACATCGCAGACATTCTTCATTCTTCAAACAGCAACATTATACACTAAAGAAAGTTTAAAAAAGTTTTTAAAAAAGCATAATAGGTCCTCTTTAATAAGAAGCTGAGTGTACTGGGTTTTAATTGGTAGCTGATATCATTAATCAAATTAGCATATGAAATACTTAAATGTGAGAAACTCTGAATGACGAGCAGTCAAATTCTGCAGAAACCTGTGGAGCTTTTTGCGAAATCCTGCCGGCACAGATTTTGCGTGGGCCTGCCCATGACTCATCTGACTCACAGTTCAATACTGAATAAACATTGAATAGTACACGTCTTCCGGATGTCCTGCGTGTTGGTGACTTCCGTATGCTTGCAAACTCTTGACATAATCACAGTGACTGACATTAATAAGGAAAAGCTCAACCCCGTGAGTAATACATAGCAGCTTCAGGAAGAATGATGAACAGGAAGTGTAGATCACCTGCATGTTATCCACCTCCACACGAGTGTGTGCATGTGTTTGTATTAGCATGTGTACACACCTGGCTGGAAGGAATGACTAATCCAGAAAGCAAGAATCCAACAAGATCATGATGTCAGTGTCATCTGCTTGCTTTCTCGCTCTTTGACACCTACATTAACACTTCAGTGCTTTCTCTTCTACATTTGGCTATTTGTCTCCTCACCCTGGCTATTCTCCCTCATATGTTCTTCCTCAGTTTTTTATTCCTGGTGCATCTTTGTCGCTGACGTAAAACTCATCTGTCTTTTCTTACATTGTTCACTATAAATTCCTCTTTTCTCATTCTGGTTATTGTTGTTGTTTCTTTTCCTTAATTCCCTCTTTCTCAGATTTACTTAAACAGATTTACTTAGTTTTTTTTAAATTAATATATTGATGAAAAAATAATATAGCTATTTTATCTTATATACATGAACTAATTTTCTTTTTTTAAATGTCACGTATTTCATGATGTCATCTATGGAGGATTAAAGTCAGACATGAATGAAATTTGTGATGCGGTTCAGTGAGTCGGATGTTAATTCAGTAAGCAATCTGGTGGATTCAGTGATTCGATTGAAAGATTCAAAATAAATCTCTGCAGTTGTGGAGTCTTTTGACTCATTAAAGTGGACTCATTCATTAAAAGAGATGGCTTGAATTGAATCAAATAGACTCAGAATCAGACTACACATGCACTGTATTTGCTATTTGTTTTTACACATGCATCTAGCAAGACAAGATGAGATTTCTTTTTTTTATTTAATTATTAATTATTATGATTAATTTAGATAGCAAACTCACAACTCAGATTTATTTAGTCTTGTTGCTGTAAAATCAGTAGCTCTGCCATTGAATAGCGATGCAGGAACTGCTTCAAAATTAATGGTGCGACTAATTTTATACAGCAGTCTAGTCTTGCAGATTTGCTCAATTCATATTCAGAACTCATTTGAATCTAAATGAATTTTGTCACTGACACAAGCGTTCATTTTTCCTGATATCTGATCTTTTATCATGGTCAAAAATGATGTTTTGGTCAGCCTCTAGTCAATACCACCTTCTTCTCAGCTCAGAGTCTCTTCTCTTGAGATATTCTCTTTCTCTCTGGCTGTGCGTGCAACATGCTTAACACATTCTGCCTTGAAGGTTGAGCTGAAGAGTTCTGAGTGCCATATCTCTCTCTCTTTCCAGGCTGTGTGTGTGTGATATGGATCGTTTAGGACGGAATGAGTTCATAGGTGAAGTCAGGGTGGCGCTCAAGAAACTGAAGGAGGGAGAGAACAAGAAATACTACATGGGCCTTGAGAGAATTGCACAGGTGTGTGTGTGTGTGTGAGAGAGAGTCATTGTGGCCGTTGTGAGGTTACGTCCGTTGGAATTTGTACAATGCATAATTTAGTGTTTGGGTATTTACTCTATTATTAATAACCTTTCTATGGTCTTGCAGGCCCGGGAGGCTAACAGTCAGGCAGTGGATCCTGGTTCTCTTGTTGCAGAAGAGGAGGTAAAGATCCAATAATTTCCATCCCATACTTGAGACCTCTGCACACTCCCTATTTACACTGAAACTGCACCAGAATATAGAACACTCACAATCAGGGTACAATGAGAATAAAGGCCCCAGGATAAAAGGGCCTGTTTTTTGTATATCTCAAATTTACTAATTAACCAAAGCACTATCCTGAACACTTGTTTGTCCCTTTGTACTGATAAAACTGTCCTGCTATCATATTCAGTGGCAAATAGCTGATTATGAGGCAATTACTTTTAAAATAAGTTTTAACATTTTTCATATAGATGTATATCGCTAATGAGAATTTCTTTAATTATATGTATATTTTAAGATAAAATTCTTCATTTTTGCCTGTATTAATATTGTGTACAGGGTTCACCTACTAAATAGAGTATAAGAGGATATAAAAAGCCAAAAGATAATTTCTACATCCATTGCTGACAGTTTAATTAAGTATATACTTGCACTACTGTTCAAAAGTTTGGAATCAGTATGGTTTTTTTATGTTTTTAAAAGTAGACCCCTATTTGAATATTACAATAAAAAATAAATAAATAAAACTGTTCTCAATTTAATGTTTGTAAAATGAATTTTCAGCATCATTACGAGCCCGATCTCATGAAAGTGCGTATCTATAGCACGAATGATATTTCTCGTATCATTTATATGGCAAAAATAGTTTTTGCGTAGATATGATACGTAGTTTTCGCGTGCATATGATACACACTTTATGGCGTGTAATACGCACGCACTCCACACCCCTAATCCTACCCAAGGGGTTTACCGTGCGTATCATTTGCACGCAAAAACTATTTTTGCCGTATAAATGATACGAGAAATATCATTCGTGCTATAGATACGCACTTTCATGAGATCGTGTTGGAGCTACTCCGATCTTCAGTCTCACATGATCATTCAGAAATCATTTTACTATATTGTGCTGATTTGATGCTGAAAAAACATTTATTTTTATTATCAATGTTGAAAACAGTTCTGCTGCCTAATATTTTTCTGGGGGGGGGGGGGGGGGGGGGGGTTGGTTGGTTTGGGGAAAATTGACACAGACGCTATCTATCTCTATCTATCTATCTATCTATCTCTATCTATCTATCTATCTGTCACATAAATTGGTTGTCTGGGAGGGTAATGGTTTGTAAAAGTTAAAAAATGTTAACATAAGATATCTCTTTAAAAAAATAAATAAACATATTTAAATCTTTTTAAAATTTACTTTTGCAAATAACCTTTGTTAAATTTATAGAAGTATTTGTTAATATTATGGACCAGAGCTTAAATAGTTTTATTTTTTAACTAACAACTAAAAAAAGATTTATAAATACTAACCAATATATATATAAATTTTAAATGGGCTTTTTTTATGAGAAGTTTTTATTTCTATGATGCATTTATTGGAGAGAATAATCCTGTCAGACGCACCACTGCTGTGAACGCGCGTTCACGTAAACACAATTTAAACAATGTATTATTCAATACATTACTTCTATATAATTATATATTAAGTTGCTCAAGCAAGTGGTAAAATATTTAACCATGTACTTATATTAAAATCTTTTGTATTTAAATTTCGATACAATAAATCTTGCATGTCACAAAGAACTTGTTTTTCCACCTCCACGAATAAGACGAGTGTTGTTCATTATGTCGCCTTGTTGAGGTAAATTGTAGTTTTCCTTGCTTTAACTCAGTCTTAAAGTGAAAAAAGTAGCCTAGTAATTAATTAAATAAATTTATGGTGAGATTACTACATTTTATTTAATTAATCGCACTTATGGTGAAATTACTACATTTTCAGGTCAATCGGTGTTCATTTTGACCACGAAACATGCGCTGTCACTTTAATTCAGCGTTTGCAGCACAGCAGAAATAGACTCGGTGCAGAAACGATCTCTGCACTGCTGTATAGGCTACGCACCGCAACTGGAACAGATCGATCATCGACGGACTGCATCCTCGTGCAGTGTGAAAGCTCTGGTAACATGGGTACGGAAAAAAAAATACTCACCGCAAACGAAATATATGTGAAACGGGCGTTAGACTTGGAGCAGGAGAGCTACTCCGGCTGCTACTCGCAGTAGAGCGAGTGTTGCCATCTTCAGTTCAGCGACACATTTCCAGCCGCGCGCTCTCTGTCCGCTAGTGCTCAACTGTATGTGACGCAAGTGTTTGTTTGTGTGTGAGTGTGCGCACTCATTGGGATAATTGTAAACACAGACAGAAAAGACATGCCATCGTGGAAATAAGATAAATAACATATTACTTAAGGGCCATTTAGTTTTTTTTTTTTATAAAATAACAAATTGTAATCTGTCGCTATAAAGAAAATCAAATCAAATTTACTTGACCTCCAAGGGGGGCGGGGGGAGCCGTTAGGAGGGCGGGGCGCCCCCCTTATATAATGGTAGGGGAAACACTGAGTTTAGAACCATAAAAACAGCACCATTGTGGGTTTTAGCCCCATTGTACCCTACTGACATATATTGTTTAATTTATTATTGATGGTTTGAATATTGATCAGTGGAAGCAAGCCGATTACAGACTGTCTATCTCTTTCTCTGTTTCTCTAGCGTGGCCGTATCCTGGTCTCTCTGCTGTACTGCACAGAGAAGAGTTCTCTGGTTGTGGGAATTATTCGCTGTGCCCACCTGGCCGCCATGGATTCGAATGGCTACTCAGACCCCTTTGTCAAAATGTGAGTCTTTGTTTTTGTTTTTAGTTTTTTCTGTGCCACGTTTTTTCAGAATGGACAGTGGCAAAGTGACAGGAATTGATAAAAGAGGCGGATGGGGTTACACTTCCCTCTAGGCCAAAAATAAAGTGGAAGCTTTTAGTACAAATGCCTATTTTGGCATTGTGAAAGTTGCATTAAAAAACCAGCCAATCAGATTAAACCAGATAAAAACTGGCTTTCCAGCTTTGGCCGCAATACGCATCAGATCATCAAACGGACTGTCTTTTTGTGTTGTTTTGTTTAGTTTTTTCAGAAGTTTGAGATGAGACCCGTGGTCTTTGTGTGATGATCTGAGCCAATGTTGTTCAAATAGAGTTAAAGCAAATTAGCACAATCCCCAAGGCTCCTGTAGTGAGTCAACGGTGGGCATGATTATCATTTTCACAGCTTTTATTTAATTTGCACATTTATTACAATAAAAAAAACAAGTTTTAACAAGCACAATCATTGCATAGCACAGCATCAGACGAACGCAAGTATGTGTAACTGCATTATTACTCAATTCATTGGCATCGCCCTCCTCCTAGTTAGCATCATGGATTGCATTTCAGGGTGATTTATTTCTCTCTGTACCTCAGGTTGATCATAATTTATCCCCCTGTGGGTTCTTGCGAAGAATAATTCAAAGTCCACCCACACAATAAGATTCTATTTGGAGGCTGAGAGAATTAATGGGGCATAGAGAAGGAAACAGAGTCAAGAAGCTGGGTCTTTGCTTCTTTTTTTTTTTTAATCATCCTCTCTCAGCTTTAGCTTTCCACCCTTCCCATCACAGCAATGCTCTTTTATCATTTGCCATACTTCTTCTTCTCGACTCTATCCATTCCTTGCTCTCTATCTCCTCTCAAGCCTGATAAAGCATGCATAAATCTTGGACAACTCTTTCCCTGTCGATGGGGTTCTGTTCATTCTTATCATGGATGTATTTTGATGCGTAGTGTGATGGAGAGGAGTTTTTTTCCGCTGTCTGCTCTGAGGAGATAGGATTTCCTTGTTTATCATGCCAGTTACAGGCACTGATGGGCTCACTAGAGCATTGGAAATCTATTGTTGGAGAGTGGACTGCTTTTATACAGCAGGATAGACTGCTGGGAGTGTGCGTGTGCATTTGTGTGTGACAGGTGCTTTAGCGCTTGTTTAGGACTAGACTTGTCAATATAGTTTAGGTTAAGGTGGAGATTTTGACTCTTTCTCTCATGACATGTATGACAGTATGGCAGAGGCTTGTTTGGATGCTGGGTTGTTTGTGCATTGTGACCGCTGGACCAGATGTTATTTGTCTTTTTGTCCGCTGAGGTTGATTCCAGTTATGGCTTGATTTAGCTTGAATTTATTGAAGCAGCTCTGTGGGTTTATTAGACTGGATTTTCTGCATCAGTCACTCTTGTCTTTTTAATAGTTAATTGCTTTAATTGTAATTATTAAATGGATTCTGGAAAACTAACATAACATGACATAATTGGAATACATCAATAATGTGAAAAACAAGTGTTTTCAGTATCACTAATTAGCTCAATTATATAATGTATATGTATATAATTATGAAACGGGTCAGTAAAGCAAAATTTCTAGTTTAGATACATTTTTATGTATTTTTATGTTTACATGATTTATATTAATATTTTTATTAACCATTTTCCTTTTGAAAAACAATTATAAATTTTTTTTTACAAATATATAAAAATATAAAGGATATCTGGAAATTATTGTATATGACAGCTATAAATGAAATGTTTTTCTTTTTTTTTTAGCTTATATATTTTTTATGTTTTTTATATTTATAATTTTATTAAACATTTTCCTTATGAAAAACAATTACAGTTACAAAAAAATATTATTACTAATTGGTTTGTAATTTTTAAAGTCCTGCTGTAGTCAATCATTTTATCCCTTAAAACTCATCTTTGATCATCATTTTATCCCTTAAAACTCATCTTTGATCACCAAAATTACATATTTAAATAATTCTATGAATATGCAAATGAACCCCGCCTCCACTAACTCACACCAGCTCAGAGATCCACTCGTTGAGGATCAAACGTTGACGTGATTGGTTACAATGCAGTTTGTGACGTTAGAAACATCAGCGATTTCAAACCGAGTTTTTGAGACGGTCTTTGGATCACTGACGTTTTAATGAATTTGGGCATGGCTTGTCTCAAAGCATATTAAAAACACAGCATAGACATATACACAACATTAAAATCTTGATTTTCACCACAGGGGGACTTTAACACATTTTAACAGATGCTTCTCAGTCAAGTCTTTCTCTCAGTGTCATCTCAACTTCATCAGCGTCAGTCAGCTAACTCTCTCAGACTGGCCCCAGGTCAGCAGACAATCGTTATTGTAGAGTCCTGGACTGGCTTATTCTTTAATAGAGGGAACATGGAACTGGACACAAGTAGGGATTAAGTATAGAGGGGAACTGGGGGCCAATCAATACTGTAGTCATTCCGTAGGAGGAAAGAGAAACGATTTGGAGGGGGGGCTGCTATTGATGTTCACATGTTTTGTTTTTCTCTGTTGAGATGTTTTTCTCAGACAACAGAGTGTCTGGTTTTAACAGAAGAAGCTTAGGCAGGGAAGCTTACTCAAACCTCTCTCTCTCTCTGCTCTCTGTATGTGAATGTAATCACCATATCCAGGTTGCTAGAGGGAAGACCATTTAATCAATGTGTAGCTAAGGCAAGGCTACAGACATTTTCTGAGAAATTCAGGACAGACATTTCTATATCTGAGATGTATTTGAAACATTTCAAATGTAATTAACCAAGCGACTAATTTGTAGATGCAGCCTTTCTGTTCAATAAAATGATTTTTTTAAAGCAATCATTGATTAGTTAAAGGGTTAGTTCACCCAAAAATGCAAAAATTCGTTCATCTTGGAACACAAATGAAGATCTTTTTGATGAAATCTGAGAGATTTCGGTCCCTCCTGTCCCAAACAGATTTTTTGGGAGTACTATCCCTTTAATTATATTCAGCAGAAGATTGTGTGTGCAGGGGAAAACACTTTTGCACAAATTGCACAAATAGCCTATACCCTTTTTGGGAGATTATCTGAGAATGATTATTATTTAAATGATTATTTATTAATTATTTTCTTAGGCTGCAAAGATTTGTTTAAAGATTATGAATTTTTTACTTTGAATAACATACACCAGTAAATAGAACAGGAATGATTATTAAAAAGGTAAATAGGGTAAATTCTTATCTAATGTTGCAGAAGCCTCTGTCACTTGGCTGCTTTAATAGTGAACAAACACACCAACGGTAAACGGTAATCCAGCTGAGGCTAGCATTCATGAATGTCTGCCTTTCGGCAAATCAGTTAGGGTGAACATCACATAACATAATTAATATTCATGACTCAAGTACGCCTGGCACAGTTGCGCTGAGCTGCTGACAGAAAGTAAACTTCCTGAGGAGCAAAGACTGGAACAACAGCAGAGAAGAAAAGGATCTTTTTGCCTTTATGCATTTTGTTTTTTTGTTTTGTTTTTATGTTCACATCATACCTGCTGCCACAGTGCTGTTTCTGGAAAGTTTAGTTTTATTCTTTCAGGTACTTTTTCACATGAGTGTATTCGTAGTAACTAGGCATTTAAAACTGATGATGTTTCTAATGTGCATTTAGATAGGTTGATGAGATTTAGATATGCCCCCACTTTTCAGATTGTGTGCGTGCGTGTATGTGTGTATGCAATTATTATGAATGAGGCCCTGTAGAGTTCAGCTCTATTTTCATCTGGCCCTCGGCATCACCACATAATTAGAACAGACAAGGGAATGCAGATATTATTGCACATGCTCTAATTAATGTCATTACACGGGACACAATTTCAATAGTTCCGCTTTCATTTGAACTTGTGACGGTGAGACATTCGAATGTTTATTCAGACGCTTGTAGTCGTGCACAGAGTTGAATGTGCCTTTTTCACTAATTGCAGAAACGATTAAGTCAAACTGTAATTAGTGACTAATTCACAGATACATGGATGCAGGTGCACATTTAAGCTGAAGTGTGTAATTTTCTGAATGTCTCAGTTTAATATGCAGAGTCAACAATAGCATGTTGATTTGTAGGAAAAATTTCAACATTGTTCTGCTTTCAGAACATTTCTCTGTTTGTTTCATCAATCTAAGCATCCCAACACAGCAACATTGGCTCAAGCAATGGCACGGGTTAGGGGCAGGACTATCAGTTTGATTAATGCATCCAACATGGTTGTTTAATAAATGAAGTACATATTCCAGCCATTAATGAGAATTGCACTACCATTCAAAATTTTAGGGTCAGTAAGATTTTTTGTTGTTGTTGTTGAAAGAAATTCAAAACTTTCAGTAAAGAAAAAAAAAAAACTGCAGGCTAACAGGCTAACAGGTTCTTAAATGGATAGTTCACACAAAAATGAAAATTTCCCCATGATTTACTCACCCTCAAGCCATCCTAGGTGTATACGACTTTCTTATTTCATACGAATACAATCTGAGATATATATAAAAAAAATGTCCTGGCTCTTCAAAGCGTTATAATAACAGTGAATGACAATGTTAAGCCCACAAAAGTGCATCCATCCATTATAAACATACTCCACATGGCTAAAGGCATTCTGAAGCGAAGCAATGCGTTTGTGTAAGAAAAATATCCATATTTAACATGTTATAAACTAAAATAACTTGCTTCTGACAGACAGCCGTACGCATCGATTTACGGCGAAAGAGTAACCCCTGACCTAACGCATGCGGAGGTGGAAAGTAACTAATTACAAATACTTTCGTTACAGTACTTGAGTAGATTTTTAAAAAATTTCTACTTTCTTGAGTATAATTAAATTGTGGTACTTTACTCTTTCTTGAGTTGAATAAAAATAAAGTATTCAACTTCGTTACATTTATTTTTCACCAAAAGTACAAAGTACTTTGACAAATGTGCTGACGGAGCAACAGGACAAGCTGACATTTGACAGGCACTTTTTAAACTACTGCGCTGGAGTCCTTGGGTGCAAAACCAATCAAAACTTCCAATTCAGCGTTCAAATCGCGCTTTGACATTCAATCACTGGCGCTCGTGTTTTGAATCGGTATCGCTAACGTTTCAATATTTTAGTGAATAAAAGTGAACTATGCTCATAATTCTGATTTTAAATTGAAATAGGTCATACCATGGATATTACCCAGAGGAGTGAGCAGTTGACGTAAATAGAAAACTCAGGGGCTCAAGGACGCAGTTATTGCATGGATGGAGCAAGAACAATGTAAGTGTATAAAATGCATGCACACAGTTGAGTTTAATGCTTTAGCTTGACCTCTTTAACTATGCAGTTAAACTAAATGTACAAAGCAAACTTTGTTCGAGGCTGAAATAACGTCAACATTAGCAACAATGGTGAAATAAGATTGCATGATTTAGGCCTATCTGTCAATCAGATGCACTTAGAAGTGTAGCTCGTTGCCATAGCAACAGTGGGCTTCTGAAACATTTTCAGTAGAAAAACGGGGGGGGGGAAATAGCATTTTATTTAACATGTTTACCCGTACCCTGCTTTATTGTTTTACTGGCACTTTTTTATTCATACTATTTTAATACATAATTTCTTCCAGAGACCTCTAACTTACCATTCTTTGCTTTTGCCCTTCTTAAAAAAAACATTCAAATTATCTTACGAGGTATTAGCAATTAAACAATCACTCTTTGCAACAGGAAGAGCTAGTATGTTTGCTTAGCATAGTGTCAAACACGACAATTTATGAGATTAATATCATGTTTTGTTCCAAAATCACACGTCAGTCGTGTTTGAAATAACTTGCTTCTGTGGTCCCATGTTGCTTCTTATCACAGAATGAGACAGAAAATATATAATTTGATTAAAATTCTATAATCTGATACAGGCTATGTTCATTAGTGTTGCATTATAGATATACAACATTCTTATGAAAATGCCAGAGATGGCTTGAAGAACATAAACACCATAAATAATGTGTTTATTGTTGTTACTTCATGTTTCATCAGTCAAAACTTCTCTCTCTGTATGTTATTTAGCTGTTGGGATATCTGATGTCCAAATAAGGGATTTCCTATTAGGGTGCCCTGTGGCCTCCGGTATGAATGAAGCAGAAATTACATGAGAGTGTTTAGCACTCCATATTGCTAACATCACCTCATTTTGGATAAAAATAGAAAAATATACTGAGAGTGTACTTTGTAACGTAGTAACTTGAGTAGTTTTTCAGCAAGCTACTTATTTACTCTTACTTGAGTCATATTATTTTCCTGTACTTCTACTTAGCAATACTTTTAGTTAAGTAAAAAATTTTAGTACTCTTTCCACCACTGGACGCATAAAGTATTGACAAACAAGGAAGCGCAGGGGATAGAGCAAAACAAAACACCAGTCACGAATTAGAAGTCTTAAACGAGAATTTTTAAAGAGAAATGTTGGAGGATTTCGATATAAGAGAAGAGGAGCTTGAGTATGTTGCCCAGCCCTGTTTGTTTGAACCGCGAGAGGCGTCAAAGCTTACGCTGCTCCTACGTCATGCATCGCGTCAAGGGTTACTCTTTAACCATAAGTCGACTTGCGTAAGCCATCTGCTGGAGTTTTTAAAGTTTGAAATATGGTTATTTTTCTTACAAAAACCCATCGCTTTGCTACAGAAGGCCGTTATTAACCCCCTGGAGTTGTATGGATTAGTTTTTTGATGGATGGATGCACTTTTTTGGACTTCAAAATCAGGGCCGCTATTCACTACCATTATAAAGCTTGGAAGAGCAATGATATCTTTTAATGTAACTCCGATTGTGTTCATTTGAAAGAAGATATTTCATTATATTATATCATTATATCATTTTTGGGTGAACTATCCCTTTAACTCAATCTGCTTGCAATCACATCATTCTCTATAGGGCTGATTGGTTCTTGCTTTATCAGTAGCCAATGAGCTTGCTTGCCCAACCTTCAAATACTTGGTAAGCATTTACCTGAGCAATGCAGCACGCTTTCAGAGACCCTCCACCTTCCAGCTCCACCTGTATAGATCTGCTATGGGTAATTCACGGACTAAATTGTACAGCAGCAGCAAGTCCCGTACTTGCTCTACAGCAGCGGCATTGTAGCAGATCTGTTCTGCCAAAACCAAATATATCAACATTGTCATACCCATTACCGCACACTCCGAGAGTTGTCATGACGGAAATGCTGTTCTTTTATACTTTATATTCATCGAAGAATTATAACGAAATTGTATTACAGTTTCCACAAAAATTTTAATCAGCACATCCGTTTTCAATTGTGCTAATAAGAAATGTTTCTTGAGCAACAAATCAGCATAGAATGATTTCTGAAGGATCATGTGACACTGAAGACTGGAGTAATGATGCTGAAACTTCAGCTTTGCCGTCACAGGAGTAAATTACATTTTAAATTATATTTAATTAGAAAAAGTATTTTACATTATGAGCATCCTTTGTGAGCATAAGAGCCTTCTTTCAAAAACATTTAAAAAAAATCTTACCCACTCTAAACTTTTGAACAGTAGTGAAACTTTTTGTTTTAAGTAATTATCCATGTGTGTAGTATGGATTCAATATGGACATACTATGTCCTACAGTACATACTACATGTTGGCATTGTCATGTGACCATCAATTGTAATGTGACCACCATCTACATCACTGTTCCCCACCATTTATAAATATTACAACTCTCCAAGTGCCTCATCAGAGAGTAAACTATCCTTTGGAGATACACTTCTGAATCTGGGCATTAGAGGTAGGTCATTCAGAAAACATTCAGCAAGTATTTTATGAATAATGTGTATTTGTATATAATTTGATGATTTTTGAAAAAATGTATAGTAGGGTAATAGGCAAACTCGTACACAATTCCATTCGGTGGACACATAAATTACCTTTACATTTGGCAGAAGCAAAACAAGTTGCATTGGCCCATGTATTCAAACCCATGACCTTGGCTTTGCTACTGTTGCTACAGAAATGATAATTACACGCACTAATTTAATGCTGCTTGCACTAATTACACACTTCAGCTTTAATATGTAAATATGAAGTAAAAAAAAATACCCCTTTTTTTTTTCATGTTTCACCATGCCTGTTATGAACTGAACTTGCTTCAAGAAATAATGTGGGTCTGTAAGACTAGGACTGAACAGACAGGGGGTTCACATATTGAAAATGTCATTCTTATTGCTCTGAATTTGCCCTCACTTCACAATGACTTCAAATACTCAAGACTGTCTCATTGTAGGCGTAAACATTCTGTCCATGCTAAATTCCTTCTTTCATTCAGGATTGACGTTTGTCATTGTGGACAGGCTCTTCTAAGATGACAGTTATTCTTTTAATTATCAGATGGCGACAGTTTTCTCCTTAGGGTTAGATCTGAAGTGAGCTCCATGGTGTCTAGAATGAAATTTCCTGCAGCTCTTCTTTAGAAGGACAGTGCCTCATGTTTAATGTAATAACATCTAACATTAGCATGTTTACCATCAGTTAGTTTTGCCCTTTAAATCAAGTTTATCCACTCTATAACTCTATAACAATCTTTCACACTATGATAAATCGATATCTTTATCACAACTTTCCACGTAGGAACATGTCCCGGGCCCTGTGAGAAGTGGTCCCCAATAAGGTCCTCTATTGTAGTCTACTCATTAGGCCTGGGGTTCGGGAACACATCCAAAAATGTAGTGAGTTTAAATCTGAGTCTGTATAGACCAATTAATATCCAACACTTATTATGGGACATGTCAATAAAAAATTTATAGGATCACATTAAAAAGCCATTAGAGATGCAAAATCATCCTGTCAGTAACATAAAACTTGTCACACAGAAATAAAACATCATTAATATTCTGACTAAAAGTCATTAGGTGAAAGTTACTGATTCATTTCTGATTGATATCCAGACATGTACCAGCACATCAGTCAATTAATATCTAAAGATTGGCTAATTTTGAATCACCATTCAAGCATCTATTAATAGTTTCAATAGCGAGTCATTAGTCTAGTGGTTAACATCCAGTGGTAAATTATTTCTGGCACCAAACAAACTCGGTGGTAAATGATAATCCGTCAATATTATCCAGTTGTCATATAATGGAAACCAACAGTGCGATTGCAAATGTGATATTGCTTTTAATTTTATTGCTTTTAACCATTCAGTAAGTTGATATTAAGATATTAATTTAGGACACAATAGTTAACAGAACCATTGCACATCTCTAAGCAATGCACAGTTGTGTAGTGATAGTCGTTCAAGAATGATTTGTTCATTTTAGATGAATCTTTTATATGACTTGGGAATAACGAGTTGTCTCAGAGAAGAATTAGTTCATTTTGTCGTGACTGCACTTTCAATCCAAAAATGCATCTTCTTCGATCCAAAGACGCAGTAGGGACTTTGGATGTGAACAAATTATTTATTTTTCTTATCATTTATTTATTTTTGCTGCATATATTCCTAATTTGGAATAAGATTGCGTATATGGACATGTTAGGTGGATTTGTCTATTGAAAATCTAACATTTTAACTAAATTTGTTTCTGAATGAATTAGTGTTTTCTGTTAAATTAATGGATGATTCAGTTGACTGAATTACTCAATCACTGAAAAAACATACTAGCATAGTACTTTTATCTTTCTGTGGCAGAAATAGAAAGAATAGTTTGCAGGGATGTGGTTCCAAAACGACTCACTCATAAAGTTTGGTTATATTATATTAGAATGATTTATTATTATAATTATATTAGATATTTTCTGATATATATTATTCACAAAATTCAGTGCTGTTTGTCTAACACAATTAATGTTGCATTATTTAAAGATCCCCTGTGGTGAAAATCAAGTTGTTAATGTTGTTTATATGTCTATGTGGTGTTTTGAATATGATTTAAGATTAATCATTTGCAAATTCATAAGTCAACACCATTGCTGCTGAGTATATTCTCAAAAACGCGGTTTGAAATTGCCTGTGTTCCTTGCGTCACAAACCTTGTAACCAATCACGTCAAACGGCTTTAGCATAACTCATTAACTGTGCTCTTGAAGCAGGAAAGTCTCAAGAGAGGCTTCTCTTGAGACTTCCCTGCTTCAGGAGCACAGTTAATGAGTTATGCTAAAGCCGTTTGACGTGATAGGTTTTCCCGGTATATTTTTATGTTGAAATGAAAAATCGGGGTACATTTAGCAGTATAGCATGTGAATTATGTATATGATGTACATATTATGATGAACTATATGCCTTTCTCCACTGATGATCAATGATGTTCAAAGCGTTTCTAAGGATGCTGATTTTTAGAAGGCAGTCTGAGATGGTGAATAGGAGCATGGTTTGATAACATAGTCAAGCCAAAGGCAAATCATATTAAAGGAGAACTCCGGTCAATTTTAACATTGAGCTCATTTTTTTGTACATTTGGAGTGCTGTCAATACAGAGAACAACGACAAAAATCGGTGTTGCCTACACCGAGTTATTCTATTTTTAAAATTTGCACCCTATTGACTTCAATAGGCGTTGATCATAGGTACTAAACCTATGCGCGTGAACTCGACAATCGATTACTATGGCCTTCCACCGAAAACAGGATGTAAACAAAGGTATGAGCGCTGGCTGAATTAACTTCATTTTTATTAATATCTCTAACATCTACTGCAGTCAGATCCACCCGTGTTCACTCGGAAGGAATCACTCACATTTTCTGTGCACTTGTAATGACACTTAAAGGATGTTAAGAGGCTAAAAAGCAGGCTTACTACTTGCCCCATTGAAGTCAATAGGGTGCAAATTTTAAAAATAGAATAACTCGGTGTAGGCAACACCGATTTTTGTCGTTGTTCTCTGTATTGACAGCACTCCAAATGTACAAAAAAATGAGCTCAATGTTAAAATTGACCGGAGTTCTCCTTTAAGAACCGCTATGTCTCCAACGTTGTAAAGAGTGACACCTTTGTGGAGCGTTTACTACAGTAACTTGAGTAAAAGTTGACCGAGTGGATCTCTGAGAAGCACAACAGCCAGCATTTATCCAAACGTACGGTGTAGTCAAATGTGCTTTCGTCATTTTATAGAGCTAATTGAATTGAATTGCAGTTGCCTGATTTATTTAATTCCTTTACTTAATCTGCCTCTAACAATGCAGATGTCATGTGCAAATACACACCGGAATTTTTCTCAGTGAATCTTGTTGGTCAACCTTTAAGTGTTGTTTAGATATATTCAACTGTACTATGTAACTGCTTTGGTTCGGAAGCAGATTTCACAACTCGTCATTTAGATGCCAATGTCTCTTGCATCATATCCCCATGTGTTTTTTCACCTCACACATGTCTCTCTAACTCTCTTCTCTGTAGCATGTTGTGTAGGTTGATATCTCCATGAATAATAAATGATACGTCCTGATTGATAATCCACTGACGACTCTATGAGCCACAGACCTTATGGATGCATCATCTGTCCTCCGACACCCTCTCAATCCATTCATTCCATCCATCCTCAATTAGAGATTATCATCTCCCAGTCTATAATAGATTGAATGAATAATCAAAAACAACACCCCACCATCACTACCTCACTCTACAAGGTCTCTCTCTCTCTGTTCTCTCTCTCTTTAAAATTTTTCATGCTCTAAATTGAGCTCTTACACCCTTGCCTGTGTTTTTTTTTTTTCTGTTTAGATTGTGTCGTGGATGTTTCGAGAGCTTTAGACAAACCAGGCTAATGATTTGCTTTGATGTTTTAGAAGTTATACAATTCTCACTGCAGAGCAATGATTCATTTCTGGTTATTTCTCTTTATCAGTATTTTGCAGCCTGACATGGGAAAAAAGTCAAAATACAAAACCTCAGTGAAGAAGAAGACTCTAAACCCAGAGTTTAACGAGGTCAGCTATTCCCATTAAAGGTGTAGTCACACAAAGCTGTATTAATTAATCATGAAAAAAGCTGATTCCTTTCCGTAAAAATTTACTTCTGATGAACCAATTTTTTTATTATTATTATTATTATTATTTTTATTTATTTTTTGCAGCACTTGAGCATTGCAACGAGTCACAGGCGAATGCAGTGGCAAATTAGAGGCATTTAAATTCAATAGATTCTATAGGTCTTATGAGCAAGTTTAAATCAGTCATGATTTTTCTTTTTAATCAAAATGAAGAATCACAATTAAATTATCAAGGGAAAATACTTAACGAATTAGGATATTGTCGTAGCCATGCAGCCCATTAGTCACTTTCGACTTTCTGTTCTATTCAATTACATTCATATTCATGTGAACGTGGATGAGTGGAAATGCAAGCACAAGTGAAGAAGTTTCTTCATTGGCTGCATACCAAATTTAAGTTTGATGAACTGAATTTGTATAGTCATAGATTGATCTCTTGACTCAAAACATAACGCGTGGTTTGCAATTTTGTGGCAAAGTAGAGTAGCTGGTATATATGACCATTTGCCATTTATTATGTTTTGTTACTTATAGTTTTATGATTTATTTAAAAAGAGAAGCCCTAGAATGTGACATCATGGGCCCTATCATACACCCGGCGCAATATAGCATCAGGCGAGTGTGTTTTGCTAGTTTCAGCCCGACGGAGTTATCATTTTCACGTCCTGTGCCACGTTGTTTAAATAGCAAATGCATTTGCGCCTATTTGTGCGCCCATCGTCATTCTGGTCTGAAAACGAGGTGTGTTCAGGCGCATTGATGGTTATTGGCCCATTATGTTATTTAAAGAGCGCGTTAGTAATGTGCGCCTATAGGCGGGTCCACAACGTACGTACACTCTGCTTATTGCTCACACACAGGCACACAAACATGCCAAATATTAAAAATAAAAGGATTACAATGTAAAAGATTATTATCGTGTCCATAAAGATATGGTGGAATCCGGCTTGTCCCGTAGATGGTCTGCTTGCGCACTTTTACCTCGCACACGAGTAGTTCCGTTTGCGCTCTGGAGACGCGTTTGGTCTTTCCACTATCAAATTCCGCCATGTAAATAGCGAATCCGCCATCAACTGGCATTTAAAAGGAATGGGAGATGAGACTCTGATTGGTTTATTGCATGTACAGCCCAAAACACACCCATTACTAATTAAGAGAATATGGACAACCCTTTTAGACAATTTTTCCCGTCGTTAAACTAGCAAAAGTGGGTTAGGAGGACACGCCCTACGTGCACTTGCGCCGTGCGCTTTAGACCATGCGCTTACATCGTTAAAATAGGGCCCCATATATTGTTGCTCATAACTTTGCATGCTCAAAGCTGAATGTGACCACACCTTCACTTAATGTGAATATAGATATTGTGATGTTTCCCTCTGCCAAAACTGATTAATGTCCTCTTCAACCCAGGAGTTTTCCTATGAAGTCCCACATGATCAGCTCGCCAAGAAAACCCTGGAGATCTCAGTCTGGGACTATGACCTGGGCATGAGCAATGACTTCATAGGTGAGTTTTACAAGCAAAAATATGTTTGTTGACTTAAGTAGAACAGAAACAATTGTTTACGTACATGAAGAAAAATGCTGAAAGGATGATGAAAAAACCTTACCATTCATAAACACCTGTTTATATGAAAGAATATATGTTCACCTTAAAAGTTGTTGCAGGGCAATTAAAAATCTGAACGGGCCTGACTGGGCCAATAGAATTTTTTTTAGCCCTGATATATTGAAGAGCACAGGTAAATGTGACATTTATTACGAGTTAATGTGAAGATTGTTCATTAAGTTGTTATTATTTTTAAAGGCTAATAAATGTTCAAATGTATTGCGTTCAGTGATACTGTAATGTTGAATGGCTATAATAAATGGCTAATATTGAGGGGGGAAAAAACCTATTTCATAGAGACATCAGTTAGCAGTATTGGTATCGATGATGCCTTCTTTCATAAAAAGATGCCATTAAACAAATATTTGAAATGTAGTCTCTGTCTTTAGGTTGTTTCTACATTAATTTGGAGATTAAATGTGAAATTACAATAAAAAATATAGTAATAACTTTGCTAGGTGCGATTAATCACGATTATGTACAGAAAAATATGCGATTAATTTTCATTTACGTTGTAAAAATCATTAGTTATTAATTTAGTTATTTAATTGTGTGTGTATGTAAATGCAAACCGAGCATCAAGTCAAATTATTGTCTCTGGTATGGTCAAAATGCCACAGATGCCTTGGACAGAGCTTAACTTATTTTGATGTGGATCTTTCCTTTAAGTTACAAAGGAAAGCTTGTATGTCTCTCGTTTAAGCAGAATAAGAGCAGATCTAAACCTGTATGACTTTTCCTTTAATGGAGCATCAAAGGAGTTCAGCAGGAATGTCCACTTTCCATCCAGGACTGTCAAGCTCCAAAAAAAAAAAAAAAGGATAATAAAAGTAATCCAATATGAACCATACGATAGCTTTCTGTGAGGAACAGACTGAATTAGAAGTTGTTAAACACTGAAAGTGTCACTTGACAGCTGTGGTCTCTTCACTTTTAATGAAAGTGCAGCTCAGACATTGATATAAACTACTGCTTTTGTGCTCCACAAATACAGGTTTCGAAAGTAAATGATGACAGACCTTTTCATTTTTGGCTGAACTAACCCTTAATGAAAAGAAACAGAGGAAGAGTCAATAACCGAAAAGCTCTTGAGCTTTGTGTTGTGACGTGTTTATTTATGATTGAATGACACGTGTGCTCTGTAACAATCGGGACGGTGGGAGTAATTGATGTCAGTGGGATTGATTTAGAGGGGATGGCTGAGGAACGGATGGGGGGGGGGGATTCAACAGAGAAGTGTGAAGAAATGAAGGGATGTGAATAAACGGATGGTTGTGAGAGACATCCAGGCATGAGCGTACACACGGAGGACGCAGGTCTCAGGTTGACATGTGCAGTGAAGCTTAGAATTTATTTAACATTTTCTTGGAACTTTTTTTTTTACCCGGTCCTGTCTATTTCCTTTCTTTTTCTTTCATTCCCCATGGCGGGGATGTCATGCGTAGGGTTCATTTGTCATGACTTGCTCGTGGCCATGAACATGCGGTATTGATGCGAGGTGTGTGTGTTTGTGTAGGAGTGATCGAAGCGGGGCAAAATCTCAGTACGTGAGGGGCCTGATGAAATGAAACGCAGCTTGTGTCCAGGTTCAGCGAGTTCAGATATTAGACTGGGAGACACGCTGAAGTGTCTAGAACAAAGGTACTCAACTTCAGAAGCCAAGAGAACCACAGTCAAACTACAACAGATGCAAAGCGTGTGTGTGTGTGTGTGTGTGTATATGTATGTGTTTACTGGTCTTGATGCTTACTTTTTTCCCAAGGAGCACATGTGCTGAGTTGAAAATTTTAGGACTAGCCATAAAAAAGGTGTCAAACAATGTGTTTTTACTTAATAAAGAGATACAAGGATATTCACAAGCAAAATTATTTTATTTATTAGAATATAAAAAGTACACTAGGTATCTAAATATTTCTGATTTAAACTATTTTAAATAATGTTCCTAGTCTTTCCTTCTTGTGACAAGGCAGCCCGAGACAGAACCTATAAGAGTTTACGTTGAATTAAATGCCGGATACATATTAAGTCACCAAAATACCAATAATAACCAGGGGGAAAAAACTTCTAGTATCATTGATACTATTATACTATACTATTAGATTTGTATTTTCTGTTTTTACTGTAATTTATTTATTTTTTTTGTCCATTTGTTGTGGTTTTGTCATTATTATTATGTCCATAATTTTTTTTTATACATTTTTTATTTATTCGTTTGAGTTATTTTTATACTTCTGAGTTATAATAAATGAAAATGAAAAATGTTGGTAACTAGCTGAAATAAAATAAGTTATATTTATTTCAGTTGGTTTATTTTATTTGAAGTAACGAAAAAATTTTTTATGGTTTTATTTTTAGGTAATGATAATAATAATGTTAATATATTTATAAAATTAGTTAAAAGAACGAGAGATAGATTTGGTATCTTATTGTTCTCTCTCTCTCTCTCTCTCTTTCTCTTTCTCAGGTGGAGTTGAATTGGGGATTAACGCAAAAGGAGACAGACTGAAACAGTGGTTTGAGTGTCTAAAATACAAAGGAAAGAAAGTGGAATACTGGCACACACTGACACAACAAGGAGCCGCTAGCAGTGACTAACACAGACGAGACAATTCCTTGATAAGTAATACAAAAACAATGAAGTAATAATGATAAATAAATGCAATAATGCTCTGTCTGATGATGATGACGTTCAATATTAATGCGTGAGAAAAAGCATAATAATCTATTGTACAGCTAAGTATCACATTCTTTTGTGATGAGAAAGAAGCAAGTGTGATCACAAGCCTGGATTGTGACGCACAAAGAATCGACCCCTTTTTCTGGTCTATACGTCACTTATGTGAAATCGTACTGTGTTGTGACTATGCCACAGGGGCTCATGCCATATTATAGTGTTATTGTTTATTACATGTAAAACGTGTAATAGCATCCTGGTGTTTGTTACAGTTGGTGGTGCCGTAATTTTGCACACTGTCAAAGCACAACACATCCAGCTGACTGTAAATGTCTGTGTATCTATGTATTTACCTTTTGTGATTTGTTACGTATGAACGTTTACAGTCTCTTCCAGCCCGCCAAAAACAAGATGCACAGGAGAAGCACAAGGGGACCTTTAATGCAATGAAAGAAAATCTCCGGATTTAAACGATCACTCAAGAACTGCCGCAGAACTAAACGACAGTCACCTCAACGATCTGCACAACGCGAATGTGTGTGCCTGTTGGTGCGTGTGTGTGTGTGAATGACCCAAGTCTATGTTTTTGTCTTTGTATGTAACTCTGTTGAATGTTTGTACAGTCTCCTACAAAAAAAAAGATTCGCTGATGCACAGACTTTCTCGCTTTCTCTCCGGCGTCCTCTACTGGTTTAGAGGGCTAACTGCCAGGACAGTTCCAGTATGGAGGGTGAATCGCCTCTGGCAGGCCTCATGCACAACTGCACACCCCATTAGGGGATAAATGAGCAATCAAACAAAGCCTTTGATGGACAAAATACCTGTCGAAGGACGTCTACAAAAGAGTCAGAACACAAAAAGTGAAGCAAATAAAGGATACACTTGCTTCGTAGTCCATCAGCTCTGTGAAACAATGCACGTTTCTTGCCATGCGTGGGAATTTCGGCTATAATTGTATCCCTGTGATTGCATTTATTAGCTATTAGAGTCAAATCATTTACCACCTACCAGAATCTACTTTTCATCTGGTCTTGACATTTAATTGCACAACAACTTAATTCTGTCCTTCCATGGCGCTCTCTGCCATTCCTGACCTGGGGGTCTGCTTTTTTTAACAAGTGGGTTATCAAATGAATGGCCTAAACGGTGTATAATTATCAAATGTTATTATAAGCAGCTGCATGCCAAGTGAATGTCACATATGCTTTGATGGACCACCAATCTGCAGTGCTTATGTTTGTCCTACTATCTATCATCGAGCCCATCTAAGGGTATTTGTTTTTGCTCAGTGAACTGGGACAATCTAGGCTACCTTTGATGAAACAGCATGGCATTTAGATAATGGACTGGCACCACCTGCCAGCCAAGATGGGACTCCAGGGGGAGCGTTAATGAATGAGGGGTCAAACTGAAGGAGGATTATTCAAGTCTCACTCACTTGTCCTCATTGACCGTCTGTGTGGAACATGTGATGTGACTGCCATCGTGTGTCCGTCTCTGTAACTGCGTCTCAGAAATAAATTGGTGCAACAGTGGCTGTTGGAAATGAGAGCGAGTTTTGTGCGTTTGAGTCCTAGAACCTTTCATTCATGCAGTGGATTTCTTGTCATGTAATGGAAAATGTTCCAAATAGAGTGAACAATATTAACCCATGAGTGCATGATGTAAAGTACATCTTTAATGACAGAGATTCTGCATGCATTCTTATTCTATGCATAACATGATATTGTTACATTTGCATTTGTTTGTGATAAATGAATGAATGAATGTACAACAGAAGGTTTCAGTATTTTTTTTTTGCTGGCAGAACACTACTGTGATGTCTTGCTCTCTCTCTTTTTTTTATGGATCAATAATTCTTCCCATGAAAAGAGGAATGGCAGCCTCATCGTTCCACAGTATCAGAATGAAGGGCCGTAAAGCCGAGAATGTAGAGAAGGAGCGAGAAAAAGAAATGCTTGTGGCTGCGGCGGCCTCCACTCCCTTCTCCGTGAGCGAGAGAAAAGCGCTATGACGAACATCTGAGATGAATGCTTCAGATTCATCCGGAAACATTCCACACAAGTTAGGATTTTGGAAGAGATCTGACAAACCTGAGGAGAGGAGAGGTGAGGAGGATTCTGTCATGATTTACTCATCCTCATTTTTTTTCATGGAAAACAAAATGAGAACTTTTATAGTATACATGCTTCCTTTTTCCATACAATGACATTTCATTGTTGTCAGGCTCCGAAAAGGACTAAAATGATCATAAACCTTTGATAAAAGTGGTCCATTTGATTCCTGCACTATTCCAAGTTATCTGAAGCCAGATCATAGCTTTATGTGAGAAAGATTTTTTGTCTCATTTCTGTCTTTTCCTCACACAAAGTTATCCTGTAGTGCATAATTTGATAATGATAATATTTTCGTTGTATGGAAAATAAAACTGTATATTTGTAAAAATGTCTCCTACTGAGAGGTTTGGAATGACATGAAGATGAGTAAATGATGACAGGATTTTTACATTCTAGCTTCAGCATTTTGGAGTAAATAAAGCGACATTCTTACCCAGATTCCTCAGTAAATCCTCCAGTGGTGTGGTCTCTGTCAGCTTAATTATAGGCAGTGTGACCTCAGCAGTTTGGATTGGCATTTTCTTCATCTCGGAAACCATTTCTTCAATAGTGTTGTAGTTTATATTGTTCTCCATCAATAAGAAGTCCTTTTCTGACGATGTGGGCGGGACCAGTATGTACAGGCTGTTTCTGCCTGTAAGAGGGAACTTTCCTACCTGGAGAAATAGTTCTGCAGTGTTTGTGCTTGTATTTGTACAAATACAGTGCATATGCTTGTTGTTCATTTTCAGGAAATTATGTAAAAATTTTATTCAAAAAATAAATAAAATTCATAATCAAAAATAAAATAATGTTTAAATAATTAATTATTTTTAATCCTTTGTTATTTAGATTTTTATTATTTGTTTATTAATTTTTAAATGTATTTCATTAAATAATTTAAATTTTAAATTTTATTCTTAATTGTATTCATTTTTTATTTATCTATAGGTGGCTGATGATTAAACTATTCAAAGCAATATGGCGATTAGTGTAAAAACTGACTTAACTAGCAGATATCATTCCAGCAAACCACACTAGTATCTAGTCAATTTTATTGTTTCTTTACTAAAGAAAAATATTTCGGAGAAAATGTAATCACTGAAATATTGAGCTTGATTGGGGCACTGATAAAGACTTCTCGATTAATCGATTTGACGACACTAAGAAATATGACACGGATTAAGCTGATCTTTTTTTTTATAAATATTTGTAAAATATGGTGAATGCAAAGAACGTTATTATTTTGCATTATACACTAAACAGGGTAAATCTATAAAACAATGTGATTAAGTTCAGTATCATGTTAATAATATCAGGATCAAGTCAAAGGGTCATAAATAGCACCGTTTCCTGAGAATGATCCTTGTGCATTCATTGCAATACTTACCTCAGCCTTTAAATTTTTGAAGTAGCCCATTTGAAGGCTGTATTTAGAGCTGTAGAGAGTCGAAACATCTTTGGCCTGATCAGAAAATGTAGTGAACTGTTCCCGTTTGTTTGTGGACTCAAATACTGTCTTCCATTTACCTGTAAAGCACAAAGAATCACTAACACAGTCTCATAAAAAATAAATAGGTAAAGTATTCAGAAGCCGGAATAGTGTCGGTTTACTCACTCACCATTAAAGTAGACGGCATTTAACAGAATAAATGAAGCGGCGGGATCCACCTCTGTAATTAACTCAGTGATTTTCTTGTTTGTCTTATCTGCCACCCATTTATTGATGAGCTTCACGTTTAGATCGCTGTCATTGGTCAGCTTCTGTGGCATGGCATCATAGAACTCCAGTGATTGGTTGATAAAAGCTTCTCCCAACTGTTGCTCTATATGGAAATAAAACTTTTCAGGGCTATGGACATGACAATCATGCAGCTATGCCATGACTTCCTGCACTATTATATTAGACAGTATTAAAATGAAGTCCAGAATAAGCGATTCTGATTTAACTACTGCATTGCTGTTATTGAAGCATCACCCTAGAAGACCCTTGCGAAAAAGAAGTTCACTTACTTGTAATTTAAAGTATATTTGGTACCACTATTTTACAGTTTCCTTGTTACATGTAGTTATAACTATAAATGAAGCATAATTACATGCAACTAACCCTAATCCTAAACCTATTCTACTTTAAAGTAGACGTATTTTGATGTTGACTAAAGCACATGTAAAGTATTTGAATGTATTAAATTGTTACTAATAATAATACTAATTGTAATAGTAATTACAATAATACATAAATACCAATACATGACATACAAGTTACAAGAAAAATTACATTAAAGTATGTTTTAGTTTACCATAAATAAAGTGCGGTGTAGCATGTTTCAAAGACAACAGAATTATGTAAAATGTAAAGATTTATTTAAGTCCTACTTAAGTGGGTCAACAAAACTCTTAAGTTTAACTAATTGCATTTAATATAAATGTAAACTATAATACTATATATTGTACATAACATGCAATTAAGTGTCAGAAAACATTACATTCAGTCTGCACTTAAGAAATATTATTTCCGCAATAAGTACACTCTTTAAAAGTCTGCTAAAGTATACTACTTTTTCACAAGGAGAGGGCTTATCTTAGCCTATTAGTATGTTCTGTGTCTACCTGGGGAATAATACATGGCAGAGGCCATTTTCAGCGAGTCCTTCATCGCTTGTCTCAGATGTTTTATTTCAGAATGCGAGCAGGAGAATTTTGGAGGAAGCTTGAGAGCATCTTCCAACTGTGTCCTGGTCTCACCTCGAGCACCTTGCAAAGAGGGCAAGAGAAAGAAGAGGCTCAGCAGGTCAGCAAAGTACAACGTGTAGCCTTTTGTTGACTATGACGTTCATTCTTACCCAAAAGCAAGTTATAAAGAGCTGCAGCAATGCTGACTGGGGAGAAGATCAAGTTGGTTTTGGGTTTTGAACCTTTAAGATCGCTGTACAAAGAGGTGGAGAATTCTCTGAGTGATTCCTGCACGATTGCCCTCCCTGATCTGCTGTCTGGATCCAAACAGGCCTCCCATGGGTCGGTGTGGTCCTTGCAGCGGGGTGGAGGAGGGGCTAAAAATTAAACAGTGGGGAATCTGAATCATCAAACCTTGATGAGAAAAACAAGTGATTTCATTCCAAAAGGATGTGATTTAAGATATAAAAATAACGCTTATGAATGTGAATTCCAACCTAAACGCTCTGCTCTGAAACTCATGTTGTATGCATGCATACAATATGAGTTTATAAACAGATATTCTTATATAACATCAATTTTAACTCCTCATACTTTTTAACTAACTACATAACTTAATTTTTTGACTCCTAAATAGTAAGAATAATATTAAAGCGCACAAAAATAAACTAATTTTAAAATGAATTTTATTTATAAATTAAGTAAAATGTAAGAAAAATAAAACACTTTTATAAATGTTCTTAATTAAATAATTTCTTTATTCCTAAATAAAATGTAAGAATAATGTTAAAACAGAATTTAAACACATTATATTTAAAAAATATATATACTTTTTTAAATTATGTAAGAATATTAAAACTGACATAATTTATAAATAAAATAGATTTTAAAATTAATTTATTTCAAATAAAATGCCAGAATAATATTTAAACAGACAGAATTTATAAATATTTTTAAATAAGTGTCTAAACGGAGTACGTTGCACTTCCAGCTCCACCAACAGGATCTGAGTTGAATCTGTTATGACACACTGGTACATCCCAGCGTCTTCCTCCCTGGCCTGACTAATTTTAATCGCCCAGTCCTGTTCGTCAGGCCTGGTGTCCCAGAAAACCCTCTGAGGTGTCAGGTCTCTCTCTCCTTGGCTGTCTGTGTCTTTGTCAGGCTTGAGAAGCACCAATTCTGTGTCTTTCTCTCGTTTCCAGACAACAGGGGGTGATTTTGTTTCTCTGGAAGAGAGAAATTTGGCAACCTGGCATGGAAGCGTGACATCATTCTTAGATTCTACTTTGATGACCTGCCATTCATGAACAACTGGGGGCACTGAGAAGAAGAAAAAAGAGTTTAGTTTATTAATTGACTTCTGAGATTAAAAGTCATCAATGAGATGATGTTTGACAAGCTCCCTTCACTGTTAAGAAAACCTTCTAACCTTCCACGCGTATCGTGAATGTTCTGCTCAACCTCACACGATCCTCTCCTTTATAGCCTTCCTGCACACACTTGTACTGTCCACTGTCAGTGGTATTTATGCTTATGAGCTTCAAGATGTGACTCTTCTCTTCCAGTAAGTGCTGCTGCTGTGTCTGATCAGACTTGAAGCTCCAGGTGTATGTAGACTCAACCAGTGTAGGAGCGTCGTCAGGAAGACAAGGAAGGGAAATGCTGGAGTTTAGCAGGACAGAGATGTCGCAGGTAGACAGGAAAAACTGAAGAAAGGGGAGATTGTAAAAGCACCATTACTGTATGATAAAAGTGGTTGTTAATAAAAAAAAAAACTTTTGTGATATAAGTCCTATGAAGCCATTGAATAAAGCCAATTTTCCATTGAATAAAGTCAAGCTAGTTTGTAAAAACAGGAGGGTGAGTAAATTACAAGATTAAGTTTATTTTATTTCATAGTGGATATAGAATTCAGAAACCCTTGTTAGCGACACCGGTGGCCGTTAAGTGAACTGCAGCCAGCAACTTACTGCTCGTGCTCGCAGTCTCGCACACGTGAAGAGACTGAAGTAAACGTGATTCAAGGCCCCGATATACTAACTGCGAAGTTATTTTTCGTTCTTCACTTCTTAGAAGTAAAAAGAAGTTGGAAATACTTTTGCAGCGATAAACCTCCCGACGCCGGCCACGCTGCTGAGAACTGACTAACTTCTCTCAATAACAAAATAATCACAAAATGACAGCGTGGAGAAAGCGGCATTTAAGAAATCATCTAATCAAAGCGATGTGTTGATATGTTTGCACCAGCTCTGCAAGCAGCTACTGCCATCCTGTCGACAGATGAGGTAATTCAAATTACACTATTAGTTTGACAATAAAGTATCGGTTTTTAGACTAGCCTATATAGATTTGGCTATTAACGTTAATCCCTTTTCTTTGCATGACACATTGGCGTTACAGTCTTTCGGCATTGTCCTCAACATTAAGCATTCGTTTCTTGTATAAGAATGGAAGAGATCCCTCTCGGAAAGCGCGCGTAAATGTAACATTGATTTTCCCGGCAAAAACGTCCCGATTCCTTCACAATTCACATACAAATTAGTCTACACAGGCTTTCATAGACAACATAGGATGCCGGGGAAGGTCTCGTTTTTTATGTTTCGTTACAAGCTTTTCACACATTGGCAATAAAAAAAGCGTTACATGAAAAGTCTTCGCACTACGGGAACTGGGAATGATTTTAGTTATGTCTTTTGGGGGGACTAAAATTAGCTCCTACTTCGGAGTATGGTCTAACCATAGACAGTAAAAGAAATGGACACAGCGACCCCATTGGATTCAACGGAGAAAAGTGAAGTCAATTAGAAGCACTCACTTCCTGATGGCTGAGCGTATGACGTAGATGTGACGTGAGCAACCTGTCTGTCTTCTAGTAGCTGTGCCAAGAGAAATCTGAATCATTACCTTCCGAAACTTGCAGAGACGGAGAGCGTGAGTAGGCGGTGTCCATGCGCTAGCAGCAGGAGCAACTTTTGCTAAGAATTAATTATTTTGTCATTTTGCCTCCACGTCCCCCCGATTGCACGCAAGCTTCTCCTCCTGTCCATACGGTAATTTTGACAGAGAGTCGCGTGGTTATGACGCAATCGTTAGCCTATTTTTACAAAAACAGCTTCTATGGGGCCATAACGTAAGATACAAGGTAATGGAGCCTTTTATACATTTTCGTGTTTCTTTAGAAATAAATAATGGACAAATGGAGTCTTTAAACGCCTCAGATGTAAAGTTATTCGCGGTCAAAGTGACGCCAAAATGAATGGAAGTCAATGGAATGCTAACAGCAGGTGATGGTCTGCTAATCAATGACGGCCCCCGGGGAAGCTTCAGTTTCCGGCTGATAGATTACCCCCTTGGGTCTAACCAGCACAATAGGAAATACCAGTGACGTGTATTGGCCGAAAAATGCGAAACATCGGCACCCACCATTTTTAAAAAGCCATGTAAACACCGTTTATAGCCTTATGTACTCCAAGAACATGGAAACAGCAGATGGTCAGACGCCAATGTCCAACTACTTCTCAACCTTTACTGAGGAAATCAATGCGACTTTGAAGGGACCAACTGAAACATGATTATATTTCTGCTCTGCTAGAAACAATGGGCATCAACCACATACAACACTATAATACTTTTTCATATAAAGTTTACTTTCTTTGTTTAACAGTTCTATCCAATAATAACACATTAGATGACTGTTCAACAGATCGTAAACCAATGAAGACGGAGAATGGGAGCGCTGTGCTGAGACTTTGCCACTCTGCACCTTCAAAATAAAAGTCCCGCACAGCAACCAGAGCGGCGTGACGTAAGTGATGGCTTATGTCACTTCAGAGTTCACACTGGCGGTGGAAATGCAACCAAGAAAACGGCCCCTGCGGAAAATGTAGTTCTCAGGGGACTGCCCAGATGGCTAGTGCCTAATAACTGAGTTCCTATAACTACTCTGTGCCCCTTTCAAGTAACGAAAATGTTTCTCATGTTTTTAGTTTTAGTTAACTAGCCTACTATAATAACCCTGACCGGAGGAAGCGCGTGGACAAGGCTAGATCTGAAATCGAATGCGACGGGTCATCCCGTGTGCTATCTTTGCTACGTTACGCAACGAGAATCTCGATTCATCCGATATCATATTATGATGGGACGATCCTACTGGCTTTTGACGTTTTGCAGTGAGCAGCTCCCGCCCGGTATAGACCAAGCAACCAACAACTGATTAATTAAATATTAAAAATAGTCATTTGATTAATCACAATTTATAAAAAAAATAATAAAAATGAAAACATGGAAACGTTTAATTGTCCTAATAAATAAAAAAATACTGAGTAAAAGTCCTCATCTCAGTCATTTACTTACACCTGCACAGAGCAACAGGAGGATGCGGTACATAGTGTTGGATTCTGTCCTGGAGAGAAAAGAAAAACAATTATGCAATTTAAAGACACACACATTTAATGTTCACCGTGCCTACATATGTCTCAGAAACATTCACAATATCTCTGAATAACAGAGCATGTCCAAACAGTTTTTATTCATAATAAATGTACAATATATATATTAGTAATTGCTAATATAAATGTATTGTAAGAAAAGGGAAAATAAATATAAAGAAAAATTTCTTTGTAAGCAATAAAGAAAAACAACTTACGCAGATATACTTTCAATTGGAAGAAGCTTCAAGCTCATGAAATGTCTGTCTGTTTGGCAGATCTAGTCCGCTTGCTGTTTTCTTCCCACTGATAATTGATAAATCATTACACAGATATTTGCTAACATGTTGATTCTGTATTTACATAGATCCCAGATCAAAATCTGACTGATTTACGGAAAATCACATGTCCAAAGTCTCTTTAACAGATAAAAAAAATAAAAGTGGGCCATGTTAGTTTTAAACAGCTAATGTAGAACAGTCAGTTGTTTATTGCATTAGCTCTAAACAATCAAATCCGAAAACACCATGATATTGTTGTTTGCGCAGAGCACTGTAAATATATTTTCTTAGATAGGATACATTTATGTGACTTTCTTAGCTTTTTCTCATTTAACTGCATTTCTCAGAATGGTTTTTGGCCTATAAAAGGACCTTGAGAGGTAATTTCTCCTTTTTATTTGCTCACAAGGTTAAGATTTTTCAGTCAGTTTTGTCTATTTACATGCTTTGACTTTTCCTGTGGAGCTAGGTTGTGACATGAATAGATTGTTAAAATGCTAATTAATTCAAATGTTTCAGACCAATGTTTTCAGGTAAAAATCTGCCATTTATGTCCCTGCACCTGTGTCTGAAAACTTTTCTCAAAGTCATGAACATTTGTATTCCTTTTCTTGCGGTTTCTTTCTTCAAATACCATTTCACCAATGCTAATGATTATTAAACGCATTTCTGATAGAAACGTTGTCAACTTAGAGCAACAAAAATTGGCAATATTGCCCAGTCATTTTTTTTTCCAGAGCTAAAAGGGCATGTTTATCCTGACCACAGTGGCCCGGAGATTTGGTCCGTCTCCAGAACGGGAGAGTGAGCGCTGTTATCAGACTCTGACGCAGAAGGGAAAATTGAATATTGTGATGCGAATGTTTTTCTTATCTAAGACTGAAGCAGCTGTAAGTTTGTTTCAGCGTTATAAAACCATCTCCACCTCGCACATCTGAAAATAAAAAATGTGATGCTGATATCACAAAAATGGTCAAGGCCTGGGAAACACATTTGTTGAAATACTACTCTGATGGTTACAGATTTCAGCCTCTTCCTGACAAATCAAGAGTGACACGTACATGATATATTTGTTTTAAAGAAGGCTAATACTTTTATTCAGCAAGGATGCATTAAATTGGTCAAGCGGTTAACGCTAAAAGTCAAATAAATGCTTTTTGTTCATCAAAGAATCATGAAAAAAAAATTTATTTACTAACATTGATACTAAGAAATGTTTTGTGAGCATCAATTCATCATATTATAATGATTTCTGAATTATCAAAATCTGAAAGATCCTGGATAAATTATGTCTCAAAATATTTTTAAATAGAAAAGAGTTATTTTAAATTGTAATAATATTTCACAATATTGCTGTTTTCACTATATTATTAATCAAATACATGCAGCCTTGGTGAACATAAGAGACGTCTATTAAAAGCATTATATATGTCTTACCAACCTCAAACTTTTGACCAGTCGTGTAAGTGACCAGTTCAGCTCCAGAAGACTGGTAGATCCCCTGCAGTAATCAGTGGTGATGATTTTCAAGACACAAATGATGTCAGAGCTCTTAGATTAGGAAAATCTCTTTGATAGGCAAATAAGAAACAACTTCATACAGTGATAAACTAAACAGACGGCATGTCACTGTAACTTAATGATAACTTATACATACATATTAAATGTAGTTATACATTTAGTAGATGATGTGTGCATATAGAAAGTGTGTGTGTGTGTGTGTAGCTGTTCTGTGTCTTAAAAGGCTGCAGATATGTCACCTGTGACACTCCAGATAAACTCGAGCACCCCTCTTATCGCTCAAGGGCAGAGGAAGTGCGTTTTCAGCTGGACAAAGCTCATAAAACGATACATGACTAACTTTGTATCTCTGCAGTGTTACATTAATTGAGTTACTCTCTTTAATGTTTTTACATGCATCATCTCCTGTGCGCATGAAAAATCGGGGGATAATTCCAGTATTTTCCAGTTTTTATCTGTTTGATGACTTTGTAAAAGCTGATTTTAGTATTTCTCTTAAATCATTAGGTGTGATCGACCTGAAGCGGCGCTGAGCGGATCAGTCGGTGTGTATAACCTCAAAGTACTGCAAAAAGCGATTAGAGAGAAGACCACTCTGTTTGCTTTCGAATCTCTCAGTACAGTCATACACCAGCGCCACTTCAAGTCAAACACACCTAATGATGTGCCTGAAGCCGAATACTATGTTCAGAAAATGATGCATCCTACGGAGCCCCTAAAGCAGTGATCTCAAACTCAATTCCTGGAGGGCCACAGCTCTGCACAGTTTTGCTCCAACCCTAATCAAACTCACCTGATCCAGCTAATCAAGGTCTTCAGGAGTACTAGAAACTTCCTTGCAGGTGTGAGTTGGAGCTGGTTGGAGCTAAACTGTGCAGAGCTGTGGCCCTCCAGGAATTGTTTGAGATCACTGCCCTAAAGGGACATGGTGATGGAAAAAAATATATTTCAATGCTTTTGCGTTCTCTCGCAATTATATAGATGGGTAATTATATTATATTTGGGCATCAGGAGCTGCCATAAATATTCAGGGTATTAAAATCGCTTTTGAATGCTACCTCGCTTTTTATTGTTCATGCAAGGCCAGTAGTTGGCGATGTCACTAAAGAAAAACTATGCGCCTATAGACTGAACACGTAATACGCATGCGCATGACGTCACCGGTTTCACAAATTCATGTTTTTTGTAGTTTACACAGACAGTAACGGTATTATTTTCTAAAACTTGAACTTTGAAACCCGATTTAAAAAATGTGCGTTTTCATGTCGTGTAAACGAACGGCCAAAATGCATAAAAAGTTTTGCCTTTTTTAAAACCTTTTTTAGCTGAAAACGGCGTCATCTAACCGCCCCTTTAGACAGATTATTCTTAGACTTAAGAAAGAAAGTGTTATAAAAAATAAAAATAAAGTCTTAATATAAATATTCTAATTGTACAATTACAGTTGGCACATAATATTTCTTATACTAAAAGATGGCAAATTTATAGTAGACTGGGAGTAAAAACACTCACAGTTCCCTTCATATTACTTAAACATGTAATACCACCAAAAAACCCAAATGCAATATTAGTGTTTTAAGCCAAAGACTTTAGATATACAATAACGGTGCATTCAAATGACTATGAATGGGAGAAAGTGCAATAGTGGAATAAGTCCCACTTTCTAAATAAAAGAGCCAATTGCCATTTGGTAAAGTCATCACAGTTAATTCAAAGACGGCCGCCGAGTGAAATGACTTGCCTTAAAGGGACTTTGTTTAAACATCTTTTCTTTTCTTTTTTTTTGCCCTGTCCTTGTTCTTGCTTGTTTAACTCTCTTACTGTTGCTGTGTGCTGCTCTCCTGCAATGTCAAAAATGCCTCTGACTGCACTCTTACCAAAGACCTTTGTGAAGAACATCCAAGTCATAACACCAAACTGCACCAATGCATACCAAAAAGAAACGTATTCCATGTTTAGAGAGCGATAACACACCAAGGCTGTGATGATATTATTTATTCACCATAATGTTCTTTTCTTAGAGGTCATTGGGACGATATCTAGTAATCTAGCAAAACCTTAGAAACACGCAGCTTTCAGGATTCTACGGTTCTCTCTAAGATCTAGGGCATGTGTAAAATTCTGCATAGAAACCATATATTTATCTTATGATCATTTCTCAAACGTGCGTACATGTGATTCAGAGAACAAACGAACGCACAAAAAACATGCATACGCCTCTCTTCCAGAAGTCAAATTTATAAATCGCAAAAGATCTTGAATTGTGCGCAGCTGAATGTTTTCAGTTCTCCACCTTGTAAACGCTGCCTAATTAATGTCATTAACATAAAGTTTTTTACATCAAACACCGTTTTTATGAATATGAACGTTGGCGTGGATTTTAGCGTACGCACACTTTAAGATCAAATCTGTGCGTACACACGCTTTATAAATGAGGCCCCTGGAATCTGTCTTAGTGCATTGATAAACTGAAGCTGATTAGAGTATGTTGGGAAATGATGGCCATTAAAAAATATTGCCATAAAACAAAAAGCATGTTGTTCTGACAAATTTTTTTTAATTAAAGTTTCTTTCCAAATCTTCTTTCATTTGGATATTTCACAAGTATTAGAAAAACCTAATCATACAGTAATATACAGACCATAAATAAACCGTAAAAAACATTTAAGAAAATATATTCACTGATATCAGTAATCTTTCATAAAAACGTCACATTTTACATTCAAAATGACTTAAGCCATCAGTGTTCCCATATTGAGTCTATCAAGTCTAAGAGTAGCATACAAACTCTTTCAACTTGCTTTGAACTCATTTACCCCAAACCAGAAGTCAATGCTAGGAGGGAAGCTGAAAACAAAATGAAAAAATACAATTCGACAAATGTGAAACTAGTACAAGCCATGTTCAGACACAAACACACACACACACCCCACTCTTCACTTTCATGGCATCTTGCCTTCTAGTTTCTCTTAAATAGTCCTCAGTTTATACTTCTGCAAGGATGGAAAAGTCTTTCTTAGAAAAGGAAGATGATTCATAGAGTCCACGCAGATCCCAAAAAGAGCCATGACTATCGGATGTGGGGGATAAATGTTGGTCTTGATGTCATTCTCTCAGTGGAAAGATGTTGGTGTGCTGAAGGGGGTCGGTTGAGTGTGTTGGTGTTTAGTAATACTGAATCTCTGTTGTTCCACCGGTAGAGCGTCTGCTCTCTGAGTCTTTGAGACGCAGCTTCCTCCTCTCTCTTCATCCCTGCAAGCTTCTGGTATCGCCGCTGAAACAACAGCCAAAACTGATCTTCCTGCAGCAAACAAAAAGGAATTGTGTATAATTTTCATGGAATTTGCTGGGTTTCAAAGTGGCAAGGTTTTACTTTGCTGAAACAATTGGCAATATTTATACATGTGACTTTCTTTCTTCCATACAACACAAAAGGTTCATTTGTGAATTATATCTTAAACACTTTTCTTAAACGCAATCAAAATAAATGAGGACTGGTTCTCAAGCTCCAGTCCAGAATAAATTTTAAAAAAGTCTATAAGGTATCATATCGTGATGATAACCCTCAATCGAACTTTAATGATGGACTTCAGATAACATGAACAATTTAAATGACACTGTAATTTAATGGGAAAGAGTGACCACTGACCAGTATTTTCTTTTTTAAATGTGTCCTTTTCACAGAAGAAAGGAAGTCAAATGGACTAGTGAGTAAAAGACAATTTTCATTTTTCAACTATTCCTCTAACCAGAAGTCTTCAACCCTGGAGTTTAGTTCCAAACTCATTCAAACACCTGAAGCAGCTAATCAAGGTCTTCAGGATCGCTTGAAAATATGCATGCAGGTGAGCTGAAGCAAGTTGGAAATAAACTTCAGGTAGGCGAGTCTTCAGTCTTCTATAGGCTTTTGTATGCCTTTGTAAGCTTGGAGAAGAGGTCTTCAACCCTGCTCCTGAACACTGTCTGCAAAGTTTTTTTTTAACTGTCTATAGAGTTGAAGTCTCACCAAAGTCTGCTGCAGGGATGCAGGGACGTCGCGGCGCACCCTCTTGGGTTTGGCACAGTATGACTCCAAATGCTGGAGGTCACATCCCCGCACGCAACACTGCTCGACGATCCCTTTCCCACGAGAGCGAGGACCGCCGCTACGAGCTGCTCCAGGTTTGCCTAACCACCAACAGACACAAAGGAAAATTTTAACGGTTTTAATGCCAGTCGTGTGTATAAGAGTTAGTTGTAACTGTTAAAATGGGGTGAACACATACACTACCACAATTAACTACTACACATAAACTACTACAATTAGGAGTGAAAAGCCATTGACAAACAATACCAATTTTTGTGAAATTATTGAAATAAGAGTCACTGAGACCGTGTCATAATGTTCTTTTTGAGAAAAGGAGTGAATGAGAACGAGAAACGTATCAAGGTGGCCTTGGATATGGAACAGGGTGAAAGGGCTTCAGTTAGTAGAAATAAAAAATGTTTATATCAACAACCGCAAATCAAGAGTACATGTGGGTGTGGTAAATTGTATTGTCATTAATGGGGTGTTTTATATCAATAACTATAACTTCAGGCCACCCACTACAGAAGACAGTTACTGTTTGCTATTGGTTGTTAGGGTGATTTGCATCAGCACCATAATGATAAGGGCTTGACTTGATACCACTGTCTGTATCTTCAGGGCAAGGCCACTTTTAATACACTCATATTCATTGGTATGAATATGATATGATGTTGTGAGTGAGATTAAAGATTTAGAGACATGCAAGTTACTTCTATATCACTGTGTCCTCCTCACCAAACGGTTTGTCCTTTGACCCACATGATCAGCACACACATCTTTGAAAACATTAGTTTCTGCATAAGATGAAGATTGTAGGTGACTCTGACCTCTGTAAAAGCCGCGCTCTCCACACACAAACTCCAGGTCAGCGACTAGTTCCCGTCCACAGCGTGCTTTGGCCGCTTCGCCAGCGTCTGGCAGAATCAGGACGCAGTACAGGGAGTAGAGAACGCACACACTTCGCCAGCTGGGCACCTGCTTCAACAGAAACAACAAACTCTCAGCCAGCTGCATCTTATCAGAGGGATTCACTCCTTTTTGTCAAAGCAATGAGTACAAGTCGTGACGCATTTTGTTCTGCAAATCAGACTGAATTGAGAGCATGTACTAAAAGTCACAATGGCAGTGCCCTGAAAGTTATAATCGCCCTTAAGAATGGTTCTTTCAAGAACTGTTCACTGAAAGGTTCTTTGGGGAACCGAAAGTGGTTCTTCTATGGCATCGCTGTGAAGCCCACCTTTATATTTAAGAGCGTAGAAGAACCAATTTGGGTTCCCAAATACTCTTTGATAATCTATTGAACCTTTTTCCACTATATAGAACTTTTTGTACAATAGTTCCATGGATGTTAAAGGTTCTTCATGGAACCATTGATGCCAGTGTACACAAAAATCTGCTGACTCAGAAAATGACTTTGCAAAAGCATTAATCGTCTTGACCTTTTGATACGATGACATGCATTACGGATCTATTTTTTCCTACAACCCACACGACAAAGCAACGTCATAATAGCTCCCTAACATGCAAACCTGCATTGGAGGCAGTAATTGTTGGTCACAAAAGGTAATTTGAGTCATCTATGCAAACTAGTCATTTAGTGCAAAAAAAGAGGAAAGTTATTTTGACCAGCTTTTATGGATTCTTACCGTCAGTGGAGTCTTTCTAAACATCTCGAAACAAAAAAAGCAGCATGATGTGGTCTTTTCCCCCTAAATTCTACATCCAGATAACATGCAACAGGTGTAATGGTCTTTAATTTGAAAGCCTGATCCTGGTGCATCCCGTTGCAATACGTGTTTCTAGGTAAGTGCATGAAGAGTCTTACCGTCAGCATGAATCCTCTTAGAATCTGAAGGCGTCTGGGATGACAGGCTGGAAGTCCGTCTGATGGCATGTCTATTTTTTTATGGTTTGGTCTCTAAAGAGCTACTGACGTTCTTACTCTGGTGTGCTCTTATAGGAGGACCAGGAGGGGACGGGCCAACAGCACACGCCCGCACACATCCTACCCTTCCCTCTACACACAGACGACACATAATCGCAAAGCTTGTCTTTTGCTGAAGAGTGAAGACGCACGAAACTACAAAATCAATCTGATAAATAAACAACACAAAATCAATCTGAACATTTATAGCTAAGTAATGTAAAAGGGAGGTGGTGCATGAATTTATCTGACAGATATTGTCCCTTTAGAGATCCTTCATTATGTGTAGACATATATAACTTTGACTTGTCATCGTTATCTTATAGAACGCCGGTTTAGAGATTCCCTGCAGTATGGCATTGAAATCCATCTCAAGAGTGACGACAACAGAGAAAGAAGTTATCACAAGTCTATCTCAGCAAGAAGCCGGTTTAAGTGATTTTGGAGTGTGTGGGCTTCAGCTGAAATGATAAAACAAAGGAACGCATTCACAGTCAATCACAGAGTACACACTTAGAGATAAAATAGAGACAAAACGTTATGTTACCAGTCAGATGTGTGGGTACATTAATAACCAATTCTTAGTTTGACACAAAATCTTTTTTATTTCAACCAATGAACCGAGTGACATTTTACTTTTAGCAGCTAAAGTAAATCTAAACAGATCTTGTGATAACTGTGCCAAAGCAAACTGCTAAATTTTTCATTGTATTTATTGCACAAATACATATGTCTGGCAATTATTCTATTTAAATTAATGAACTTAAAGTTTTAGACATTTCCGTCTGTACGAGGAATTTTGACACCGCTTGAACAGACGTCTTTAGAAAAGTCTGCTCCTCTAAATCTGATCCGTCGGCTTTGAGTTAAAGATGCTGAGGGCGGCTTCCTTCTGCCTCAGCCGAGCTCGTAGGTTGTTGATTCTCTCCTCCTGGGCCAACTGTTCAAAGTCAAAAGCAAGACAGCTCTCAGCTCTGGGGAGCAAAGCGGCCTTTAAACACTCATTGTCATCCTCGTGCGCCTCTCTTTCTCCAGCTGCTGCTTCAGGCTGCTCTGCGATGCTGGCCGACGCATGGATGATCTGGGACTGCTGGAGGATATTGGGCTCCTGACTGGACTCCAGATCCTCAGGAGGTTTGGGTGGGCTAATCGCTGACCTGGACTCTGAGGTTTCCTGTTAATTCAAAGGCAAAGTTCATTAATAATCAATGAAATCATCTTTCTGGCTTAAGTAATTGGCTCAAAAACAAGAAATGCTACCAGGGGGTGCCAACAAATAGCCAGGTAAAATGATTGACAGGCAGGCAGTGAACATTTGTTTTTCAATTAGCCAGAAAAGTTTTTCAGGTCATATTTTAGTTCTCACAGCATTTTCTGCATGGCATTTCAAACCAAAAACATTTACAGCACTTTTAATCGTGTAAGATTATCATGCCCATCTTCAAGACTTACTTTACACAGAGTAAAATAAAAGACTGAAGCTTGACCTTTTGACACTCTTTGCCCGTACAGCATTGCTCAGGCATTTCTTCAGAGGCTTTTTTTGGTGAAATGTGCGGGTTAATGTCAAGATCTGTAACTGGAGCCTGACCATCCTGAGTCTGTGGATCGGAAAGAGACATGCAACAATCAGAAATCAAATAAAAGACCTAAAGCAAATAATGCTCAATATATAAAGTGAAGAGTATTTTTCTGAACCTTTATAGCCAAGTAATGTAAAAGGGATGTTGGATAGATAATGATATTTTCTCTTTAGAGATCCTTCATAATGTAAAAGCATATTCAGCTTTGAATTGTCATCATTTTATTATATAACGCTGCTTTCAAGATTCTTTGCAGCATGAAATTGAAATCATCTTAAGAGTGATGACAGCGGAGAAAGAGGTTTTAACAAGTATATTTCAGCAAGAAGCCGGTTAAGTGATTTTGGAGTGTCATATTTTTAAATATTTCTTTCTTCGAGTATCAATGAACAATTAATTTGAACTATCTACAGTTAATCTAAATAGGTTTTAATTTAAAAATAGTTTTTGAAATTTAAAGTCGATTTGTTACAATTAAAGAAACCTCATCTGAGAATGTCATTCCCTGCTCATTTATATAGCGTTTAATACAATATGAATAGTTTCAAAGCAGCTTCACATTATTAAAGATGAAAATAATATTGTAAAATTCATCACTTATGAAACAAATTCAATTTCAGCTGTAAAGCAGCTCTACAGAAGACAATCCGGCTTAATTTAGTTCAGTGTTGCTTTAAATCAGTTAAATAACTGAATAATGTTAGAGTTCATCAATTATAAAACAAGTTAAATTCAGCTGTAAAGCAACTCTAGAGAAGATAATAGTGTCTCAAGTCAGTTCAGTGTCGATGTTGCAAAGTCAGTGTTGTTACTCAATTCAGTTCAAATTTTGGTCTCATCCGATTACTGAAATTACTGAACATGAATTGTGAAATGTCCCACCTTGTTTTGTTGGGATCTGGGTGAAGGGTCCGGGAGCGGTTGTGCCTGACAACTAGGTGGGCCGTTTATCTGTTGCTGTTGACTGGGAGAAACCAGACACACACCTGAAGGTGTCGAGGGAGAGTTTTGCAGTCTCACTCGCCTGTAGCGTGACTTTCTCACTGACAGGAAGATCTGGCCGTTAAACACGATGATGGCATTTCGCTGAACAGAATCCCTGATGCTGGGAAACAGGGCCGCTTCAGTCTCCAGCCCTGAAAACTGTATTTTGGGCTTATGTGTTTTTAAAATTGTTCTTAAGACCTTAAAGGCAGTGATGCTGGAACTCACAACAGGGAGCAAAAACTGGCCTGGAGTTATTTTGGTGACCAGCGGCCTCTGGCCCTGCGGAAGCGTTTCTCTGCTGTCCTTGCCCACAGCCACTTCTTTTTCCCGCAGCTCAACCGGACAGATCCACGTGACTGTCTGCGGCATCTGTTTCTCTGATTCATGCTGAGACAGAGCGACACGGATCTTCCTGGCCGTGGAGATGGACAGGGACTGCACGGGGATGTTTTTGACGCATGTTCCTTTGGGAATGTAAACAACAATGTTCTCCATGCAGGACATGCTGAATCACGGAAGAGTTTGAACCTGTGGGACTGGTTGAATAAAGCATTCATATTACTGCAGTCTGCTGAGCTTTTATATATGTCTCTGCATTTTATTACTACTAAACAACTAGGCTAAATAGCCCACTCAACATACAGAGGTGGTAATAAAATACTTAAGTTCAATAAAATTGATTTTAAAGAAAGTTTACCATTGTTACTAGCTTCATCCAACAGCCTAGCTACTTAAGTTTTTGTTACTAACAACTACAATTAAAGGGAGTTTTCATGCATTAATGCCATTATGTGAACAGCTTCTAACGAACCTTAAAAAACTAGACCTTCCCCGACTAACTATATTTTCTATGAAAGAATGTTGAGTTGACAGATTATTATGTAAAGAACTCGGGACGTTTTTGCCGGGAAAATGTAAAGGATGTGACGAATATGCCCAGGGGAGGGGCAGCATATTTTCAGAATGCCATTTTTGGCCGATAATTTTCGGTGCATCCCTACTAACAGTATATCGCTGGAAAGGTATTTCCAACTTCTATTTACCCCTTAAGCCGGGGACACACTGAACGACTAGCTAAGACATTCTAAGACTGAAACGAATGCACTTATAGACCGTTTCCAACGACTGCAGCCGATTTTAAACACCGACTGTGAACACCAACTGAACGCAGCTGTCTCTGACTCGGCACATTGGGCATGCCATGATAAGTCTTAAACATCAAATTACATTCATAATCTGCCTTACAGTCGTTAAGTGTGTCCCCTGCTTAAGTTTATGCAGTTTAACTTCCCACAGTCATAACATAAAAAAACCCCATAAAAATTAGGCAAACAAAAAGCTGTACAGAATAAATATTCTCTGTTGCCATGTGAGCGAAGAACAAAAAAGAACTTCGCAATATGTATAATATATCGGATCACGTTCAGTCCTCTTGTACATTACGTGTGCAAGAGCACGAGCAGTAACTTAAGTTGGCTGCAGTTCGCTTAACGGCCACCGGTGTCGCCAATAATAATGGTTTCTAAATTCTACATATAGCTCTTTTAAACAATAAACAAAATGACAGAGAGACTGTAAAAGACAATCACTTTTAAAAACAATGCTGTTTAACTTATTAAATATTTCTAGTGTTAACTGAAGGTATTTTTCAGAAAGTATCGTTACTTTTGTGGATTTGTCATTAGACAAACGTCAACAGGAAACGTCTAACGTTACCAAATTAAACTAAAAACAAAAGTTGTCATATACCTAAAATTGGTCACTTCAATCGCGGCAAAAGCGGTACAGTCATGTCTCTACAGCAAAGCTCACAAATGGAATTCATACGTTTTGTTTTTCAATTAAATAAACCTGTTCTCGAACATCTGCATGCACCCCTCTCTCGCGCTCTGCACTCAGCGGGGACTTCCGGAGAAAACTTCCGCAGTTTGGTCTTCATGTCAAAATAAAAGTCATTGTTAGACAAAAGTTTAATGTAATTCGATATAGAAGCTGACACAAAGTAAAACAGCTGGTAAAGTTTAAATGAATTGTTCATTTAAAATATAAATATTGTCATCTACCACTTTACTCACTGTTTTAATCATTGTAAATAACTATATTAGCGTCCACACCGATGCACGCTGCTGTTATGTCGTCTGGCGCTTTAAATGCTCGAGCTCGGGTGGATTCTGATTGCCTGTAAGTGTTCATCATTCATCAGCTGGAAAATATAATACAAACAGAAATGTAAAACAGGCAATTTTCAATTACATTTTTAAAAATCAAACACTGTAGAAAGTTTTTATCTATCTAACGTTACTATTTTTTTAACAGAGAAATATTGCAAACATTTGTTTTCATGTTTGCTTTAAATTGCAGTTGCAGTTAGCTTTTAATTAAAATCGGATGGATGGGACATTAAATAACTTCAAATACTAAACTGATCTCCGACCGGCAGAGTATGTGCACTGTTCTAAGAAAGAACTGGAATAATGCAGTGAGATGCATAAATACATTTATGGTAAATGCAAATGTAAAAGTATAAAAGAGGGATTAGGATTAAAGGGTTCCACATGATCTGATTTGGTCAAAAATATTTGCTTTTGTGTTTGAACATCTTTACCGACAAACAATTTACAGTATAATTTATATTTCCCCTCAAGTCTTTCCCTGTGTATGTTTCTCAAGTAGAGTATTTTTTTGCTGATCTGCTTCACTGACATAATACACCATACTGTACCCTATATACTACAGTGTGGACGACTTTTTACAACCATCATCTTTGTGTACTGGAGATCTTTGATAAATGCAAGTCTATTTTCTTTCTTTTTGAACAGTGGAATATGTGTTTTCAGGAATGGGTGAGATGCTCTTTAAAGACAACACAATGCGGCTCTTGCACCATTACCTGTCATTTCCAGGAAGCATTGTAAGATTTTCCTCCAATGGTTCGATTTTATTTTATTTATGCTGCTGATATAAGTTCTTTAATTTCATTTCCTTTTTTTCAATTGGACATACACATCACACTCTAACACAGAAAACAGAGAGAGGGCCACGTGTGGAACCAATGAGAACATAGACACGGATTTTAACAACAGCAAACAAACAAACAAATACACATACATACAGACTTACGTCATACATACAAACATAGTTATATAAAGCTAAACGATGAAGTATCATAATTGGAGTATAGCAACTGTAGTATTAATTGTTGTAGTTTTAGCAGAAATGTAACCACTATTATAATTGGAACAATAATGTTATTAATTAAAAGGCGAAAGGAGTTATCCCCAAATAACCTTTTTTTTTTTTACTTTTTTTTTTTTTTTCTTATTCCCATTTGTACACTTTCTATAGGCTCAGTCTTTTTAAAATCTTTAGTCAGAGTCCAATCCTACACACACGTAGATCCGCCTCGTCATTTTGGGTACTTGTTCAAGTGCAACATACTGTATGAGAACATAATCGGTGACTTTCATGCGGAGCGGGATTGTCTTTGGGTCACACAACATACTGTAAAGAACCACTGAAACAATTTGAAGCAGTGAATCTGTGATAGTGATAGGAACAAAGATTAGGTACAGAAACATCATCCTAACTGTTTCTCTGCCACGCCAGTCCGTCTGGCTGGCAGTCTCCACTCGCCGACCTCTGACCTTTCTTCAGAGGCACGTCTCCAAGCTGTGCAGAGGGCTCGCGGGGCAGGGGGAAACGTGCGGCGCCCCGTTGTCGCTCGAGCCCAGGTAGACGCGGCTCTCGGTGGCATTGTTGTTGTAGTTGAGGGTGACCGGCAGACTCTGCTGCCTCAGCGGGCGGGACGGGTAGCGGGATCGCGGGGGCCTCTGGGGCTGAGAGTTAGGGACGGGGTGACGAAGCGCCACACGCACGTGGTTATGGTTGGAGCGTTCCGATTCGTCGTCCACGTCCGTCTCGTCGATCAGGGGGATGTTGTGGACCGAGTCCGTGATGATGAACTCCGGGTGCGCCTGGAAGTCGTGAATGGAGTTCCGCGACTCCGGCCGCTCGATGCCGTCATACAGGGAGCTACGGAAAGCTTTCACCACCCGGATCTATACGTCAAGGGTGCGGGGTAGGAGATGTCAAAGGGAAGAAAATGGAGGGATCGAAAGGGACAGAGAGGTGGAGAGAAGTTTAGTCCCCCTTTTGCACTACTCGCACACTTTCAGCTAGCTGACCTGCGAGAGCTGAAAGTTTCACATCCATTAAGGCCTTTGGTGCAGTAGGCCTTTGAAAAGAAACAAAACTCCACAGCCATTCTATAGGCCTCTATAGAATGATGCCCAAAAACATAATTGAAATCCAAGTTGTAATTACAAGAGGAAAAAGAAATCTCAAGATACAGTCAAGCTAACACAAGACAGCAAACACAAATCGTTCCAATACCATACATATCGAGAATATGGTCTGTCAAAGCAGCCTTAGCCCCCTGTCTGTTTTTCATTTAAAACGTAGATCTAATGAATGACACACCAATTTCAGCTTTTTTTTTTTTTTTAATGATAATGATCAAAGTTAGATTTCTTTTCTCTAACCTCTGATATAAGACATGTCGAATTAGTGAGCAAAAAAATTACCAAATAAATAAAATAATAAAAAGACATGTTTGTCTGCGAAATTCAAAAGTAGAATTACAACTTTCACTGTTGCCAGTTCAATATCAGGTGATTCAAATTCATGGAACACTAAGAAAAAAAAGAAAGAAAAAAACATGCGAACAAACGACAGTAAACACCAAAAAACAAACTATGATTTTGAAGGCACACGCCACCATGTGGTACAAACACACACACACACACACACAGAAAACACGTTTAGAACATAAAAAGTGAGGTTTACACTACATGGCACAAAAACAACACATACAGGAAATAAAGACATGCGTATTCACATACTGTTGGTGTTGACAAACTCTGTAATACGGATTGAATATTCTTGAAAAAACAGATTGCATTAGTGTCTGTAAGCATTATTTATTGTTCTGACATCAGTTTTCTATTCGTTACATTTATAGGGTATATTTGTCTTTTATTAAATCCACTTTCAATAATCAATGGAGAAAAAAAAAATGATATAACAAAGCAAGATATCTTTGATTATATTAGCTCAGTCTAATATGAGGACATTTAGAAGTTCTTGATTGCCTTGTTGTTTTAGAAAGAAAAAGTAAAACCAAACTCTCTATGCCCTCAAAAGTATGAACACATTAAATGGGACTTGTCTCCCATGCAACCATGCACAATAATTCAAGTTTCCTCTTCCCGTTCATGCATGGCATGCAAGTACACATTCAATAGGAAAAGAAAAAAAATCAGTAAAAACATCGATCAAATTGTTCCGTATTCCTTTTTCGGACGTCCTCGTTCTCGTCATGTGTGATTCTACAGCAGCCGTGGATGAAAATGCATCTTCTTGAAAAGAAACCATTCGTGTGTGTGTGTGTGAGACCATGCATGTTGGACCGTCACATTCATCAGACAGGATTTTTTCCCCCCGCTCTCCGCATTCTACATGCATAGCCAAACCACGCTTGGGAATGACCACAAAGCAATGTGACTGACAGGGAGGGGACTTCACAACATGGACACAACAGCACTTTTGCAGCTTTGTTTTTCCAAAGAGCCATTTGTTTTGTGGTTTATGCTTAATTTAAAGCCGTTTTCTTTGCTACGCAGCAATGACAGTGTAAACTTTCGAGTATAAGGCCCAGAATTCATAATGGTTATGATATCAAAGAGAAAAAAAGAAAGAAAGAAAAAAACATTAAAAATTAACTGCAGTGAGGATTCGGCTAATCTTTTGTAATTCAGGCACTGGATGGAAAAACAGAAAAGGGATTGTGTTTGAAAAGCCCCAAACACATCGCATCAGAACTCCTCATGACAGACGGGGAGGAAGGGAGGTGAAACACAGACGTTAAATGGATGGGTCTAATCCTACGGCACAAAGTCATTTTCTTTTGTTGTGGCGTGACGGCCAAACAAAAGCTTTTGAGAAGCAGCCCTCTAGTGCAGCATCACCAAAGAATGTCTACATTATTTTGTGAAACTAGAACTATAAAAATATTGAATGAAAGTCATTTAGCTGGATCTTTCCCTTCTCTGTTGGATTTAAGCTAAGATAACATAGCACAAAATGCTACAAGACGATGAAATGAAGTCAAACAACGGAAAAGAAACACTGGACAAGACTGACAGGACAGGATAAGACACTAAAAAAAAACTCTGTTAAAAAAAAAAAAAAAAGACAAAATCGAAAGTGTACTCGTACTTTCATTTTTAAAGGTTCACAAATAAAAGCAACTGAAGATTAACATTGAAGGGGAAGTGATAATGAAACCGAGGGGGTCCCAGCTGGGCTAACGCTTGCTGGTCTCTTTGAAAGGATTTGGAAATGCTAAGATGAAACCGTTTCGCTTCTGGTACCTGGAGGGCAATGCTGATGGCATACTTGCTGCATAAAACCCTCATATACAGATCGCAGTCTGTGAGAATGACTTTCAAGAAGATTGTGTCCAAAACTACAGCTGTTTAGTGACAATAAATCATAGCAGCAGAGAGTAAGAAAGATTTTCTAATGTGAAGAAAATCAAGCATTAACAATTAAGCAGGACATTTTCATTAGATGACAAGTGTGGCGGGTTATAACACGAAACCTGTGAAGAGAGAGAGGAGAATCTGAACATGACATGAGCAAAAAACACGACACACCCGTAAGTATACTTTTTGTCCTGAACGGGATAGAAAAATGTTAGCACTATTAATGCTAATATCCCCCTAATATGAAAATGGCAGCAGAAACCATTATGGGCTTATACTCGCAGGTTTACAAGTCAACCATTGCTTTCGTCGTTCCTATGTTGTCAGCTTTTGGAAATTTAGGAAACAGATGAAACATCGCCAACTTTAGTTTCTCAATTCAGTTCAATTGTTGTTTGGCTCTTTCAAGTGAAATCCTGGTAGCCCTTTAAGGCAACATTGAATTGAGGGTGAATTATTGGCAAATCAAGCATCGGGAGAATAAATAAAAAGGCAACAAGAAAAAGAAAACCATCTTGGCAGCATCAAGTCAGAATAAACAGCAAGAGCGAGAAATAAGTTATGAGGTAGCAAGGAAGGAGGAAAGAAAGAAAGAAAGAAAGAAAGAAAGAAAGAAAGAAAGACAAACTAATAAGCAAAACAAACTAAAAATGCACAAGTAGAGAGATGAAGCAGATGCTCTGATGATAATCTGCTCTCTCTCTCACACACACACACACACACACACTCAACATTTAGCAGACTAGGTGCGTTTGAAGGCAGGCAACAATGCACGTGTGTGTGTGTGTTGGTGTAAATGCTAAGCCATCTGAGTGCACGGGCTCTACGAGGTGCCGTTAACGGAATGTAAGGACTCACTCCCGGGGGCACCAGTTGCATTGGCAGTGGAGAGAACTACGTGAGAGGGAGTAGAATTATTGGTTACGTCATGGAGTTGGCTGAGCACTGAAGAGCGGCGTCTCACTGCACCCTGAAACGAACCACTTCTCTTGAAGGTACTCACTACCTCCATCTGCAGGAGAGAGAGAAGGACATCACACAGACAGGCGAATGAGCTCAATGAAATGAACAGGACTGGGGGTTTTAGGGAGGAACGTCTTGCAGGAAAAGCAGCATTTCATAAATTGTTAATGTGCATGGCATGTTCGACGTTAAGGGTGTTTCTTCAACTATGAGCACTTTATTTATTTTTATTAAAACCAATGGATTTAAAAGTTCTTTTTGTTTTATGAAACTCGCATGAAAACTGGATTGGAATGTAATTTAAAATAAAACATTTTATCATTCTATCCTCGAAAGAATCCACATTTTTCATTAAAATATTACTTCTAATTACATCTTCTAGTCAAAGTGAAATAATCGTTTTTTTTATTATACAGATTGTGATGGTCCCTCAGTAGTGGACTATCACAACCAACAATGTTGTCACTAGTAAAGTTAGCAAAAAGACAACAGTGTCAGTGAAAAGCATGCTTAAAATAATAGAAATATTTTAATGTTAATTGTTACTTATGTTTTATTATAATTTCCAATCAAACTGTAATTTTGTGAAATATATTTTTAGCAAGAATGTCTCCGGTTCAAGTCTTTCTGCGTGGAGTTTGCATGTTATCCCCGTGTCAGTGTGAGTTTCCTCTGGGTGCTTCGGTTTTCCCCACAATCCAAAAACATGCAGTATATGTGAATTGGAGAGGCTAAATTGTCTGTAGGTGTGAATGCGTGTGTGTGTGAGTCCCAAGCCATGTATTGGGAAGGGTTGGGGAAAGACCTGGCGACCTACCACGGAAAAACCATCGGCAAAAAATATTCATGGACGGTCTCTCGCGTATGGCAAGTCGGATACGACTGAAATGGTTAATGAATGAATGAACTTAGGATACATAAACTGTTAAATTATTAGGATTATTAAATTAGGATACATAAAACTGTGAAATTAGACTTTGCAAGTCAAAAATGATTAAAATGTCATTTCCACCACAGAATGTAAACATTTTGAGATGTGGAGGAAATTACATTTGTTGGTTCAGAGAGTAAATCATAAAACTAAAGTACCTATACTTGAAGAAACATTGAGCATACAAACCACATTCATATTTAAAAATTCTAAAAGGCCAATGATAGTTACCAAGGACTGACATAATACATGGAGACGCAAGTAGAAGAGCAAAAAGGACTGAATAAAACAGCGCGATCAAGCAGCAAAGAGAATAAAGGATGAAGTGAGGGAGAGAGAGACATTAAGATTTACAACACGGAAAGCTTGTTAAATATTAATATTTCAACAATTTATAAAGGCTGGTGAAGAAAGAAAAATATGTTTGAGTTATGAGGAAAGTAAAGTTTGAAAAAAAGTGCGCAAACTAGAGCATGTGGCACAGAAGGCATTTGGTATATTTTAAGGCAGAATGGGTCTAAGCGGGAACGGCTGTCCCTGTCAGAAACAATGCAAAAGCAACATTAAAACAGACGGGAAAAGACGGAGACTGAACGTCACCTGAGTCTGAATTCGGTTGAGTCCTCGGAACCACAGGATCTGTCCTCGTCTCAGCTCTCTCTCGGCATGGTCAATCTCATCTTCATCCTCAGCTAGGTCTTCATCCATGATCTCGTCTGGAGCCGGCCCGTGGCCCGCTTCTTTCAGACACTTCAGATGATGTGTTGGCACTGATGCTATCACCTAGAAAAAAAAAATACAGTAAAATAAAACAAAAGCTGATATTTTTTAAACTCATTTTCTGTTTTTGAGAGCATCTAGAATGGCAAAGCGGTCGACTGCAGCACTTACCTGTCCCCAGACCAGCTCTGCCAATCCCACAAACAGGCACCAAAGCCACTGCTCCATATTTAAGGGGGAACAGCTAAAGGGTTTCCCACCAAACTGCACAATCACAATCTACAAATCACAAATAGAGATATAGGAGTGGAATGGTTTTCTTTCATCTGTGTGTAAAGTACAAATGCATCAAAATATATGAATAAGGGAAAGTGTATATTTGAAGCGCTTCCATTTCTTTTGAACTTTTTCATCATTTTAGCTTTTTTGCTAGTTAAAACGTCCTTGCCGTGTAACAAATTAATAAAAAAATAAAATAAACATCAAAATATATGAATAAGGGAAGTGTATATTTGAAGCACTTCCATTTCTTTTGAACTTTTTCATCATTTTAGCTTTTTTGCTAGAACGTTTAAAACGTCCTTGCCGTGTAACAAATTAATAAAAAAAAATAGTTTATTTCTTATTTAATGTGACGTCATAAAAATTCCATTTACATATTAAAATGTATGATTCATAATAATAATACAAGAATTAAAACAAGACTTTAAAAAAAAAAGTATAGCATACCACACTAAAGATTTTATTTCACCTACATAGACTATCGTTCAAAGATTTGTGGTACATTTACAATGTAAAAAAAAAAATATATATAGCACAACTATATAACAAATCAGCATATTAGAATGATTTCTGAAGGATCATGTGATACTGAAGACTGGAGTAATGATGCTGAAAATTCAGCTATCACAGGAATAAATTACATTTAAAAAAAAATATTATAATAGAAAACAGTTTTACTATTTCACAATATTACTGTTTTACTGTATTTTTGATAGCTTTGGTGAGCATAAGAGACTTTCAAAAACGTTTAAAAATCTTTTAAATATTCCAAACTAAGTAGTGGCAGTGTGCATATGACATATTTATAAAGATCAATTAACAAGTAGAAATGGAAATAAATAATCTACATTTAAATATCTATTTGTATGCGTTCACCTGTATTGCAAAAGTCCCCACCACGATTGAACAGAAGATGGGGTTTGAGAAGATTCCATCGAACACGTTCCTCTCTCCGTGGATCTTACGGGCATTGATCTCATTGAAGAGTTGCATGAGGACAAATGTGTTAAAGATGATGGTGTAATGTTCGGAGGGAGGAGAGTGAAGCGGAGCATTACGGCCGCTGTCTATATCAAAGATCCTCTCACCTGCACAAAAGATCAGGCAAAGACAATATACAATATCAACCAATACTGATAAATAAAAAAACGGCAGATAACAGAGTATGATCCTTGTAGACGAAGAAAGAGAACAGAACTTGTGTATCCTACAAATACTGGTTGGAACGTACCTACGAACAGCAGAGTGAAGATGATGATAAGCTGGAAGACTGCATGTCCGAGGATGTTTTTCATCATGGTTAAAGATATGAGGGGGTTGTTTCGGCCGTAGGGCTTCCTCAGGAGCAGCGCTTCAGTGGGCGGCTCCGTGGCAAGAGCCAGAGAAGCAAACGTGTCCATGATCAGATTGACCCACAGCATCTGCACAGCCTTAAGGGGAGAATCCTACACACACAGTTAAAAACAGTAAGCTGTTTAATATTTTTTTTTAAACCATGATAATTTTTTTCAGGATTCTTTGATGAATAGAAAGTTCAAATAACAGTATTTATTTGATTTATTTATAAATGTCTTCGCTTTTGATCCATTTAATGTGATCTTTCTGAATATAATACTTTTTTAAAATGTATTCTTTTAAATATATATTAATGACCCCAAACTTGGAAGTGTATGCATGTACCTGCGTGATGCAGGCACCAGTGAAGGCTACTATGACAGCCACCACATTTACTGTGAGCTGAAACTGTAAGAATTTGGAGATGCTGTCATACACGTTCCGTCCCCACATCACAGCCTTCACTATGCTGGAAAAGTTATCGTCCGTCAGGATGATGTCAGAGGCCTCCTTGGCCACATCTGTACCAGCAATGCCCTATGCAAACGGAGAAAGAGCATTCAACACATCTATAATTCTCGTTTGTTTCATTTTAATACTGAATAAAAAAATAAAAAAATTACACCTTTGTTTTCACACTCGGTATATTACCATTCTGAATTTTCCCAGTTGAAATGGTTTTATGAAAGGCATTGCAGGTCATATGAACTTTTCAAATGAACGTGAAGTGTGGTTTGGAAGATGGCTTTTAAACTAATCAAAGAAATAAACCATACTGTCAATCAAACCTGAGCCCCACCAAAACCTTTAGTTTTAAACCAATATTCATGTTCACGGAATGTCTCATATTTAGCTTCATTTGGATTTATCATTACACTATGTAACACAACCTCAAAAATAAATGGCCCTCTCGCAATTTAATGGATGGATCTTCTCACCATTGCAAACCCCACATCAGCTTTCTTCAGAGCAGGCCCGTCATTTGTGCCGTCACCGGTGACTGCAACCACCTGCCTTTGTTCCACAATGGTGCTGTCTATGATACCTGAACACAAGGCACACACGAAATAAACATAAAAATCTTAATAATCGAGATCCAAAAATCTGTTCATCAACATCAACATTAGGAAAAGCTTGGTATCTCTGCTAAAGTCAGCTAAAATGTGATCATGTCACTTTTGTATTGTACTGCATATGATTATGAGATAGTTCCATTAAGGGATGAACGCAACTGAGGGAGAGACTCACCTTTGACAAGTGTGTGTTTGTCTGTGGGGGAAGAACGAGCAAGAACTCTGAGCTTGGGCCAAACTTTGTCAATGCGCTCTTGCTCAATCTGCAAAAAAAAAAATATAAAATAAAAAATGTTTGAGGATGGTAGGATTTTTTTCAATGTTAAAAAAAGGCTTATGCTCAACTGGAAAGCATTTATTTAAGCAAACATATAGTAAAAATGCAATGCAATATTGTAAACTATTATTACAATTCAAATGAACTTTTTAATTTTAATATGTAACTCATCCCTATGATGCCAAAGCTGAATTTTCAGCATCATTACTCATTATTACTTCAGTGTCACATGAAACCACTCTAATATGGTGATTTGCTGCTCAATAAACATTTATTAATATTATCAATGTTGAAAACAGTTTTACTGATTCATATTTTTGAGTTTTTTTTAGGATTTTTATTTAAAATATAAATCTTTTGTAACATTGTAAATGTCTTTACTGTCACTTTTGATCAATTTAATTTTAATCCATCCTTTTCTGAATAAAATTATTAATTTCTTTAAAAAAAAATCTTACTGACCACAAATGTCTGAACAGTAATGTATGTAACTACATATATCGTCACTCATCTAGATATTTTTCACTGGCTGTTGTGTATTCCATTTAAAATGTTGTGCATGTTATGTCTTTAGAATTGATCTTGGCAATAAGGAAAAGATTCATAATAATAATTCCTGTACAAGTTTATAATTATAAAACCTGGAAGTACTGTATACCTCTCCTTTCTCGTTCCTGATTCGCCTATTGAATTCCTTCCCATCTATACACAGGAAGTCATCGCCAGGACTGATGATGCCACACTTGGCAGCAATGGCACGCGCAGTGTTTATGTTGTCACCCGTCACCATACGCACAGTGATGCCTGCTTGTTGGCACTTTTTGATGGCATCTGGGACCTGATTGGAATTACAATCAGCAAACTAGATTTCAGAACAGATTTCGGTGTCATAAATATCCCTCATATATCATCAAAGATTTTTTAGAGGTTAAAATGTAGGTGTAGTATCTTAGGAGAACTGCAAACAGAGGAAACAGACATCTAAGTAAACTGGTCTGCATACCTCCGGTCGAACAGGGTCTTCAATGCCGACCACGGTGATGCAGATGAGGTTGGAGACAATATCTGTCTCGTTGTCCCAGTCTGGCATGGGGTCAGCTGGAAGCTCCCGATAAGCGATGCAAATCGTACGAAGGCCCTCGCATGCCATCGGTTCAATCACTTTCTTCACCATCTCATCTCTGTCCCGTGGCTTAAAAGCACGAACCTCACCGTCACGGGCTAAGATGAAGGAGCACCTGAGATGAAAGCAGAACTGTTTAATTTCGTTTTTTGACAAAGACTGCACTGTTCACATTTACCCAAAAGCCAGCTAGGTGAGGTGTAATTGTTACTTCCTTTTAACACTTACACTCTTTTATTTGACAAACTTCTATCTGTACATGCTACTAATCTTCAGAAAAAGACAACTTTGTTCAAAAAGGATTAATATCAAAATTAGTGGCAACCTCAAAGCCACATGCAGAACAAAAAGTGTAAACCTCAGAACACTCATATTCTCTCCATTCCTCTCCACTCTGTCTGAATTCAATATTTATTGATCAAGGCTGATTTTTGTGGCCCAAATTAGGCCTTAAAGAGAGATAGTCCTTGGCTTTTTTTTTTACAAATGGCCAGTGAAATTAGCTTAACCTTCACAAAATGTTGATTATCAACTTTATGAACTTCAGAATCAGTTTTGAAAGAAGATTCTTGTGTTCACAAAGGCTGCATTATTTTTTATCAAAAACACAGTAAAAACTGTAATATTATTTCAACTTAAATGACTTTTTTAGTGAATTTCTGATCCTTCAGAAACCATTGTAATATGATGATTTAGTGCTCAAGAAACATTTCTTATTATTATCACATATAAAAATAGCTGGCCTGCTTATTTAAGTGGGGAAACAGTGTTGTCTTAGTGATCTCAAACTAAACTTTTGAATGGTTGTATATATAGTGTAAATAAGTTTTAATACATACAAGACTACATGTCACTTTACCAACATAATTATTGTGATTAAAAAAAAAACACGTTTTTGGACAAGCCAAAATCACCACGTACACAAAGACAACAGAACTTACTTTTTGAGCAGGATCTCAGAGGCTCCTTTGCTGTATAAGCGGAAGCTTCCGTCAGGCATCTGAATGACGGTGCTCATGGATTTTCTAACAGAATTAAAAGTGTAGACTTTATAGAGCTTCTCTTCAGGGATCTGCTCCCTCACAGCTTGGTAGTCCTGTTTCATGTCCAACACAAGTCCCAGCAGAGAACACTCTGTCTTATTACCCACCTGTTTGGGCAGCCCACCTTCCTTATCTGCAACCTAAGGGAAGAGGTGAAGAGAGAGGAAGGAATGGTGAATGAAAGGATGAAATGAGGGTTGTAAAACTTAGTAAAATCACTGCATGGCCTCTCTTGGTTTACTGCTTTAGTAAAAGCCTCTCACTATTATTTTGGAGGTGTAGGCGCAGTTCACGGCAATAGCACTGGTGACGAGCTCCAGTGTCCGGGGGTTAATCTGATCTGGTTTTGGGATGACACGGAAGTGCTGGTCCAGTATATAAATCTGCACCACTGTCATTCGGTTTGTGGTGAGGGTCCCTGTTTTATCTGAGCAAATAGCCGTGGCATTGCCCATAGTCTCGCAGGCATCCAAATGACGCACCAGGTTATTGTCCTTCATCATTTTCTGTGGAAAGACATTGATGGGAAGTGTTAAAATGTTAAGAGGACTAGCCAATGTGAGTATGTGTGTAAATGACACATCCATGGACTCGCAGGTGCACTCTTCAACATAACGTCACAGAAAATGGCAGTTATTCATTTCTGACTAACCTTTACGGAATAGGCCAGTGATATGGTGACAGCCAGTGGCAACCCCTCTGGCACAGCCACCACCAGAACTGTAACTCCGATGATGAAGAATTTGACAAAGTACTGCACATAAATAGGTGTGCACTCCGTCAGCCACACCCGTCCCTGAATGACGAATGTTTCGATCACGAAGTACAGCATCAGGATAATCACAGTGATGGCGGACATCACCAGACCTGAAATAATTAATACATCTGATTGCTAAGAAAGTAATAGCACACCTAGTAAGAGTCAAAAATTTAAGACCAAATAATTTCAGACCAAAATGTACACTACCGGAAGAACTTGACCTAAAACATCCTAACAGCAGACCTCCCCACCTGCTTTCCCGATTTGCACTGCCAGCTTGGTGAGTTTGCCCTGAAGAACTGATTTCTCCTTCTTGGGCACACTGGTTTTTTTCTTCTCTTTCTCCTCCACTTCCCCACCTTCTGCACTCTTCAGAGGCTGCATCTCCATGGCAACAGCCTCATCCTGTTTCTTAGCTATAGTAGGTCAAAGAGACGGAGTGATCAGGCAGGCAGAATCACAGGTAACTGTTGGAAATGTTTAGAATAGCACTTACAATACTACACATTATTTTGCGGTTTGCATATACACTGTATCCTGCTCACACTATCATTATTTGATCTGACTGACAAGACATTTTACAAAGTAATTCATTAGGGATGCACCGACATGAAAACTTTGGCCGATTCCAATAACCGATAATTCTTTATATTTTAAAGCCGATAACCGATATATTGGCCGATAAATCTAAATCCAAACTTTTATATTATTTTTGAGAGCCTGATTACAAAAAAAGCCATGTCCCAAACACTTAAACATAAATCAAACATATACAGTACAGTAGCCTAGTTTGAACCAGTGTCAGTTTTAAAATTAATTTTACACTACTATGGTCAACTTTCCTTATAAAAAAATAAATAAAAATCTATTGCCTCACAAATAAATAAAATAATGCCTAAATAATGCAAAGAAGTAATTGGACAACATTACTTGTGTATAAAGAATCAAAATACATGTGCCATGGATAAATAAATTGTAATAGCCTTCACACAGACAATACTGAAATTATTTTAATGAAACCCTATTCTGATGAAAATAATATGAGAAAAATTAAAGTGCTAGTTATTTTTAATAATGCATCAATGTTTTTGAAAAAGAAACATCTAAAATTAAGCCTATATGACAGACCTGGGGTCTCATTTATAAAACTGTGTGTAGGAACCTTACTAAAAGTGTACGTGCGCCCGAAAGCCAAAAATGGCGTACGCAAAAAAATATTCAGACTTATAAAACCGTTCGTACGCCAGAACCTGCGCAGAATTCACTTTAGAAATCCCAGTCAGCGGAAGATTGTGCGTACATGCGTCTCCACCCGAAATAACCATATATGGAGCTTACAACGCCTAGTTTTACTATGCAGATCCTCATCTACATATCATTTGCATATGATTTTTCATGATATGAATAATCATATGCAAATGATATAAACGGTACAAGAAACATTACATTAATACAAATCAAGTAGTTGTCTATCCTTGCCTTGTTTTTGAATAGCCTACATAAATCAAATAGTGTAATACATTTCAGAGAAAGTTTTTCTCAATCTTTTCCACTTGCCGAATTGTATTTTTAATTGATTTATATTTTTAATGGAAACAGATAGGCCTTGGGCATTATTTGCACGAAACTATTTTCTCAGACAATCTGGTATTATCATGATAAGCAATTATCTCTGTGGTTAAAACATTAAAGCACGCCACAGGAAAAGTGTTCAAAAACAATCGCATCCACAACAAATATTTCTAATGATTGACTTAAAAAAAATGTTGTAACTTCAGTAATGAGTGTTTAACTCCATTAATTTGAATGGCATATTTAATATAAATGTTTATTTTAGAAGTATTTTATTTATTTAAACTGTTATTTGCGTCAGTTTCACTAAACGGCTCAACACGCTCGCTGCCGCGGACATTTAAGAAGGAATGGATATTTGCTTCAAGTGACAGGCTTGGTGATTGAAATTGTATTTGTATAATCTTTCTGTATACGTTTAATTTTCTTTAGATTTTCTGTATAAAAGTGACCAAAAATACATTTAACTCCAGCTCACCATCGGTGTCGCCAAAGTGCTCCATCTCCAAAACGTTCGTACGCATGGGTCAGAGTTTGCGTGCAGGTGCGCAAATTTTCCCGTCAAGTTTTTCTTTATAAATCCCACCTTTTGCGCAGGAACTGGCGTACGCATGTTTTCAGCCCCGTTTTGTGCGTACGCAAGCTTTATAAATGAGGCCCCTGCACTGCACATGTTGCATTTAACTATATTTCCTTTTCGAAGTGATTCCAATCATATTTCAAGCAATTCAAAACCACCATGGCCAACAGCGCGCATCTGAAGTGTCTTAGATGAAGGAAATAATACAATATTTATCGGCTTTAATATATCGGCAAAATTTCTTATCAGGCCGATAATGATAACATTAGAAATTAACATATATAGGCCGATACCGATATGGTGGCCAATATAATTGCAGGATGACACTCGTTACATGCAAATTAAGCTGAGCTCAATGTGACAATAATGTACTGTTGCATGCAATGATTTGAAATGCTTATTGTTACACTATTTCACATACAACTTTGGAAACAAATAGTAGGCAGTACACAGTGTATACTGTGCGGTATGTAATATTTGATTCTGAAATAGCCTGTATAATGACTTCATCTCATCATAAATCTATCTAAACTCAATTCAACATCAGTCTTGAAAGTCACCTTTATTTTGATTGTTCTCCAGGGTCCCATCTTGTTTCCCTGTGAAAGTTAATGCAGACATTTAAACAAAAAAAACAAAAAAAATTGTTTCTGCTGCTTGAGATCAATGTAGCTGACATGAGAGAACAATAAAGACATGAGAAAGAAAACATAAAACATGGAGGGATAATATTTGACAGATATGGGGAGTTAAAACCAGGATGTCTGTTTATGAGTCTCTCTCTATTGTGAATGTCACCTACCATTTATGATGTTGTGTTCTTTGGCTTCAACACTGGGGAACTGCGTGGATGAATTACTATTGACCTCTGATAGAATTGTTGGATAGGACAAAAACGAAGGTGGTATGTAAAGACATAAAATAAAAACCTAAATGCTGAACAAAAACAATGAAAAATCAACTCAAATGAGTGAGCAACATTTCTGAGTATTTCAGTGCATCGAAATAGAATTGACCCAGAACATTAGACATTTTGAATCTGGATCATTCTATGTGGGTATTCAAGCAAAAGGATTTTTCTTTTATAATGTTCATGTTTATTCATGCTCAGTTTTTAATCATATATAAAATATTTTCAAAGAACTGTCAGACGCCAACCTTTCTTGCAGTCTTTCTTCTCTTCCTCCATCTCTCCGGCCCCCAGGAGGGTGAAGATGATTCCCGTTTGAGAGTTGACACCAACAGCGGTCACCACCATTTTCCCTGATCCCTCCATTACATGAGTGCCTGAAAATTGAGGGACACAGAGAAGACTTTTTACAGTAAACATTTTCATACCTATTCCCTTAAAACGCCCATCAAACACCAGTTACCACTTTTCATACCAACACAGATTAAATTAGCTTACTGGCGCCATCTCGTGACTCAAAAGAGTTAGCAAGTGACTAAAAGATTTCAATTTTAATTTTTGTATATATTTTGAGCATAGAATGACTAAAAGCTCAGGTGTCTCCAGTTAGAGGATGTTTAATCTAAAACAATGAATTACATGTCATCTTTTATACAATGATTTTAGGGATTTAAAGGTGTCATAAAAACCTTTAAATTCATATCCATAAAAAAAAACTAAAAATCCATATCCAAAAAAACACTGCCTTAACTTGGTATTTGTTAAGTGAGGTTACGGGGAAATATAAGCCTATAAATGTTCATTTCATTGTATGAGTCACGGATAACCTCCTCGTGTAATGTATTGTGTTTGTTTGTTGTGCTCACATTAACCCTTGCACTTGTCTAAACCAAGGAGCAAAATTAAGTCTGAAGTCTCTTCCATGGCCTTTCCTCTTAGCGTGTAATACAATTAAACTGAGCCAGATTGCTTCTTTGTTCCCTGGTTCGCTGCACATTAATTCTTTCTTTCTTTACCAGTATTTTTGTCTCGTTTTCTAGTAAAAACATAGAAACACCCTTAGTGATATTTGTTAAAAAACTAAACAAATAATGGTTACACTTTACAATAAGGTTTCATTAGTTAACTACTTAAGTTAACATGAACTAAGAATGAACAAACATTTATTAATCTTAGTTAATGTTCATTTCAGCATTTACTGATACATAATTAAAATCAAAAGTTGTATTTGTTGAACAAACAATGAACAACTGTGTTTTTATTAACTAACATTACCAAAGATAAATAAATACTGTAACAAATGTATTGCTCATTGTTAGTTACTGTTAGTTAATACATTAACTAATGTTAACGAATGAGACCTTATTGTAAAGTGTTACCCAAAAAACTACCTGAGAAGCGTTTATCCTACACCGTTGTTTTTTCTTTTAAGAATTACATCGAACACACTTTAGTGATGTTTAAGACTATTGCAAATGAGAAAAGATGTTTCACAGGGATAAACAAGACAAAATTACTGATTAAGACAATAATTTTTGCAGCGTGCATTTCCTTCTTCACAACAGAAGCCTTCAAACATACATGTTGAGAAGAGCCGCCTCTCCCATTGTGACAGAGAATATAATATGCGCTCCTTGATGATTAATTACACAAGCTGATGAATGACAGAAAAAGCTCGTCAATAAAACAAGAAACAAGACAGTTCCACGGAAACTAGTCATTTTAAAGTTCAAAAATGTGTAGCAAGAGATAATTACTGGGGGAAATCTTAATTAAATAAAAAATCTGTTTTTATTGAAATAAAATAAAATATATAAAATGAATTTGTGACATGGCTCATATGACGCCTTTGTACAAAAGGTCTGAACTTCTTGCTTCCCATTTTAAAATGCAATTTATTTCTGTGATAGAAAAGCTGATGTATATATCTTTTGTAACATTATAAATGTCTTTATTGTCAATTTGTCACTTTCCTTGCTGAATAAAAGTATTCATTTCTTTTTTTTTTAAATCTGAGCGGTATAGTGTACATGCTTTAATTCACCGTTTCCCTCAAATATTTGCTGAAAATGTAGGTAAACCAAGTGATTCTGAATTGGACACTCAAGGAAGTTAATGATATTCAAAAAAAAATATTACTGATTATTCTCCGTTAACATCAATTTATTTATGCAAGCCCATTCTAATCAGGTTACACATGCATTTTTCACATAACTGGCTAAAAGCAAGTTATGTTTCCATAGATTCCATTTCCCATTTTTCTTTCACACTTGATTATGTTGAGGTTGAGGGCGTGGGCTAGCGCTGTGTGTGTGTGGCCAAGCGGAGAAACAGATGCTTCTCTGGTGAGCTGTGATCATTAGAAAGAAGTGGCAGAGCAGGTCTCTGGAGGGCCGAAAACAAATCTGAGCCCTTCTCCAGGAAGCAGAGATGAGGGAAGTAGCTGATTAACCTGTTTATCAGACCTCAGGGACATTATCTCATTAAACCAGTCAATGAGATTTAACCCAACCAAGCACTGTGCAACCTGAGTGTTAAAGTATTGACAAAATACTTTGCGAGCAAAGTACCCATCCCCCCAAACAGCAAATTGGTTCAATTTAGATGGATTGCAACAGTGTCATCCTAAATTAATTGATATTGGTGACTTTTTTAACACAATGAAGACTTACAGTATACTATACACACATGATGTCGCCATGTAAGTAAAGGGAATAGTGCCCGTGGGATTAAGGGTCCTGCGCAAACTAACAAAACACCCTTTGCATGTTCAAACCTGCCACCTTTTGGATTTTTAACCACTAGTCTGCTCCAATGATCTGTTTGCATTCCAAATCATCTGAATTCTTGAACAGATGGTGAATATCTTTCAGTGTTTGGATGGTTCTGAATAACCAGAACTATTTATGTAAAAAACACACAAACATTCATCACAACCCATGGCCATATGGCCGACCCAGTCCACACAACCCCACGCAAACATATGTTCACTTACATAACCTTTACTCCCTACCTGACAGCAGCATGGGATCCTTGTCGATGGATTTGCCTACGTGATCAGACTCTCCGGTGAGGGAGCTCTCATCGATCTTGAGGTCGTTCCCTTGGATGAGAACACCATCCGCAGGCAGGAGGTCGCCTATGGGACCCCAGAGTGACAGTAACAGATCAATTACATTTTAGCGGCTTTGAATACTACTTCCTCTAATGAATGAAATATTCAAAGGCATCTTCACATTTTCTCTCTCTCTCTCTCTCTCTATATATATATTTAGGATAATCTTAAGGATTCTAAAAAGATTCTACACTTATATGTAAATTATTTCGATTATTTACTTCACCACAGGTAAATAGGGTATAAAAAACTAATAGACATCACCATCCTTCCCAAGTTGATCAATTACATGTACATGTACTGTACTATGAATTGCAAAGAAACTTTGTTTTTCAAGGTTTACATTTTTTTTATATTTAAATATGCAAATGAGGCATTCTATAATTAAATATGCACTAATTTGCATACATTTCCAGAACATAAATATGAACATTGGATGAAGCCAGGTTCAAACTCTTTATTCAATTTTGTTGAGTTAAAGTTTTTTGCAGAAGGGATTTTGGAGATTTTGGATTTATCACTCAATAAATCTAAAAATAGTCTTTCCACTAGTTTGAAACAACATTATAGTTGTATGACAACATAATTGCCCAAAATCTCAAAACTGACCAATAGATTTTGCCTGTGGTGTCTCGCCTTAAATACATAATTAAATTGTTAATAAAAAAATTATTAAACCACCAAAATATGTGTACTACTTTTTATTTCATTTTAGCATTTGTTTGCACTCATTTGTCATTTTTTTGCATTATTTGTGGAAATTTAAATTGTCATTTCATTTTCAGGGTTACAGTTGTCGGCACGTCACTCAACAATAGGGGGCGTCACGTTTAGTTTAGGTGCATTTGTTCTTTTAAACTGGTTCTTTTTAGTGAGCTGTTTGAACTAGTTCCTCAAATCGGACTGAACCAACTGAAGTCAGCACAGATATACAAGTTACTCAGTCAAATCTCACTTTCGGACATGCCTGAGAATCACTACAACTCATTCAGTGCTCTAGTTAGTCCAACAGTACACTGAACTGAGAACAGTACGGACTGTCTGCCGAGGGTCATTAAGGGGGCGAAATGTATGTAGGATGTAGGAGTAGCGTAAGCTTAGGTGAGAGTTGACGCCTCTCACAGTTCAAACAAATAGGGCAACAAACTCAAGCTCCTCCACCATTTCTCTTTAAGAATTCTCGTTTTAGACTTCTAATTCATTTTTCTCTATTTCCTGCGCTTCCGCATTCATCAATATGTCATACGTCGCATGCGGCCGTTACCTGAAGCCAGTGATTATAAGTTATAAAGTTATAAATATGGAATTATTTTTACAAAAACGCATCGCTTCACTTCAGAAGGCCTTTATTAACCCCGTATGGATTACTTTTATGATGGATGAATGGATGTGTTTTTGGGCATCAAAAAACAAGGTACCATTTACTCCCATTATAAAGCTTGGAAGAGCCAGGATATTTTTTAATATAACTCGGACTGAGCTTGGCTGAAAAAAGAAAGTCATATACACCTAGGACGGCTTGAGGGTCAGTAAATTATGGGATCATTTTTCATTTTTGGGTGAACCAACCCTTTAATTCAGAAACATTGTTGCATGCAAGATTTCTTTTATAAAAAAAAAAAAAAACAGGTTGAGGAGACAGTTTTGAACTCTACTGACCATATTTGATTTGGGCAACATCCCCCACCACCATCTCAGCCACGGGGATTTGAATGACTGTGCCGTTCCGCACCACAGCGAAGCGTTGCTCCTGCTCGATGCGGCTCTGCAGGCCACGGAACTGCTTTTCTTTGCTCCAGTCATTAAACGCTGTCACCAGCACCACGCAGAACACCGAGAGCAGGATAGCTGCGCCCTCGATCCAGCCCGCCTCCGCCTCTCCCTCGTCCTCCGCACCTGCACTCACATTACTACATGCTGGAGAGAGAGAGAGAAAAGAGACGGAAAGGTAAAAATGTGTGGGAGGACAGGGAGTTTAAGTGTCTACTTGTGATCCTTTAGGTTCTTTTATCTATCCATCCATCTCTCACTCCATTCCTTTTATTCTTTGATTTGTTAGCTATCCATGCAACTATACTATACCAGATTTGGTCGTAAAGTAACAACACAAGACACACAAGAGCCTTTTAGAGACAAACATATGCTAAAATGTTATGAAATAAACATGTACAAGTTGCAGTGTTAGTATTAGCAAATTAAAGGTCACCAGAACTTTTAATGGGAAATTTAAATGAGGCTATGACTTAAAACATATGACGGTTTTCCTAAGCTTCCGACGAAGGACAGCAATCCCTGTTCTAATGTTGATAGATTTTGTTTTACTTTTTGATCATTTTTACTATTTTATCACTGAATACTTAAGACCAAGTCACCTTCACTGTCCCCTCCAGGCGGCTGGTAAAAGGACAGTCCGAGGGAAATTATGGCCGCAATTTCCAGGATTATAAGGGTAACATCCTGTAAAGCCTCCCACACGAGCTGAAGGAAGGTCTTGGGCTTCTTAGGAGGGATGAAGTTCATTCCAAACACCTCCCGACGTTTCTCCAAGTCTGCAGGATTGTCCGATAGTCCTTTTGAGAAGGAAAGATGGCAGTAAAAGTCATTGTTACCTCTCAAATTTTACTTACAGAAATTCAGTGAAAAAAGTTGGTATATAATGTCATTAAATTAAATGTAAAATACCCACACCAAACTGTCCACCTGTAAAGCCGGAAACATTTTCACCATTTTTTTCCTCCAAATTTAACAGGATTTGGTTTAATGCAAAAACATGTACGCTGGTGTGAGGTGTGAAAAACCCTAAATTCATTCATTAATGGATTTTTTTTTCTCCATGCAAACGCTTTTGAGAACTTCCTGGATTCTCATTAGTCATCACTCAGTTCTGTTAGCACCAATCCCTGACCTCTTATGGTGACAGGAGGGGAGGGACGAGGACATTACAAGAGAACACAGGGCACAGATGGTTAAGTCAGTGTGTTTCGGATGCACCACAGGGTGTGATTTTTGGCAGCAAGACCCAGACAGACTGTCACACTCTCTGAATCCTCACGCTGCCAATCATCACCTGCTGCCCCTGGCAACCTCTCATCTCCCATCAGAGCTTCCCTTTCACTCACTGTAAAGCCTAATTGAGTTACTCCAAAGGTTTGTAGGAAATCATTTCCCTAACTCATTCCAATTGCCCCAGTTAATTCATTCAGTCTCTGTTCATGGCACACAATACACAAGAAAATTAAGACAACTAAGATGCAGCAATGCAATCCTCTTTCTACGGAATACCAGCATTGAAAGACTTTTGCAGTACATCCAGCCCTTTCTTCTACTCTTTCATCTTTCCATCCATGCCCGTAAGCTTTTCTTTTTGTATCCCTGTCACGGTTTCTGAAGAGAGGTTTTTCAAAGAGCAGCATTAAAGGAGGAAAAAGAGCTTTACAATAAACTTAAAGTAACCTCATCGTGGCTGCCAAATAGCGATGTAGGCAGACCGCATGACTTGGTCTGAAAGCAAGTGGTCGGAACAAGATGTGAATCAAAGTTATTATCAGAGCGCAAAGTAGGATCATCTACCCAGAATAGCCACAGCAATAAAAGATTCAACAAAAATCTTAGCTAACTAAATTAACAAAACATTCCCCGCTGGTGGAATGACCTGCCAAACTCAACCCGAGCATTTTAAAGAAACGGCTAAAGATGCATCTTTTAGGTCGACGCAACCTATTAATACTAACACTTTCTATTCTATGTATTTTTCCATTTATGAAATTTGTTTTGCCCTTTTGTTGGCTTAATTGCTTCTTTTGTTGTCCTCATTTGTAAGTCACTTTGGGTAAAACCGTTTGCTAAATGATGAAATGTAAAAGCAATATCAACTCTGTTACGCTCCATAACTTATAAAGCTATCTAATAAAACATGAAACTATGTTTGAACAATCCCATGATGTTGTATAAAGGCACATTTCTGAAAAACTGGGACTTGAATTTCTCAAAACAAAAAACTGCTGCAAAGAGAAAAACAGCAATACAGAAAGATGCTCTCGTCTGAAAACATGGGCAATGTCTGCTTTCAAAAGCAGATAAAGGTGCGTGGCATTTGGTATTCTTTCTGTGAAGACAGGCTTGTTTTGAACAGGAGTGTTAGTGAATATAAGTGCATCTGGATTTACAGGAATTCTGTCATCATCCTCTGGTGATTCCAAACCTGTATAACTGACTTTCTTCTGTGGACCACAAAATGGGCAGTTTTGAAGAACTGAACTGGTTGCTCTTTTCACATGCAGTTACAAAGAATGGGGACTTAGTCTTTCAAGCTTTAAATAGGACATGAAAGCACCATGAAAGTAGTATCATAAAATGGACCATAGAATTTTGTGCACTACATTAAAGTCTATAACGGCTTAAATTTTGGTCCGTTCCCGACACAAAATTATTGTACGGCTACAGAAGACGTATATGAATATGTTGCACAAGTCTAATGGACCACTTTATGATACTTTTATGGTGCTTATGCATCTTTTCTGATAAAAGCCTCAGTCCCCTTAGGGACTAACTGCATGGTACACAGCAATCAGTAAAATATTCCATTTGCTTTCCACGGAAGAAATAAAATCATACAGTTTTGAATGACCTGAGAGTGAGTAAAGGACCACTTAATTTTTACAATAGCTCAATAGCTTCTTTAACAGCTGAAAATGTCTGTATGTTTCAGGATGCACGTGTGATCTTATGTAATTGAGCAAGAGATATGGTCACATGTCGAAACTAGTGCTACTCACCATCTGCAGGTGAAGTCTTGAGTTTGTGACAGATGGTTTCTGTATCTGTGTAGCTCTCCTGGATCTTCTGCAGGGCCTCGTGTCCCCTGAGCTCCATCAGCGAGCACAACTCGTCCACTGTCATCCCGAAATCCCCCTCGTTGTCTCCTCTGTCCATCCCTGGCTTCTTAGGGTGGAACTCTACCGTGCTGTTGCCCAGATCCCCCATGATGGTGTGTTGGTTTTGGAAGACTGGCAGCTTTTTAGCAGACACTATGAGCTAAGAGATGGGTACCTGGGAAAATGTGTTATCTCTTTTGTCCTATATATATTCGTCCTCACCTATTTCTAAGATGTTCTCTATGTAGTTCTCCATATTGAGACATGAATTGTCAGTTTGTTTGGGGATTTCTATTCTATGGTGTGGTAGCAGGGTTTCCCCTGAAATATCCCCCCATAAAGAAAAAATCAGCAAAATAAGTGGTAGCCATTGTGCCAATCCATCTCTATGAAGACCAAATGAAGCAAGTGTTACTGATTATTAAACAATAAAGGGGATCTAGTGACACAGGAATAACGTCGGTAAATAACCTGAGAAACAAAACAAAAAAAGGGAAAAAAAGAATCTTACACACTCATCTTTGAACTTGGTCAAACCAAAAACACAGACAGCTGTGAAATGCAAGTAAGCAAGATGCCACCTTGAGACAAAATAGACACATATACATTAAAAATAATGTTATAAAAAATAAAATGAATCAAAAACATTATTATCATAAAATATTTTTTAAAAGATAGCTAGACAATGATTTGAGGAGAATTATTTGAAATCATAAAAACTATTTTAAAAAAAGGGTTTTTTTTCAGGCTCATTAATCATAGATAATAATAACCATTATCACAAAATATAACAGGTATACAATGATTTGAGAAAAAAAATTGCGTGAAATACTATATGGCTTTTCAACTATTTAAACAGTAAAACAATTATGAAACATTAGAAATCGAAAAGGCAACATACAAGAAAATTGTTTTATTGTTATTAGTTGAATGCGTGTTAGTATTTTACTTAATGCTTATTGTTTACCCTTGTAATTTGCTAGGCTACCCGCAGTATCTCCTTGGCTACTTAATATTCAAATCTACTTTTCCTAGATTACATTATGAACATATTTGTTAGTTTTTTGTCCAATGGTATTGATAATAATGATTTAAACTAAACGCCTCGAAATGTGGAGGTGGCATTTCTCACCGAGGAGTCACAGGTGTAGGTAGTTTTGTGGGAAACAAGTAGGCAAGTGTTCATCATGCACACCTACTGCAATGGATTGTTTACATAATATCCGATGGAAACCGAGGACAATTACTCTTTATCTAAACGCCTTTTGAAATACTCTCTCTAGATAAAAGCGTTGTATATGTGCGTGCATCTCTCCCCAACCCATGTAGGCTACTTTACAGTACCGCCTCTCGACGCAAAATCTGCCTTCACTCAGTCAGTACGAGACGCCTGCGCATGCGCACATAAACACTTGCCCAATCCCACTGCAGAACAGATTTACGAAGGCAACACTACCAGCCATCAGGCCTGCAATTTTGGATGACATTACAATCCGCTTGAGCTCTGCGCCTCCATTTCCCTGCTGTGACACCAACTTTACTGAACATTTAAACCCATAATCTGTGTGCGCGCCTCCTCATCTTTTATTAAAAATGGCCAGAAAATTTCTCAACAAACACGCTCTTTAAACAAGATGATGCCCTTTCCTGGTAACCTTCAGGAATCAGATGTTCACCTTGGCCCACTGTACAGCTGCTCATAGCTTATGACAGAGCCTGTAGCATTTGTGTTATGATTTATTTCGGTTTAATCACGGCAAGAGGAAGGTAAATCAAATGTATATTAAAAGCATTTAGAGGGGATTAAAATGAGATGCTGCACAAACTGACCAGACAGCAAGGTTACATCCATCCACCACCTGCTTTTCAGTCTACCCAAAACTACTTTATTTTATTTTTATTTTTTACTTTTACCTATACAGGTAGCCTATATAGAGATTCACAGCTCTAAATTAAGTTTATGGCACAATAACGAAGGTTAATATTTTTAAATACATGCTAGTGTTGATAATGCAAGTCCTGTCAAATTTCTGATTATAATACTGTATTATTATTATTATTATTATTAGTCTATATATATTTATTTATTTAGGCTATATTGATTATTACCATTTCATTTTAATGACATTGAAAACGATTGTTAAACAATAAGTAATAGCTCATCTCATGGCAAAAAAAAAGTCATATTGGTGAATAATATCAGCATAAATATGCTGGGCGTACAGTAAATGATGATGATAATTCCCTTGTAATGCTTCCCTACTGATATTATAATAATAAAGCACTTTAATTATACATTAGCAGACACTCGACTGCAACAAATAGACAAACATAAAACATACCCTGCTGACACCTCAAGGCACTTGTGAACATGTATCCATGAACAAATATATTCACTCACCGCGCAGGCCATGCTCCAAGGACATTTCACGTTGAGCCGGAAAAAAAGGCAGGAAAAACGTAATGATATCCAGTGATTTATCCTCAAATCATGCCCATCATGGAGAACACAAAAATGAAAGTCACATCATTTGACCTTTACGCTATTCCAAATGCAGATGATGCGCAACGGTGCAGAATAGAAATCAAATGAAGGGAGCAGGAGGCAGCAGACGGTGGTGACCACTTCATCTTATGCGGAAGAAAACCTGAATGATGCAGATGAGATTGTACCATGTCCGCATTAATTAATCTGTTAAAAACGGCGTATTGTGCTGTCGGGAACGTAAAGGAGGGTCGTTTTGGTCACATCGTTGCTGTTTTTTTGGGCGCTGATTGATAGAGTGATGGGTGAAGGAGAGATGTGGGTCTACATGCTGATGATGCCAGTTTGACGCGCATCTCGCGGTGATGATGGCAGAAGCAGCAGCATCCGAGCGCCGGAGGACGGGGGGTGGGGGAGGGGCGAGCGAATAACCTCGCTTCTCTCCCTCTCTCTCCGCAATCCTTTCCTTTTCCCGGTAAAGACGAATTCTACTACGGCGAAGGCTTGCTTTTAAATATTCATAACCCAGGCTTTTGCCTTAGGAAGGTAACCAAGCAAGGTAGCAACGAAACGTCAGCACGAGTAATCAATATTTATAAGCAGAACATTCGCCATTGGGTGGTTGTCAAGTTACGTTAGCATGATGTGGTTAATATTCATAAGTAGAACATTCGCCATTGGGTGATTTTCACGATACGTTAGCATGATGTATTTAATATTCATAAGTAGAACATTCGCCATTGGGTGGTTCTTTTCACGATACGGTAGGCAGAATGATGCACTTTTCCATGAAACAGATATTCGGCATTGGACGATTACCACGCATAGTCAGCATGAACTTATTAATATCCATGTTCTAATTTTGCATGTTAGCACAAAATAATCACTATAGGCGACAACATTTTTTTTTTTTATTATTAAAATAATGCACAAATATTTTGTTTAAAAAAATGATAAACTCTAGATTGAGACAAAAATTGTAAAACTTTAGCCAACCATAATTAATCAAATAATATAATAACAATAAAACAAGCAAAAATAAAATATTTGATATTGCTTTATGAATTTACTCTTTAAACTAATTCCCCTGTCTCTCTCCCTCTCTGGCTGCCGGGTATCTGAGCATTAATTATTAAGCAAGTGCTCATGCAGTCTGTTGCCTGCTCCATTAATAAAACATCCAGACAAAGGATTTAAAAAAGAGAGAGCCTTGGTTTAATTTCAGTTTCAAAGTAGCCTATACTTTATTGGTATAAATTAGGCGAAACATTTTTTTTTGTTTTGTGGTTTGGGGGGTCAAAGAAAGCAGTATACCCATACTATAAAGCTTTACCAGTACATTTGAAGATACATTTCTAGCTCTAGACTGATTATAAATGATAATTTTGGCCATGAAATGGGTCATACCAACTTGTGTTATGTAGCGGTTCACTTTGACCCATTTTCATTTTGGGACTTTTTCACATTTAGGGTCATGAACATGCATGTAAAGTTGATGCTTATGTGTTTTGACATAAACACATCATTTCTATTACGTTTGTGATGTTTGTTGGTCAATTTGACCCACATATTTTAATGTTTTAGGCAACTGTTCAGACCCAAAATAATAAAATTTCTTAATAATACCATTTTTATTTTAGTTTACTACCCTATAATGATGCTAAAAAGGAGCTATTCCCCACTTATTTCAATACGTAAAAATATTTTGTCAGCAACAGATGGTAAAAAAAAAAGTTATAATTTACTTTCTTTTTTCAAGCTAAGTTGTTTTTCTTGAATTTTTTTTAAACTTTTTCTGCACATGCATGTCAACACAAACATATAAGTTGGGATTTATGGGCACTTTCCATAAACAAAATAAATGTTATACTGTACAAACTGTATATTCTATCCCCTTACACTAACCCTACCCCTAAACCTACCCATCACAGAAAACTTTCTGCATTACATTTTCAAAAAACATCACTTATGATTGATGGGGATCCTCATGGGTTAAAACATTTTTTGTCACCATAACCTAGGGTTTACCAGGCCCACACACACAATTCAAACTGAATTGCTATATTTTCATAACTTTTTATAATTTATTCTGTACTGTAGACTAATTTCATACTGATATTTTTTTTTTATATTTGTTACCATTACTAGTTTTATGACCTTTTTTTTTTGTCATGAGTAAAGCATTAAACTGAATTTAGAGAGTGTGAAAACAGAAGAGGGGTAAAAACACTGAACATATTATGCCCTCTGTGTCTTTACATTTGCCACTTCAAATCATAAGCTAAATTATTAAATAAATAAGAATGACCTGTTCATGTTCTGTAATCTGTAATGTTCTGCTGTTCTCCTGCATGCATCCCAAGTGAAAATAGTATTAGTGACGTGTCAATCCCTCTAGTGGAGAAGAATGGCGTTGCATCCAGCAGCGCAAGATATCTACAAGATTTCTGAAGCCAAGCTTGATGAAAGTGATGTCTTTTACAATGCACTGAGCTGTTATCTAACATAAAGACTGCATATTTAATAAGTGCCTTCTCACTCTGAGGTGAAAACAACAGTATACCCATACCAAATAAGACTGAAATTCTGAAAAACAAATAGAAAATTGGAATTTTATTTTATCCAGTAGGATATTTTTTTTTTTTTATAAGAAAGCTCTTGTTTAGCTGGCTCCAAATTATGATATATATTTTCATGATTGCACTCCTTTTGGATTATTTAACAAGTCAGAAGTGGAACAATTTTGCCAACACTTGTGTTTTGGTTCCATACTTTCTCGATTCTCGAAGGCCTGTTTTAATGGGTTAGGGTTTAGGTTTTAGCAAGAGTGGAATGTGCTGTATGTAATCCTCTAACATAATCTGTTTGTGGGCCTGCCCTTCACTCTTTCTTTCTTCCACCAAACACATGATTCAGATCAAGCCCACTTTTGAGGCTATGCTAAATAAACGAACAGAGGAAGTGCAAATCTGGACCAAAGTTCAGCCTCACGCTGTTCCAGGTCCGGTTAGTCACTACTAACAAGAAATATACAATGAAAACATAAGTGAAGGACCTTGCTCACTCTTGGCAATAACTTTCACACGCTGTCTGCCAGATCAGGAGTAAAAACTGCACAGTTGGGACATTAGGCTACACATCGCAAAACTTCTCTTCAGGACATCGCCAAAGACAAGGTACAATGTCTCATTCTACTTGTCTGTGTGGTTTAAAATATTTCATTTTGCAGTAGTAGTTCAATCAATGTAAACATCATTATAAAGAGTAAATGGAGACTATATTGCACAATGTCATTCAGAACAATGTATACAGTAAAAAAAATTTACAATGAGCTACACAGTTGCACATTTACATATTTGTGCAAATCACTAAATTGCTTCCACTATTTAACAATACACAGGTTTTTATTCTCAAGTATGCCAAAGTTTAATCTAGCATAAATAGCCTTTACATAACTATTTAGCATACATGTGAGGGAAATGTATCTGTGCTTAGTTACGAGACCTCTTCTCACATGCAATCAGTTACCTGTTAAAACTGTACATGATATCTTGAAGCAGGGTCAGGTCAGTGTGCAATGTTTCTCTAAGATAACTGTGAACTTAAGTGAAAGGGCAACCCACTAGCAAATGAGGAATAGAGAGAAAACACAATACATAAATGAATAAATAAATAATGGAGAGACAAAAGACATGAGATCATTGCCAAAGACTTAAAATAAGCATTGAAATCCAATTTGTAATCATAAATCGTATAGGTATAAAAACTCATGATAGTTTTTTTTTGTATTTGCATTGTTATATTGTGCAATGCAATATTATCAGAAAGAATTAGCATGTATCCGTCCATTAATTTGGGTTTACAAAACGGCAAATTAAGAATCAATAAGATGTTTGTACTTGATTGTAATAATCAGTTTCTGAATTTAAGCAATGCTAATAATTAAACGGTAAGTTCACGTAAAAAAAAAAAAAAAAAAAAAATTCTCTCATCATTAATGTTAACCTGAACCTGTATGACTTTCTTCTGCAGAAGACAAAAAGTACTTGTACCAAACAACATTCTACCGCTTTGAGGTTCATTTAGTGGACCAAAAACAACATGAAGGTGAGTAGATGACCGAATTTTTTATTTTGGGTGAATTAACTCTTTAAAACACAAATATAATAAGTCAGTTAACTAGGGATTATTCTCTAATTTACAAGCATAAGCACGTATGTTTTGATCTACAGTTACAAAAAGTCAAATTGCAATGCGTTTCCCAAACAAAATGATTGACTAATCAAACATACATTTTCAGACAATGCTGCTACATCCCTCGATCTTTGTCCTTGTCTTTCTTTGGAGTCTCCCACCACTTTCCCTGACTGGGAAGATCCTAGTGTACCCTGTGGATGGAAGCCACTGGCTTAACATGGACATTCTGCTACGAGAGCTTCATCAGCGAGGTCACAAACTGGCAGTGGTCCGTTCTGCTAACAGTTGGTACATCCCAGAGAACACCACACACTATACGTCCATCACCGTCCATGTTGAGCACCTCAGCAGCCTGGAGGACCCGGAGTACATGGCGTCCTTTCTTAAGAGAAACATTGACATTCAAAGAGGGAAAGGATCAGTTTGGTCATTCATTGCCCTGCAGAAAGAAATCATTACTCTTTTAGAAGAGTCTCACAGGTCTTCTGCTGAGATGGTGAGGACCATCCTAGAAGATAAAAAGCTTATAAAAACACTCAAAGAGTCCAAGTATGATTTGATGCTAACTGATCCTGGTTTTGCAGGAGGGGTCATACTGGGCGTGCACTTGGGTCTACCAATGGTGTTCAACGTACGATGGATAACAAACGGAGAAGGGCACTTTGCAATTGCACCCTCACCGCTTTCTTACATCCCAACTATCGGATCCAGGGTGACGGACAAAATGAGCTTCGTGAATAAAATGAAAAATCTCTTGCATTTTGGAATTGGCCAATATATAGACCACATGATCACAAGGCCCCTCTATCAAGGAGTCGTCAGCGAATACATAGACCCGAATTCCAATGTCTACACTCTGATCCAAGGAGCGGATTTGTGGCTCATGCGAGTCGATTTTGTATTCGAGTTCCCTCGTCCTACTATGCCCAACATGGTCTACATTGGAGGCTTCCAGTGCAAACCATCCAAACCTCTACCAGATGAATTGGAGAAGTTTGTCGAGAGTTCTGGAGAGCATGGGGTGGTGATCATGTCTTTGGGTACTCTGCTTGGAAGTCTGGTTCCTGACATATCTGAGGTTATCGCCTCTGCCTTCGCTCGCTTGCCGCAAAAGGTGATTTGGAGGCACTTAGGGGAAAAGCCGTCTACGTTGGGGAAAAACACACTCATAGTGGAATGGTTGCCTCAGAACGACCTCCTAGGGCATCCTAAAACTAAAGCTTTCGTCACCCATGGAGGAACGAATGGAGTCTATGAGGCTATTTACCACAGCGTGCCGATGCTTGGACTCCCGCTCATCTTCGACCAATTCGACAACATGATTCGCCTGGAAGCCAGAGGGGTGGCTCAAGTGCTTGACGTCGCAGTCCTGGATGTAGATACCCTAACGCAAGCCCTGATGGATATCCTGGATGAAAATCAACCGTACCAGAAGAACATGCGCAGAATGTCAAATCTACATCATGACACACCGCTCAAGCCAATGGACAGCGCCATCTTTTGGCTGGAGTTTGTCATGAGGCATAAGGGTGCGGCGCATTTACGCACACAGTCCTACAAGCTTCCTTGGTATTCCTACCACTGCGTGGATGTGATGATGCTGATAGCGAGTTTGTTCACGGCAGTCTGTCTGCTCTTGGTCTTAATGAGCAGGGCTTTGCTGAAAGTTTTTGTCAGGAAAAGGAAAGCCAAAAAAGAGTGAAGATCTCTTTGGTAACCATTTTTTTTAGGCTGATATCATTAATGTTGCTCTATGTAATTTCTCCACTACTTCCAAAGGGTCAAGGTTTGGTTCGTTTGCATGGCTTTGTTAGCTGTAGATGCTGTAATTATTATTATTATCTGGCTGAGAAACAAAATTCTTTCTCCATTCATAATTTTGCAAGCAACATTTAAATCACAAACATATTGATATATGAAAGGTGTTGTTTTACCAATGGGCAATTGTGGAAAGGCTTTTAAAATTGTGAAATGGACATTTTTCCATTTGTTCTGCCTTTCACAGCTAAGTTTAGTCACTAGAGAAGAGATTGGGACTGTGAGCGTTTTTATGTTGTCATCAGCCAATCAGCATTGATCAATCACGCATTTAGATTCAGATGATTGGCTCAAAACATGGCAGCATAACTAAGCATAAGCAATGGAGCCATGCAGATGAATATGAATGCTAACTTTTTCCAGGTATTTGTGAACCGCCCTCTAGATTCCTACAGAATTGCAGTTTCTAAATAGCTTTTCCAAACCCACCCTTCATCAGCAATCGTTAAAAAAAAATAGGTAGTACTGCCCTAAATTTTTGTTTGAGACAACGATGCTTGATCAGGCAGTTCAAACAGAACAATTCTTTTCGGGAAATGTAATTTTGAATGGCTAACTTGAAATTTCAACATCAATTAATGTGTCGCTAACAGTGTATTTGAATGTTTTAAAAAAGGAACTGCAACAGATTATGTTTTTCAGTTTGTTTTATTGATTTGTACAGACATTGAATGAACCAGCTGTCTATTTTGCACGTAAATATTTCACTTAACACAACCACCGGCATGGTCAACAAAAAAAATAAAATTATTCAAAAATCAGAGTCGTAATGTGACAGATGGCCGATGATGCCAATGCTCTTAGATTTTGGAATGGTGTATTACTATATATGGTTACAATAGGTGAAATACTTTAGAGTAAAAAATAAAGTGCTCCGTCTTCATCTGTTCTACTGTGTCACTTTGAGAATACTCTCATCTCACCTCTCCAAAAAGTAGCAATCCCATTTCTTTCTCTATGAAAAACAAAGTGTAAAAAAGGTTAGAAATGTCTAGATATTTCAAATCTACAGACCACAGCTCAATTGTCACTGTGTGATATTTAAGGGGATCAATGTCATATACATGCAAGATATAAAGACAAACACTTGAACACAATCAATAGAACATGTAACCTATATAATAGATACCAGTCTGTAACTTTGTTTAGTTCCATTAGGAAAACATTACAAAATGCTTTTCTTCCTTCTGTAATAATAATAATAATAATAATAATAATAGCAGTAATTGATCCACAGCTAACTTTTCTAAACATCTGTTCCACTCACCCCACGTCACCAATTTCCTTTCAATATTTCAACAGTTTCATTATATCTCTACAGATTGAGGAGGAGAGGAGGAGAGAATGAAAAAGAGAGAGTTTAAAGAGAATGAATGTCTGGGAACAGCTTTGGTATTTTAAAAGTATAGCAAAAACATCTCAAGTCAGTCAAATTACACATCTTCCTGCGATTGCATGTTGCTCAGGCATTTTTGTTTCACTTCAGTCATGTAAAAACACAGGTTGCACTTCAGATTGGCACATTTTGTGTTATCTTTCAAGACTTGTTGGACAAAAGTTACAGCAGATTGTTTCAATACAGAAACCCTGGCACAGTTGCTTGAATTATAAATTATAAATTTTCACTAGAACTCTCATAACTACCAATTTTTTTTTTTTTTTTTTTATTGAACAAAAGCAGCCAATTTGTACCTTTGTGAAAATAAAAGCGAACATTTGCCAACGTTACTGGGTTTTTCCATAAACAAAAGAAAATTACAGGGACATGCATCAAAACACAGGCTGCAACAAAGCATATCATAAACCATTCTGAAAACCAATTCTCCATGCTCCAGAATCTTCAGATGTTGGACTACGCCCCCTTGTGAATTTTCTAAAACTAACCCAATTGTGCAATAACTTCAATGATAAAACAGAAACAGAGAATGTTTTCTTTTTAAAGTAGTCATAGTTCCAAAGTGAAGTGCAATGTTGGAGTGTGCCATGAAGATTTTGTGTGATTTCTCATATAAATTCTGCTTTGTGATTTTGTAATGAAAAGACTTAAATTTCGAGTTCACATCCAGAAGAACTTGAACATAGATGGTTAGACAACATTGACAGTGGAATTATTTCATAAATGAGTTGAAGCGATGTGATGTTTTAAAGGCAAATCAGTCAATCAAACCTTATGCGACCTGTCCTTTTTGTTAAACTTTGAGGCGAACACATTTCATTTAACCAGGAGAATTTCACTAAGAGCAAATGGTTGTGCAACAAAACTTGATGGAAATATAGCAAAAATAACCTAATTCACAAAAGCCTAAAAACAAAAGCATTAGTGTCATTTACGCAGGAATAAAGACAAAAGAAACTAAATGCCTTCTTTGTCCAAAACTTTTCCCCTTCATCTTTTATTTCCACAACTTGAGATACTCAAAATAAAATAGAAATAACGCAACTTTCCAGAACACCTCTTTTCATCCATATTGGCTAAAGATGCAAATCCCGGCCTCTAGTAGGATATCTTTCTTTTAAGAGTCACTTCCTCTCTGTTTACATTCCTCACTCTTCCTTCCCCATGTATACCTTCTCATTAGTGTCCAATCTCTGCTCATCTGGGTCTCTCTGAATTTCCTCCAATTACCGAGTCACTCCCACCACTAGGACAAGGGACCCTCCCTGCTTCCCGTGCCCGCACCAGCACCCCCTGCCACCAGGTTCCTCAGCAACTTCCTCCTGCCAGCCTGGTAGTCTTCCTCATCTACGTTCACCAGGAGCTTAATGGCCTCGTGACCCACTGCCTGCTTCAGAGAGTCCGTGATGAAAACGCCCTTCAGGGCTTCCAATAGTGAACCGTTGATGTAGTCCCGCCAAAAGGCGTCCAGGTAGGTCAGCTCTGAGAACTTGATGTCACATATGATGGAACCCAGGTCACGGGATTTGAGGATGGTGTTGGCCTGGTTGAAACGCTCAAACTGCCTCTCCAGCGCCTCTTGCTTGTTGGAGAAGACATTGCCTTGTAGAGCTGACTCGTGCTGACAGTACTCCGCACGCACCCTCAGTCTTATGTCTGCAAGAGAAGGATGATTAGTTAGTCGAGTTTGGGGGGAGTGTCGCCAAGTGGGCAGATCTAAACATGTCTTATTGCTTAAACATGTAGATACGTTACAAATTCTTTTGTTATGGGTAAAATGGTGTAGTTACGCTTTTACTAATATCTTATTCCACAGAGTCAAATTTTCTTGTTCTGCATAAAAAACATTGCCACTGTCATGTCAACCAGCATGCAACTTTTTTTTTTGTACTAGAGCAGATTTGTTCTCTTACCACAGGTCTGTTTTTCTCTGCAGTCAGCTGTTGTGTGAGATCTTTTCCTTTTCCTGGTCGGTGGAGGTGGGTTGGGTTTAGCACGTGGTGGGCATACCTGGGGTCCTGATGGAGGACAGCAGATCAATGGCTGGGGTCCTGAGAAACAGAACATGATCAAAATCACTACCACAATGCCTGTCTTGTCATAGGCGTCGATTTCGGTGGGGACGGAGGGTACTCGTACCCACCAGAGTCATTTTGTACCCACCACTTTTCTTTTTTTTTTGACAGTTTTCAGTGGTTATGAGGAGCAATATGAGAGAGAAATTTGGTGATCGTTGCTTAGGTACATTAAACCACGTAAAGCTTTTTCACGTTAGGACTTATAAATAAAGACCATGAGAACCGTAGGGAGTCAACCCACAGCCGCTCCGCTGCCCTGCTGAAAATGTGAAGCAGAAACGCTTAATGTCAGATAACGTCCATAATAACTGGACTTTGGGTTTGATTTTTTGACAGTTTTCAGTGGTTATGAGGAGCAATATGAGAGAGAAATTTGGTAATCATTGTTTAGGTACATTAAACCACGTCATGTCATATTGTCAACATGGTACTTATGAAGCAGAATAGTGAGTCATATGTCTAATGCTTTTTGAAAACTTAAGGCTTTCTTCTTCATAAAACGAGTCGGACATCACATTTTTGTATACATTTTTTATTTTATTTACATTAGTAAGCTACAGGATATCATCTTTCAAAACATGACCTGCGCGAAAGAGAAAAAAAAATGTATGCGTCATTGTACCCAGCACTTCTGAAAATGCACTTCCGAATGCGTCTCTGTCCCCAGCACATTTCAAACCAAACTGACGTCAATGTGTCTTGTAGTACATGCATTTACACTGATCACGATTAGGTTTAGGAGAAGGTGAAGATTAAGGAGAAGTAGTTAAGGTGAAGATTTGGATGATTTCCAGTTCAGAAATCAGAATCAGAAAAAAAAAAAATTGTGTTCAAAATGCTGTAAGCAGTTAAGGCTGGAATACACTGCACAGCTTTTGCCCCAATTTGCAGTCCGGACAAGTTGGTGCTAGTCAAAATGATTGGCAGGCAAAAAGCACCTCAAAAGTTCTGATTTCTGATCAAATAATTACACCATGGTCCACAGCCCAGTTTTTGCAGGTGTGATCAAAAACAAAAACAAGTGATGCACAGACATTTTTGTAACCAAAAATATGTTTTCCACCAAGCAGCACCAAAGTCATGGAGGACCCAAAAAAATTAAACATGCTAGTCTTTCTGACGGGACATCGTGAAGCGTCGCAGGTGCAGTGTCGGTTGTCTATGACACACTATACGAGATAAAATTATTGATTTTTGGGTCCCATCACGCATTGGCATTTACGAATCACCACAACAACCCTCGTCAAACGGACTTTTCCAAAATCAGGCTGATTTCAAGTATAGTGTGAACCTGGCATAAGTCTGAGAGTGTATTTCATACACACAACGTGGATAAGCACAATTGACAATATCAATATTTATTTTTTTTAAATCAATCTTGAGTTTGATTAACCAAGATTGTTTAATCTATGCTGTTTTAAGTTGGTGCGTGAACCAAACTACACTAAACATTATTTAGAGCGTGCCTTGCATCTAATAATTGCAATAAGCTTTGTGTTTTGTTTCTTTTGGTATGATGTGGAAAAAGTCTGAGCTTTCAAATTTTGTGGATTTTATAACGAAATTCAAACAGAAAAATGTGGGCACTCTTTGACACCCTTTCATCTCTTTCTCTTTACTACTAGTTACAGCATACATATGCTGAACAAACAGGCTTACAATAAAGATGAATGGACATCAAAAGGTATGTTGACAGAAACAGTACAACTTACTGAAATATATCATATCATCACTCAACCAGTTGACTAGTTTCAACTATGGAAAAAAATATGTTCCATAAGTTAAATATGTTATTTGAGTGTTATTATTGAATTACATTTAATTAATTAACTGATTATTACATAAAATGTATTATTAGTTTTCAGCTAAATAATACTTTAATTCATTTTTTCTGTGTATCGGAAAAAGAAACAAATAATTTCAGTGCATCACTGCCAAAAATGTTTACAGCACTAGCAAAAAATCTAAAGCACAACCAAAGGAGGACACACCTGTTCTTCTGTGAGGAGTTCCCTGCTGGGCCTCTCCTGCTCCTCTGGGAGAAACATAACGGACTGACGTCTCCTCCAGATATTTATCCACTGGATCTGGGCACACTGGAAAATAATAAGCAACATATTACACCTTGCCAAAAAATGCTGTCATAAGCGGTAGATGAACTAGTGATCAAAATGAGGGTGAAGGTGACAAGATCTCAAACCTGTCTGTCTCTTGCGCAGTGTGACGTAGGGCAGCAGGTCATGGCGAGTGATGATGCGGAGCAGCTGAAGAACATGCCTGAAGTTTGTCTCATCACATCTCCCCTGACGCTCCAATGCGAGGAGGAAATCCCGGCCGCTTCGTATCCCTCCTCTCTCGTACTCGTCAATAACGTCCACAAAAAGGAAGGACAGCACACGCACATCACGGTGCGTCAGCTGAGCGCCGACAATATCAAACATGCGGTGAAGGGAGTAAAGCCCATACGCATCGTCCACAGCCTCCTCTGGCCACGGCTCCACCCGGCCAGACGCAGGTCTCCGAGACGAGGAGGAATTACTGCAGGACGCCGGAGCCAGTCGGCTTAGAGAGAGCGCAAGGGAGTTACCGTGAGTTGTTGCGGATGAGGATGCCGCAACCCAGCCTCTCCGAGGAGAGGAGAGCCCGGAGCGGGAATACGAGTCTATCGGAGAACGAGAAATGTGTTGCCTGCCCTGACTAGATGAAGAGTTCTGTGGCAAAAGGAGGGCAGGGTTGGCATTCCCATGCTGCTGTGAGGTCATCACTCTTCGCTAGGCAGATGACGGGTGAGGGGGATGGCGGAAGGCCCTGTCAGCAGTGTGAAGCAGCTCGACTCTGTCAACACGCTCGGCCCGCGACTCTCACCGCCAACTTCACTCTAGAAGAGAACAGAATTCATAGCATTAAGTCACTGACTCCACTACAGCATTATAGAGTCTTATGACATCATAAATAATACATTAATAAAGATGATAAACAGACTAGGACAAGTTATCACATGACCTGGGGGAATTTTACACATATGTAAACAGATCTATTGCTCAACTGTGTATCTAGACTGCCATTGCTCAACCATGCAACACATAAAAATCATGTTTGCACATCACATCTACATATAAAATCCTACAGATTATACATTATGATTATTATCTACATAAAATATACTGATTTTATGTCTCCATAAAAAAGCATACAAATTATATATTCTGATCAAATCTGAATTAAAACATACAGATGATATACTCTGATCGCATCTACACATAAGGTTATACTGATTTTATACTCTGATATCACTACTACATATAAAATCAAACAGATGATATATTCTGATATCACATCTACAAACAAAAACATACAGAATACATATTCTCATATCACATCTACATATAAAAACACACATATTACTGGTATATGTTCTGATCACATATGCATTTAAAACTACACATAATATATACTTTGATATGACATATACATATAGTGCTTCAATTTAAGAACCTATTTGACTATAACTCCTGTAGCAAACTTGTATTTTAAGCCTGTTTGTTCAGTTTTGATCTACTATCTATAATATAGGTAGAGGGACAGTTAAGTCACTGACCTGGTTAGCTTATAAATGAACGTCTAACAGGTTTAAAAGGATGAATAAAGATAGCAGGATGCATCAAACATCTCACTTCCATATCATGGCTTTAAAAACACGAATATAATGCTCTTTTCAAGACAAGAAACTCTAGTAAAAAGATTTATGAATAAGCAGTTAGACATCAACAATCTCCTGAAATGTATCTGGACAGCTGTGTTAGCCTGCCTCTTAGCATTCACAAGGAGGGGCTGTAGAACACAATGATATATTAAGATTATATACATTTTCTATGTTAATATTTCATTGCGATCCCTTCTATTACTTCTATAATCCTAAAGATAATTAAACGTTATCTGCTATTGATATAAACTTCGCTTAGCAACTGACTGCTGGCTTGCTAACGTCAACAGCGTGTAGCAACACTTAATGTATACAACTGTCTTACCTGTTTAATTTCATGAATCACTTTACAGACACGGTGACTATGGACGCGGACTCTGCTCAAAAGTGCGGTCTGGTCCTCATACATGTACAGTAATCGTGTGTGGGGATAATTTAAACGGTTTGGTGAAGCTTGGTAACGAGCCCATTTTTTGTTCCTCTACTAAAATGTAGGTACATCCGGGACATGAGCAAGCGTGGGGCAACATCCGGGGAATGTAGGAAACGCTTCGTCTTTATCAAACAGACAATAAACTCTCGTGATGTGCAGATTTTTTTTTTTTTTTAATTGCTGTTACGAATAAATCTACAAGAAAAAACATTAATCACAATAGGTCTTTGAATGGAATATAAATATTTTTTTAATCATGAGAAACACAGCACTGCATAGCCCCTTTACATTATGAAAGATCACCATGGTAACCACATTTTCATCCAAAATACAATTAGCTCACTAGCTATTGTTACTACTGTAAAATCTTAATAAATAAAAATATGTTTATCTTCAAACCCAACAAGCTAGTTGTAATCTTGCCAATTTTGTTTAATTTTTTTTTTTTTATCAATTCTGGCTGATATAAAGTGAATGAATTCAAAATAGATTTTTTTCCAATAGAAAATTCATTTTTAACAAATAGTCTATTCTAGGAAAATAGGCTTGGCAGATGACTAAGTAGCAAATCAGTGTACATGGCTATGGCGTAATTTAAAGCTATGCAGCTATATAACGATTTTTGCTTCCCAGAATCTTCTGGGAAGGTTATGCTGCCTTCATGTGCTATGGAAAAGATGATATTTTCCACCTGTGAGCTGGTATTTACCAGTGTGTTGTGTTCAAGTGCTTTTGTTGTCGTAATGTAGTACCCGCAAGGTCTGTGTCAGTAGAGTATCTTTTTTATCTTTACAAAAAAACAAAACAAAACAAAAAAACATAAATATGTGGTGCTTTCTGATGATTAAAACATAATTAATAATTAAAAAAAAAATAAAACAACATAAAATGATTAAATATGAACCAAGGAAATTGCGGCGAAGTTGAAAATTGAGTGTTAACGCATTATATTACAATTGTTAATGACACAACATTGTATAGGCTACAAAAACTATCTGCTAACAGTATTCACGACTCTTGCGTTGCTCCCCACCATTTTGAAAAGGTCAAAGGTTATCTCATCTCGGCAACTCGTGCATCAAAATATTCTACGAGCTGCCCAGTGGAAAATACCACATGAAGGGGTGTTCATGTGCATTTTCCACGTCGGCTTTTGGTATTTACCATAATTACCATAGCACGTGAAGGCACCATTAGTCTATGGTTATGAATATAGGTTCTTGAGGAAAAGACCTCCCTGCAATGTTCTGGAAAGGTTAGTTTTTGGTTACATAAAGAACCTACAGAGTACTTTCTTAGAATGTTATTAATTGGTCAATTGGTCCCCCCCCCCCCCAAAAAAAACGGTAACCATATGCTAACATTAGGGGAATGTTCTGTGTTTGCTGGGCATTAAAAGGGACGAGCCCTTAGATATTTCCAAAGACTTTCTGTTGTAACTGGCAATGTGTCAGCAGCAAAATAAATACATTGTTAAGCAATTCCATGGGGTCTAAAATGTTTTTATAACTGTGGTGTTACCTATGGCAAATATTAGTAATGGTATGTGCCATATTAGTTAGAAATGTGAAGAAGATGTAAAGAAGAAGTGTCCAAAACCGTTTTAAAACCAGCCAACAGACCAGCCTGACCAGGCTAGGAGACCAAATAAGCCCACTGAAGAGTGAAGAACCCTTTCCATTGACATTAAACAGGAATCTTTTAAAACTGGTTTAATTCCAAGAGTGAGGGGGAAATATCCTTAGTGAAACTCAACACAATCTTCTTGGGAAAATGTGTAGATTGGCATTGATAATTCAGTATATGATGGCACAAGGCTGCTAAATTGTTCAGTAGCCTCCACACATTCCTTGTTTTTGGGCTTCCCCGGGATCTGTTAAAACAAAAGAACCAATGTAAACTTATGTCAGAATAACAAAAATGTACATGACACATAATGAGGATCATCTTTATGATATACTGTTAAACTTGATAGAAATATACTTGATATACTACTTGATTCATCAACTCACCTGATTGCACATAGCTTTTCCAGAGCGGACAAATGTGGCAAAGTGCTCACAATTAAATGTGAGGACTTTGTACGTAAACTCCTTGTCAAGTAAAGCATCTCGTCGTCGTCTAATTTCATTCTCAGGTGAAGGCTGGAGAGCGTGTTGGCTATTGCTCACTAAAACACGAGCTCCTTTAGGTACGTTAACTTCAGACAGGAGCTGACGTCGTATCTTAGTTTCTCCAAGCAAAAGATCACCACAAACAGGGAAGACAGTCTGCAGAAAACCCCGAAACGAACTCATCACCTGAGTTTCATCTGGTATGGAAAAAGCAAGTTCTGTATGAGACAAAGTGTTGCCATAACGGTGATCAAGAATAGAAGAAATAAGAAATCAAAAATAGCCTAAGTGATTCAAGTGAAACAGTTGTAGGCTACTAAATATACTGTATATAAAATTATGTTTAAATTCATTGCCTGAATTAGGCTTTATGCATCACAGTAGGTCATATCCTCCTGAGACCCAGAAAAAAAAACTTCTTTTTGAAAAAATATATTTTATTCATATGTTATGCTATGTCCTCTGTAGTGGACACCAGGATTCATTTGTTTTCAAAAAAAAATAAAAAGACATGAAATGACATGTGTAGGCAAAACCAATGGGATTTTTCATTCAGCAAACAATTTTTAGGTTTCAGGATTTTTTTAACCAAAAGTTTCTAGAAAGATGATTCTCAACTATGTTATGAAAGATATAATGGAACGAACTGATATGACCTGTGGTTAAAATGGCCATGCAGTTCCATTCAATGCAATAATTACACTGTATCTAATTTGCATTTAAATGTGTTTCAGTAATAATTGGCAACATTTTCATAATAATATCTAACATTTCATAGGAATATTGATATATAATTCGGTCACTTGTTGTGTCTCCCAAAATGATAAACATGATTTAATCCCTGGTGTCAATTGGGACATGTATGAAATCAATGCCCTATTTTGCAACAGAAAGTCATATTTTGATTAGAAACCCCATACCATTTTCCTGAGATGTTGATTTATGACAAACAATTTTAAAATTAGTCAGATTTAAATGATAATTACAAAAAAAGATCATATTTTCATAAGAGTGCTATTTTGATCACTAAATTATTGTCAGTCGTTTTAAAAGACCAAGGAGAACTTGTTGTCATGGTAAAACCCACAAACATTTGGTATCTCTGAAAAGCCCTGAATGTGCTCTTTACAGGACATCCAGACTTAAAGAGATAGTTCACCCAAAATTAAAATCATCATGTACTCACCTTCATGTTGTTCCAACACAAAAGAAGATATTTTAAAGAATGTTGGTAATCAAACATTTGGAGGTAGGCTACCCACTGACTTCCATATTAGGAAAGAATATATACTATGGACGTCAATGGCTGCCGTCAGCTGTCTGATTAACAACATTCTTTAAAATATCTTCTTTTGTGTTCAACAGAAGAAAGAAACTCATACAGGTTTGGAACAACTTGAGGGTGAGTAAGTAATGACAAAATTGTATTGTTTGGCTGAACTATCCCTTTAAAACTGTGGCATGTATGGTGTCAGAAATTCATTAAAATATAATGTCCACAGTGGACAAAAGTCTGTTCCTGGGTCCCAGCCAGCTAGGAGGATATCAGGTGACATTTGAACCTGTGTAGTTTATATATACAGCAGTGTAGGAGTTATACAGCTTATATATATATATATATATATATATATATATATATATATATATATATATATATATATATATATATATATATATATATATATATATATATATATATATATACACCTTTCTTATGTAGGATTCTTACATTTTCTTTAGTCTCCTCAATTTCAGACACAAACCTAAAATGTATGGCTAAGTTATAGTAGGCTAGTCACGAAGGAATCTGCCTATTATCCACTTTGTATAGTATAGTATAGTATAGTGACTGTATAGTTATTTTTATAGAATTAGTATTAGTATTCGTGTAAACGTGATCGTGCTTACCTGCAACCGCAAAGTGAATAACGTATCCATCTCCGTCATACACGCCCCAGTGTGAGTAGCCAATGGGGTACGAGAACTCGATCAAATCTCCGAATTGCGCGCTGGATACAACTTGCTCAACCTGTGCATGACAGTTTCAATCTGTCAAGATTCCTCCCGTTTACAGCTGTTACAGGTTTTAGAACAAGTTTGACAACATATGGCGTCTGCATTCTTTGAGGACGTAAAATATAACCATCGCTACAGTGTCATAAGATTAAAGTAGCCTATAATCATTTCTAATTCTTCAAAAGATCCTAGATACGCAACTATAGGTGCTTTCGCATCGGAGGAACCTTTTCATAGAACTAGAATGAATAGTTCCCACTTTTTGGCGTGTTTTCACCGCAGAAACTGGGAACGTATTTAGTTAGGAACGCCTTTTGGGGGAACTAATGACTAGTTCCTATAACTTTTAACTTCCTATAACTATCTGGTGCGAAAACCCCATTATTGGAGAACGGTCTTAAAGCTACTTTCACATTCAATTCTAGCGGTAGTTACATATGAGAAAAAAAGTAACCTAATGATCCTCAGCTGATTCCAAATAATTATATATATTCTAATAATAAATATTAAAACATTTTATACAATTCTAATGGTTAGAATAGTTAGAATTAGCATTCTTATGTAGCCTAATTAATTTAGTCTACGTGACAAAATAATACATATTTTATTAGTTTCTAAGCTTATTTTGAAATATGAATTATTATCATCCACGTATTGAGTTAATTCAGTAAATATTTGTAAACGTACCTGGTCTTTGTAGTCCATTTCTCGTGTTGTTTAGTCGTTAAGAGCAGAGACTATAAGCAAAATGATTGAAATTCTTCTGCCAAGCCTTGTAGGCGTGGTCACACGACAACTAGAAGCAGGACTTGTTTGTGAAGACTTTCCTTTGCAGTGTAATTTAGCTACTCCACCTTCAAATCTTCTGCCACATCTGCAGGGTTATTATTCAACTGAATGCACTTTGGATCATTTCTTTACAACAAAGTTCATCAAATTTGACATTAAAGAAAATAAGCGTGTCACCTTTAAGGTAGACTGACTTGTGATGGCATGATAAACATCCACAACACAATCCATTTTATTACAGTATTACCATGATGAATGAGTGACAATAGGCGTACAGAATGACAAACTGTGAATTTATCTAATTATTTAAAGATCCAAGCCATGAAAACTAAGCAAATGAAACATCTCAGAGAGTTAATTAAGGAATCATAAATGCTGTATGCCAACTAAATTGTACATATTCATTAATGTCAGCAGGGAATTACACACATCAATAGTTTTGAATGCACTGTTTTAATTTAGTTTACCAGTGGTTCTTTAAACCTTCGGTTTAAATGGAGTCCACGTTTCTTCTGAATTATGCCTCCATGGGAATGTTTATTCATCGTCTTCACTCAAATATCTTGATGATTTACACAAATTTTGGACACTATTTCCTCTTGTTCTCCTCCTGGATTGGTTTTGTGCATCTTTTATTTCTTGTGGTTGCCAAACTGTACAGCCATTTGGTCACTGACACAGCGGAACGCAGAGGGCTGCACCTCCCAGTACCTGATCGGGTTGTCAAAGAGACTGATGCCATTGTAGAACACCCTCTTCATCCCAAAACCTGTTGGGCAGAAGTCATCCACCCCAACATTGGTGATGTTGTTTGAATGGAGGTAGACCACCTGTAAGGAGAGTGCGGTTCAGTTTATTTAGTGTAAATGAAGTAGAATCAGTAGAATTCTGTACACAAACACAAGCACACCTGCAGATACTTCATATTAGGCAGACCACTGGGCACACCGGACAGACGGTTGTTGTCAAGGTGCAGCTCCCTCAGGTTGGTGAGGTAAGATAAAGCACCGTGCTCGATGTGGCGAATCTGGTTACTGCCGAGTCCCAACCTAGACACAGAGACAGAGGGGTTTTAACCACTAGAGGACACCCAAAGCAAATTTTATGTCATAATAAAGTCCACGTAATAGTGTAACTGAAGGGAAATGTTTCATTTATCACACATATATTAATCACACCAAATAATTGGGAATGTGTATGGGTTTACCTCTGCAGCTCGGTGTACTGGCTGAGATCCACAAACTCAATGGCCTGAATCTGATTATTGTCCAAATGAAGCTCATGGAGACTGCTGGGAAGGTCTGGCAAGAATGAAACACATTCCATATGGAGTAGAATGAGTTGCATTGTATTTAAAACATAATGGGACACATTCCTTGAAAAAGAGAATTGTGTATTCTGTAACAAAACACCTTTATTCTGTATATGCTGTATAGGCATGTATAAATGCATTACTCCAGTCTTCAGTGTCACATGATCCTTCAGAAATCATTCTAATATGCTGATTTGATACTTAGTTATTATCAATGTTGAAAACAGTTGAGCTTAATATATATATTTTTTTGGAACCTGTGATGTTTTTTCAGGATTTGTTGATGAATAAATTTTTTAAAAGAACAGCATTGAATCAAAAAAGAAATATTTTATATTTTAACTATATAAATCTTTACTGTCACTTTTTTATCAATTTAACACATCCTTGCTGAATAAAAAGTGTTCATTTCTTTCAAAAAAATTAAAGAAAAACAATAAAGCTTTTGAACAGTAGTGTATATTGTTACAAAATATTTCTATTTTTAAAAAATGCAGTTCTTTTTTTAACTTTTTATTCATCAAAGAATCCCAAAATAAGTATCACAGGTTATAAAAAATATTAAGCAGCACAACTGTTTCCAACATTGATAATAAATCAGCATATTAGAATAATTTCTGAAGGATCATGTAACACTGAAGACTGGAGTAATATTAAATATATATATATATTATTTATTTCAAATTAGTCAATTACTTAAATATACATACAATTTTAACCATCATTCTCATTACCTTTGGGTACCCCGGTGAGTTTGGCTTCAGAAATGCGCAAGTAGTTCAGTTTAAGGCCCATAAATGCTCCAGGTTCGAAACCACTGTTCTGGAGTGGATTACGACCCATTTCTGCAAAATAAACCAGTGTTTGAGGCACAAATAGAGTATTTCGTTTTATTTATGTAGAGCTTTTTATCAGTAAATGTCAAAAAGCAGCTTTACAGGACTATAACCTCAGTGAGCAACCATTAGGCGACATCGTGAATCATATGATGTCATTAGCACAGCTAATATACAGTATACACACAGACAAACACACAGTCTTACCAATGACATGCATGTTGTGGAGGCCTGAGAAGCTAAATGCCGGCACCTTCTTGATGTGATTGTCATGGATACGCAGCTCCACAAGGGATGGAGGCAGGTTTTTGGGGATGGAAGTCAGAAGGTTGTGCGAGATGTATAACTTCTGCAAACGCTTCAAAGGAAGGAATGCCTTGGGATGAACTTTGGCGATTTGGTTATATCTTAACACCAGGGCCTGAAACGGGACAGGAGCTATGAATTGTTGATAGGAATGCACAACATAAAGCGCAATTTTGCATTTAGAAATTCATTCACAAAATAACAGCAAATGTAATCATTATGATGCAAAACATAAAATAAATAGCCGATATGTTAGGTCTCACATAGAGGTTGGTCAGTCCCTTAAAGTCTCCCTCTCTAATCTCTGTGATCCTGTTGCTCTGCAGGTCCAACAGCAGTGTGTCTGAAGGAATATCGTATGGCACGTAACCTAACCCTGTTGGGGGAATAATGCACAAACAGACAAAAATAGAAATAAGGTCTGAAAAAACTAAACAATATTGTGGACCAAATGTTGTTTATAGGCTTTTATGTTGCAGTGGTAATTCATATTTTCCGGGATAGTGGAAAACTCAACATGAAATCAGAATGAAAATATTTACTTTCTTAATACACATTCTGGTCTTATATTGTGGAATTCCAAAGAGAAAAAAATGGCTGTCTACATAATCTTTCATTAAAATTGGGCCTATTACCTTGCTCAGCCTCTGAAATGACTTTACATTTCAGCTGACATCACCAAACCCTCTTATAGCCCCTTCCCTCCAACATTTGTCTGACCACATTTCACAAACTGTCTGGTGGATAAAATTAAGTTCTACCCTGTTGTTTTTCTAGTTTAATATTGAGATCTTGCCACATCAAGAAAGTAAAAAGCTACCTATAATTGATGGCCAGATATTACAGCAATACAGTAAAAAAAAAAAAAAAAAAAAAAAAAAAAACGTAAAAACTTTTAAAGCTTTTGTCTAGAAAAAAAAGTCCTTTTCTATGTACAAAACAATCGGCCAAGCAACAAGACTAACACTGTCTGCAACACTATACCAGTAATATAAAAACAGAAGTTGCTACAATTGATGATTTAAGACGCCAGATGCCGCCAGTAGCGTTATATGAATTATACGTTATATATTCCGCGGCGTGATACGAGAGACATGAAAGTAGCGCCGGTCTCAGTTAACGTCAGTCATCATCCTGTGATGTTAAAAACCTTAAAAAGCATTCTCTTATTTTTATTTTATTTTATTATTATTATTTGTTTTACCTTTCAGCGTAATACAACACAGCACACAACATAATATTAAACAGTAATAGAAAAATACTATGAAACAAAAATAACACGGATGAGCGGACTGATACATATGCAGCGTTACTATGGATAGGCCTAGATGATGGCGAAAATTTGAAAATATCCATCTGATACCTACCACGACGGAACCACTAATTGTGTATCCCAGTAACCTGTATAATAATATTAGACACTGTAGCCATCAAACAATAAAAAAAAATCAATCAATCAATTATGTCACATGATGCCTTTAGAAAGTGTAGTAGTAGGCAGCTCATTTAAGAAACAACTTCTTTAGTTTTTACCATCTGAGTCTTTGGGTTACCCAGGTTCACTTGTAAACTTTTCAGCGGGCTGTAATTTTGGAAATGTTTGGTAATTCTCTGGGCTTTGGGATTCTGTGTGTTTGCTGTGCTCTGTTGTTGTGTGCTAGCATTCCCCTCTGAGCTTCCCATATAATTAAGATGGAGCCAGATGACCATGGCTCCACGTAGCACATTACAATGTGGAGAGAGAGAAAAAGAGGTACTTTATGAACTTCATAAAAGAGAGATAGAGGGAGAGAGGGCAGCTGTGCTTGGGTGGTACCTGGCATCCATAAAAATTGTCCATTTGCTTTTAAATTCATCATCCCTGGTGAAACCGACATCATAGTTTATGGCACGTTTGCTGTACCGAGTAGAATAACCAGAACGTCTGTCTTCTCAGGTGACAGACCACACGCCACATGTGCTGTCTGATGTGGAAGGGCCAGATTAGCGGTGTGTCTGAATTGGTATCCGTTCTTGAGCTAAATTTGATCCTGATCTCATGCAGGACTTTGATGTGGATTTTAAAACCTGACATTTCTATTTAGCTTTCAGCCAAAATTTCCTCCTCACTTTCCCTACTTTGAGCCACAACTTTTTATTTATTTATATAAATATAACTCGTAACTCATATTCATATCTTTGTGTTTCATACCACGTTCATTCATGCTACATTTTTTAAATATCATGGGAAAAATGACAGGCAGGTCTTTGAAGTTTGCTCGATGTAACAGGCTAGTAATTTTGGGATAAGATGGATGATATTAAAGGGGATATCCTGTTACTCATTCCATACTAATCACTAACTAGTGTGACTTGACTCTTTACACCAGTGGTTCTCAACTGGTGAGTTGCAGCCCAAAAACGAGTCAAAAGTAGCCTATATGTTCAAATAATGTTGTTGAAAAACAGTATTAAATAATAAAATGCATAATTAATTGTATGATTCTTTAAAATGGCTATACTATTTTTGGTACATATACAAAACAGCCCATGGTATTTTCCGTTTTCATATTCATCTGGTGCATGCCATAATTTTTCATATTCTTGGGACTATATTTTTATTGTTCGGTTTTAAGGCCATTATGTTTAAGCTTGTGCAGCAAACAATTTTGGCACTGCGTTTTCCCATGTAAAATTTGAGTCTAGAAGCAAAACCTCTCAGACTAAACAGTCATTATCTTGTCTGTCTATGCCAAGACACCATTGCAAACACATATCATCTTAAGCCCACCTAAATCCGAGCACTGTACGACTCTGAGGTCGCACCGACAGCCAAACGGGCATGTGGGATGTTCAGGTTGGTATGGATCCACAGCTGACCCTTCCTCCTGGTCCTTCATCATCATCATCAGCTCTTTCACATCAATGTCCTTGCCAAAGTCCCAGAATCCCTTCTGCTCAAAGGGAAGGGCGGAGGAGTCTTGTGGCAGGTGGGCAGTGCAGAGAAACAGGAAAGCCACACAGACCGACAACATGGCTGCTACGTTTTTAATCTGAATCAGAGGAAGAAGTAATCAGAAGAAGTACTAGAAGAAGCAAACTATATATAAAAATATGGCAGTACAATTGTTCTCCGCAGTTTTATAAAAACCATAAATGCTACTTTGCATCCAAGAGCTGATTCTGGTAAAATCCTTCATCCTGCGGTCTCATTAAGCTGTGAATATGCAGCCGCCTCGCTGACAGTCATAATAAACCAATCTGCTCTCCACATCGACAATGGGGAAAATATCTCATTGTAACTAAAACTAAAACCTGAGACAGGGAAAGACTTGTTTGGGTCAGATGCATCAACGTGTGCAAATGTGTATTTTCGTAACCTGTTTTTTATATTTTTTCTCTCCCGAACGGGTGTAACATCATCTGAGTGTATTTTTGTGCCCTTTGTCCAGCTGAATTACAGCTGAAACCACACTGATGCAACGTCAGTAGGAGATATATATTTAGCCCTTTTGGTGCATTTGATCATTTTCTTGTGCAGAAGAAACATGTGACAAATGTACAGAATTAATGTAAATAAATTATGTGACTTGACTCACTAATAACACTAATAACTGATGCAGTTCCATCCTAGAGGAAAATTGAATTACTTAGATGTTGCTCTTTCATAGCTGAGGGGATTTTGTTTCATTTAAGTATCAACAATCTCAGATGTTTAGTCTGAAATTCCTTAGGAGATTCAAAAATGGAAATAAATTAGAAATTTGTTGACACAGTAAGACTATAAAGCTATAAAAAATTACATAGCTCAGATAATTTAGTAAGTAATACCAGAGTTCATATTCAAACTGACTTTTGATTGGTATCTTGGTAAATCGGAGCACAGTTGGTTAAATGATTGAGATATCTTCTGAAAAGACTTGAGGAGAGATTTTAGGATGTTTTTCTTAAAGGTATGGTTGGCAATTTCTGTTATACTGGTTGAAACTCTCTTCACATCCTGATAGGAATCAACAATAGAAGTGCCTTAAATATTAAAACACGTACATACATCTTCTTTGGAAGGCACAGGACCAAAAAATGTTCATCCAATCATTGCATTGGGTCCGAATGCAATGATAGGATGGTCCTACCTGCCTGTCAACATTTGTATTTCCATACCTCCGCGCACCCTGCTCACGCAGACATCACACGCCATCAGCGTGTTCTGTAAGTCTGTCCAGAGTTGTAGACAGACAGCCACCGAGAGCAGCAAACAAACAGCAGCTGCCTTTTACAGTTCCACCTGAACCAAAACAACGAGCTTATGCTGCGTTCACGCCATGTCCTAACCGTAATTACGAGATGGCAACCCGTAATGTTGTTGTTCGCAGCAGCTGTTCACGTCATCAGACTCGCATTTATGCGTATTTCTATATCAACACTATCAACGTTCAGCATTATTACGTTCATTATATTGTAATGTTATTGTGCTTTGAGACATGAGGTAGTTTAATGTCGTCTCTCGTCTCATGCCGCTTTGCAGACTCTGCTGTGAGCGTTCATGTGTTTTGAAGGAGGTGTGACTTTGGAGACGAGGGTGGGATCTTACGCTTAGTTTTAAAGCTAGCTTGTTATTGCTAGCCTGTCTGAAATTGCCTACCCTGCCTTTAAGAGAAAGTTTTGAGAAGAAAGCAAATCTCAATACGCTCGCCTTTTAATCTCGCTATTGTCTAGGAGAAACAATTGAGATATTAAAGAGATTTCATATGTGATATTTTGCAATTTAGACTTCTTACGTCCAGTGGTGTTATTGTTAACAAAAACTAAAACTGAAGATATTAAAATAAATAAATTAAATATAAATATTAGGTGAAAAAATCAACTTAAAAAACTAAGAAATTAGAAAATTTGCCTTAAAATAATGCTAAATAGAAATATAAAAAATAGTAAAAATGACAAAAGCACTAAACAAAATTAAAAATCTCATTCAAAATATAAAACTATATAAATAATACTAAAATAACACTGCTTCTTTTCAATGTGCAGACACACTGATCCACATATTTTATTCGATTCTGTGACCGTCCAGATCCGCAGTAACTAGTTTTATTTTGTGCCACGTGTTGTGCGTGTGGTTTTAAACTGCCTCTGAGCTCTTTCTCTCTCTCTCTCTAAATCCACTCCCACACCCTTTACCACAGAATGGCAGAAGAACCACATTACTGGCAAGTTTAACAGATTGTTTTTGGAGAGACACCCTGATTCATGCACCGAAATAAAGACACTGAATGAACCAAAATCATATCCTCTTAAAATATGACAATAATGTTATGTAATAAACTGGAAGACATAATTTAAAAACACATAATATGATGGTGCACACACAGCCTGATTTTGACCACTGCCAAAGCAGTTCTACTAACAATACAATAAAAGTGCTAATGAATAAAATGGTTTTTTTTCTTCTTTCGTTTACCAGCTCTTCAAAGTTTTTGCCTTCGTCTTAAACGGTCTGTACCCACTTATGAGCTTGATGCAGATGAGTCTTTATTTCTTTAGAAAAAATAGCTTAACGTACAACTAAGAATGTTAAGGTGTCTAGTTTTTTTCTTCAAAGATGTACAATATCAAAATGATGCCAAATGGTCATGCAAAGCTGATTTACATATAGAGAGATGAGATGAGCTAATTAAAGACTACATTACTGAATGCTGTCAAGATTACAGAGTTGACGTGGATGACTGAGTGACTCATAAAGCTGATGCCAACACAACATTTCTCAAGGATTTTAAAGTAGCCTTTTTTCCTTTTTAAATGAGCTCAAAAAAGCTTTGTAAGCTTTTCAAAGACTTTAACTGGTCATAAGAGAATCAGATGAATTAAGTTGCCGTGCATCAGGTGCACAAAAGAACTGAACAGGGAACATGTCAGAAAGATAAATAAGATCATCAGAGCATCTTACCTGATGTGCAAGATTTATTCGGAGATGATTTCTTCTCTTTTGAGATGTCTGATGGCAAACAGATTTTATGGTTTGATCATTGTTTTGGATGACTGTCTTTTAGGTCCTTGGCTGCCAGCAGTCACTCAGCACTGAACGGTACCTGCAGTTCAAAACACAGGACAGCTTGCAAAAAGAGGGAAAAAACTGTGTATTTGAGACATTCCCACTTAAGTTGTCTTTCCCTCCCACTGTTTTTCTCCTTCTTTTTGGGTGGTGAGTGAGAGAGAGAGAGCGAGAGTTAGATAGTGTGAGTGTGTGGGCTGGTAATTCCACCAAAATACTATAGTTACCATAGTTATTCTTATACTTATTAAGACATTTCATTTGAAATCACACCCTTTTTTGAATATTCAGGATACATATTATTAATGAAGTATCCATCCACAAAACTTTAGTTAACTTTAGTTTAGATGTAATGAAATGGGACAAACAGATGAATAGATTTAAAATGTGAAGTTGTTTTTCCTGTTAAACAGACCAATAATATTAACTATTGTAAAGCTTTGTAGACAAACTTTGATATTGGCTTCAGTCTAAGTGTTTAAATTAGTTTAAAGTTTTTAGGCCAATCATAGATAGATAGACAGATAGATAGATAGATAGATAGATAGATAGATAGATAGATAGATAGATAGATAGATGATAGATGGATGGATAGATAGATAGATAGATAGATAGATGATAGATTGATAGATAGATAGATAGATAGATAGATAGATAGATAGATAGATAGATAGATAGATAGATGATGGATGGATGGATGGATGGATGGATGGATGGATGGATGGATGGATGGATGGATGGATGGATGGATGGATAGATGATAGATAGATAGATAGATAGATAGATAGATAGATAGATAGATAGATAGATAGATAGATAGATAGATGCTTTAAAATAGGCTACATGTTATGCTTACATGATCTCTGTTTGACATGCTAAGAGCCACAATGAATACATCTTGCCACAGACTTCCAGGTTTTCCCACCAAGACTGGTGTTACTCCAGGATATGCTCTTTTAATATAAGGAAGTTTTTCTTCATGGTTTAGGACACGGTCCACGCCCTGGAAATGAAGAGCAGTCACAGAAATATATACATCAGCAGAGAATCAATGTAGGGACGGCCCAAAGAAAATAAATCTGAGACAGAGTCCTGCTGTGAAGTAGAAAAAGAAGCACTTGTGGCAGCAATTTACCACTTTAAGAGAAGAGTTTCTCTGGATAGAAATAGAGCAACCAGAGAGCGCCACTGCCCAGTGCTAGTGCTAGTCTACAGTGTCATAATACTGACAGAATGATGAAAGTGCAACTCAGCACTGCGATGATGCTCGGTGCTGTCTGTTGCTGTTAGAACAAAGCAATGTCCCAAAAAAGCAAGAGTGATACTGCAGTTATTAATTGTGTAACCTTAAATTTGCTAGTCCATTATTTTGTGTTATTTTATTTCACTATTTTTTTCATTATTTTATTTTGGGAAAAAGAAACAGATGTTAAACAATAATAATCTGTTTAAGAAAATGTTTTTCATACATTTTTATTTGTCTTATGCGAAGTTTTATATATAGCCTATTTGTGTAGAGGTTATGTTGTGCGCTGGGAAAAGAAAAAACAGAGAGAAGAAAAGTGAGTTGTATGCGAGTTTGGCGGCTGTTCATGCTGTTAATTATGCCGATGCTTCTGATTAAAGCAAACGTCTCGGTTACTAAAGTAACATCGATTCCCTGAGATGAGGGAACTTCAATATTCTCGAGAAAATATGTTTTGCTAGTCTTACGCAATACGAGAGACCTCTCGAACGGGAACGTGGATTATCACCTTTGTAACCCGTGTTTTATTTATATTACCCACGGTGAAGAGGCCGATACGGCATCAAGAAATAAGGGTTACAATTGCAACAGTTCAATAAGCAAGAAGTTATAGCATCAAGTAATTTACATTTCAAACAAAAACTGACCTGTAAATCGATATATATTTCTTTCTCCGCCAATGAAAACAAGCCAAATAATCCAGAAAATAGGGCTGTCAATATATCACAATAATTATCTTACAATAAGTAAAAGATTGTTCATGCTGTTCCTTTTTAAATGTTTAAGCTTTACGTTTACCGCCGCCCCCTAGTGGACAAATGTGAAATTCAGATGCACTGAGCAGAGAACACACACTAAATGCTGAGAATAATTCACTCCTTGAGCAGAACTGCAGGACACAAGTGCCTCATTTTCACCAGAGATGTGCTTAAAATATTATAATAAATCTTTTTTAGAGAAATTCTTTCACCTCTTAACTTTATTGTAGTTTGTAAATAAGAGAATACAAACGTACAGACAACAAAGTAACACAACAATGAATTGTAAAAGTCAAAACCTTCTGCTACTGAAAACCATATTAAAACAGTATTAAAAAAAAAAAAAAGTATGCAAAGCAGTTCAATCAAAAAAATAAATAATGTATAAGCTGATATATATAAAAAAGAACTATTGCATATACTTTAAAAAAAGAAGAAAGTAATCTTTGCACCTTAAATGTAAGTTTGATTTATAAAAAAATTTTAATTGCAGACATACAGGTGTAAAAAAAAAAACAATAAGACAGACATTAGATATGATAACCTAAAACAACTACAACAGACAAGTGCAACAGAAAAGATCCTCCATGTAAATGTAAATCTGTGCAAAACAGACCCCTACAAATCTGTTTCGAACACAGCTGATGCTAATGTCAAACAATAAATGTCTGATTTTAAAGATTTGAATTGCAGTAAGGCACAAAACAATGCATGTGCATGTGTGGCCCCATTGAGACAGAACAAAAGACTGTCAGAACATCCCTAAAACACAACTAACAAAAAATGAAAGGCCTCTATAGTGTAAAAAAGGGAACTGCATCTGTATTGTTACTTCACTGAAATCTCTCAATTATGGCTTGAATTAAGATGCTCTGTAAACTCGAAGCTCTGTGAGGCTTTCATTTCTGGTGCTCTTCGTATCTCTGGGGCCGCAGAAGGACGCTCTGGTAGGTTTTGATGCAGGAGAAGGCTGTGGGGGGAATGAGGCGGCGGTCGATCAGGTTGTACTCCAGGTGAACAGACACCAGCAGGGAGTCCTCACGGGCCGTGGTGTCACACAACGAGTTCATAGTGATGTAGCTATAGGGAAAAGATCGGGGTAAAAAACACTCTCCATTATGACGTTTAACATGACTATATTTACTCCTATAAGTGGACAAAATAAATGTGTATGTATAAACATACTAAGCAGTATGGCTTTTTTCCATGAAAATGTAGAGTAAACAAGATAGTAAAGTTTGTAGACAAACTTTGATGCTGGTTTAAGTCTGAAAGTTTACAATAGATTTAAAAGGTAGAATTTAGATAGATAGATAGATAGATAGATAGATAGATAGATAGATAGATAGATAGATAGATAGATAGATAAACAGAATCACTAACCTGATGTAGTTGTGGTTGAGACTCAGGTGCTGCAGATCCTTTAACTGTAGAATGCCTCGTGGGATGGATCTGAGCTGATTATGGTCCAACAGAAGTTCAGTCAGTGAGTTGTACAGGCCCATGAAGGACACTTCATTTATCCCGTCTTCTCGCAGACGGTTATAAGACAGCTGAAGCGAGTCCAGACCAGGCCGCAGGTGGCCGAACACATAGCCAGGAATGCGCTCAATTTGGTTATGATGCAAGATGAGTTGCCGCAGACCAACCGGCAAGAAAGAGGGAACGTGAACGAGCTTATTATGGGAAAGGTCCAAATATTCCAGTTGTCTGTGGATAAAGACATTTTTGAAGATGGTTCAAAACAGTTTTGAAAAACTTTATTATATATAATGGCCTGGTTTCACAGACAGGGCTTAAATTAAGCCAGGATTTGGCCTTTTAAGGGTTAGTTCACCCAAAAATGAAAATTACCCCATGATTTACTCCCCCTCAAGCCATCCCATGTGTATATGACTTTCTTCTTTCAGACGAATACAATCGGAGTTATAGTTAAAAAATATCCTGGATTGTCCAAGCTTTATAACGGCAGTGAATGGGGGTTGAGATTTTGAAGTCCAAAAAAGTGCATCATAAACGTACTCCACACGGCTCCGAGGGGTTAATAAAGGCCTTCTGAAGCAAAGCGATGCGTTTGTGTAAGAAAAATAACCATATTTTAACGTCCCAACATCGTACGCATCAATTTACGGCGAAAGAGTAACCCCTGACCTGAATTATAAAGCTTGGAAGAGCTTGATATTTTTTAATATAACTCTTAATATAACTTGTGTTTGTCTGAAAGAAGAAAGTCATATACAACTAGGATGGCTTGAAGGTGAGTGGGGTATTTTCATTTTTGGGTGAACTATCCATTTAAGTAGTTTTTATCAACATGCCCTAGAAAAAAACATTACTGATGTCCATCTTGATTCAAAATAATGGCACTGACAAATTTTAAGATATTTTAAGTTGCTTTCAGTTAAAACAGCTCAAACATGCATTTTAGTCTGGGACTAAAGCCTTGTCTGTGAAACCGGTGGAATGAATTATATACTATATAATTAAATATTAAATTATGACAGTCCTTTCCAAAAGTGAAAGTGTATGTTTTTGTTCACAGTCTCACAATCATCAACCAGGAGCCAATGGATCTGATAAAGTTAACATATTTAATCCATAGTTATATCTTTATGTATTTTGAAAGTTTAGAGCAGGGTGTCAGCAAATTTAGATTTTTATTTTATTTTTATTTTAAAGTTATAATATTAAAGTTTGGAATATATAACATTGTATCTGCAATATATTTTTCATTGTATCTCCCACATTAAAATGCACACAACCTTCAAAAGTTTAGTCAGTAAGATTTTTTTGTTTTTGAAAGAAAAATTAAAGAAAAATCCAAAAAGATGCATTATATTAAAGGTATAGAGGAGGATCTTTCCGAATTTTAGATAAGACCCGCCCTCTCCACTTTTTGAATAAGTTTGATTGATTCACCAGAATGATTGACAATTAGGAGGACCAATAGTATAGGTGATCCACCCGGAAGTAAAAAATCCTCCGCTATACCTTTAATAAAAAAAAGCATTAAATTGATTTCCACAAAAATATAGACTGGAGTAATGGCTGCTGAAAATTTACCTTTGCCATCACAGGAATAAATTATATAATAAAATATATTAAAATAGAAAACTGTTATTTTAAATTGTGATAATATTTCACAATATTATTGTATGTTTGAACAAATAATGTACAATTATATAACTCTGTACATCAATAATGATTATTTGAATGTCTTTGCAATAAGCATCATAAAGTATGAATGCATATTAATATGGTACTATACACATGTCTTTATAGTCTAGGTTTGAAATGCAATTATTAGTTTTATACAATATGTAACTGCTCCATCCCTTTATCCAATAAGTAAGTGGTCCTGAACCTGTTTGTATGCATTACAGTAACTGTCCACAAGATGGCACCTAACAGCAGAGAGAGAGAAAGTGAAAAAGATCTGAACTCACAGCAAGTGTATCCATGCTCTTGGATGAATGCGGTCCTCTCGGATTCGGTTATGGCTGAGGTCCAGGACTCTCAGATTTGTGGTCTTGTTGAGGAGCCCTGAATGGACAACCTCTATCTTGTTGTCAGACAGATGCAGCTCCTGAAGTAGTTACAAAATCAACAACACTCCATAATCAATTGCACTCCAATTCTGAATTGTATAAACACTCCAAAACTAAATGTAATTTTTAGGTCACTAAACTAAAATCTAGTGCATGTTTTGCACAGTGTATATAGTATGTTCTGCAACTTTAGTGCTTTTCAGACACAAAATGTGACTGACCTGTACTGACACAGGCAGACCAGAGGGAATAGCTCTGAACTTATTGTCATCCAGCCTGAGGTAAATCAGCCTCTTCAGAGGTTTGAAGGCCAGAGGAGAGACATTTCCATCATGGAAATAATTATCCTCTAACTCCAGTGTCAGCAGCTGTGACAGACCTGAGAAAAATAAATAAAAATAACATTAGATTGCCAGAAAATAGCAATTACTCTTATTTTGTCAGTATTTACTAGTATTTCTTTAATATAGGTTTCAGTTCTGTTTAATTTACACTATTGTAAAAAAGTTTGGGGTCGGTAATTTTTTTTTATGCATTTGAAAGAAGTCTCTTAAGCTCAAATTTATTTGTCTTAATATGCTGATTTGATGCTCAAGAAATATTTCTTATTATTATCACTGTTGAAAACAGGTGTGCTGCTTAATATTTTTGTGGAAAATGTGATACAAAGAAACAAATGAGACAATTGTTGATGAGAAATGTTTGAGTTCAGACTGAAATCTCTGACTTTTGATTGCCAATTTTGGTATCTTGGCAAATCTGAGCACCTTTTGAGACATGACTGAAACTGTATATTATACTCTAGATAACTTGGTCTTTTTTTTCTTAGGAATTTGCTTCTGTCTATGAGAAAACATTAAAAAGATCAAATTTGTGATTTTTTTTTGCCCTATAGTTAGTGTACCATAATTCACTCCGGATTAAGCATCGACTAACTGGCAAGTAGATAAAAGTCATTTTAAAATGCCCAGATTAACCCCTAACATGAAAAACAGATCTTTTACTGGACTCGAGTGTTGGATAGTGAGTGCATACGGACACTGTGGTTGTGTGTTTACCCTTAAAGCTGTGGGGAGTGAGACCACTGAGTTTATTATCGTTGATCTTCAGCTCCACCAGTGAGGGAGGGAGAGCCGGCACTTTGGTGAAGTTGTTTCCATCAAGGTTTAACCTCCTGAGCTTCGTCAAGTTCTGCAACGGGCCGAGAAGATACTCATAACACTGTCAAAGCCAGACTGGAAATATTTCAAAGCTTTCTGCAAGTCACAGAAGCAAAAGTTACACAGCACAGATATTCAGAGTTCATCTGGCATGAGGAACAGACATTTCCCGATCATGCAACCGAGCACAGGTAAACACTGAGGTGCAGTGAACATGTGAAAAAAACACTATTCTGCTCTGTGTCACATACATGTCACCTGTAAAATCCTATGCTTGGCGCCCAGTTGAAATGACACACAGGTGAGAAAAAGGTAAAAAATGATTGCGTTTCTTTTTAAGGGGTAATATCTATCGGATGAAAATTCCTATGTTCACTGCAGCAACCTGGTGAGAATTTTCTCGGTGATGTCAGACCCGACATCTTGCGAAAACACGTCAGCTACTTGCTAAATATCAAGCATGCACTGTGCGGCACCATAAGGCCTGATAACTCACCATTGTAACAGATAACAGATCACAAGGCAGTCTATCCATTTTTGCAGATTTATATTGCTCAGAATATTATTAGAGTTTAAACAAAAACCACAACCACTGTTATGTGATCTTTAAGATAACAAACAGAGTGAGATGTTGAGATGTTTCAGTACACTTGCTAATAAGGTTTTCTTGACTGCATCTCACCTGAAACACATTCAGTCCCAAAGAGAAATCGTCCAGCTTGTTCTTGCTGAGGTCGAGCCACTCCAAGTTGGGAAGACCTGCTAGAGCGTGCGCTGGGATCTTGCTGATTTTGTTATCTGCAAAACACCAGGAAGTCATGAGTAATTTTCCACCTCTTTCTGGATCACGGTAAAGCTCTGTTTGCACTTCTACAAATCTCCTGATGGACAAACAGTAAGACACTGCCAACAACATCTGTCAAACTCCAACAACACCTTTTCACCCTAAAAATGTATCTTTAAGGGTGGTCTAGAGTCTGAAAAAGGGTCTGTTTTCAGACTCTAGACCCCCTTTTAAAGATGCATTTTTGTTTCACTGTCATTTGCACAACCAAATAAAATGTTTTACATATAAATCTACAAAAATTTTGTGAATTTTATATAAATAGTTTCCAAAAAGTAATTTAATAATGTTAGAAAAAAACATCATATTCCACAATTTTGACTTTATACCTAATAATTGTGACTTAACATTTCACAATTTGTGAATGTCACAACTTCATATCTCATTTTTTATCATATATATTTTATCCACTACCATTCAAAAGTTTGGGGTCAGTAAGATTTTTTAAAGATTTTATTATAGTCATCAAGAATGTAAACATTAAGCAGCACAACTGTTTTCAACGCTGTTAATAATAAGAAATGCTTCTTGAGCAGCAATTTCTGATTTATGAAGTATCATGTGACACTGAAGACTGGAGTATATAAAGTATATATGGAGTATATGTAAAAGTATGTATATAATGTATGTGTATATACAGTGTGATGATACCCTCATGAGCAAGATGAACTGCTCTCACCTCACCTGCAAGAAAGAGACTCCTGACCCCTGGATCTCTGATGAAGGGCATTTGGGTAAGGCGAGTGTTTCCACAGGCGATAAGAGACTCTGAAAGCAAGCAGCCTGCTGGAAGAGACTCCATATGAACAGAGGTGCGGAAGACTGGACGGCCAATATCTCCATCCACCGGTCGCCCACTGGGGGCTGGCAGCGGCCTTCCAGCAGGCAGGAGCACAGATCTTCTTGTAGGAAGAGCAAAGGCCGGTTCTGCTCGTGGTACAGCCGGTTTGAGTGTGGGCGGCATTACTCGTCTTTCGATTGCTACAGGGCGAACAGCAGATCTGAACACTGAAATACTGCTGTTATCATCGTCATCATCATCGCTGTCACTGTCGTCCTCCAGATAGTCGTCATCATCGTGGTCATCATTATCAAAATGGATTGGTCTCATATATTGATGTTGTCTGGGTATTAAAGGGGTCTTATGCAGTTTTCTAGGATCCAGACTCAAAGTCACCTGGTCTTTCTTTACTTGCTTCTTAGGGACATTTGAGGATGGCTGAATAAAAAAAATTAAAAAAATTAAAAGAGGTCAAATCTGCTTAACACTAATCTAGATTGATTTGCTATTCTTAGCTGGTCTAGTTTACTGGTTTTATGTACTTTCATTTGTTAAATCAGCTGAGCACCAGATAAACCAGACTAAAACAATTGAAAATCTGAAGAAAAAAAACTAGTCCCAGATTAAAATGCATGTTTGAGCTGTTTTAACTAAGAGCAACTTGCATCTTAAAACATGTCAGTAGCATTGCTTTGTCTTAAGATGCACATCAGTAATGTTTTATCTAAGACATGTTTATAAAAGCTACTTAAACGTCCTAATTGAACTAAGACCTAATTCGGGCTTAATCTAAACCCTGTCTGTGAAACCAGGCCTGAATATCCTAAACCGGTTAAGACCAGCACATACATATCTAAAGGCAAACAGGTACAATAATGAAGAAAAGGAAAATTCAATAAAGTATATGAAGTATTTTCTCATGCACATCTACATACTTCTTTCGCTGGTGCGACCACCATCTTGTTCTTCTTTGGCTTCACCTCCAGAACCTCCGTCCCCACAGGTGGTTTTCCATTTCCTGTCAGTCTGTTTTTCACGCTTGTTTTCCCCACAGAGGTTGGATTGGTCTTACTGGCCACAGACTTCAGGGTGGGTGAAGCTAGACGTGGTGTGGCAAACAGAAAATCAGTATCCACCACTAACTATCCCACTCCCTTATGGCACCTTTCCCAGCACCACACTGCACCACACTAAGAGCCGATGTTTCACATAATTCCCCACCTGCATCACCACAGGGATGCCCACTGTGTTTTCTACTACAAATTGCTATTCCAATTACTATTTCATTGGAACCCCAAAAAACAATAAAAAGAGAATGGAACATATTCTACCGTTCAAACATTTGGGGTCAGCCAGGTTAAATAAAAAGGATTTTTATTTCCAATAAATGCTGCTCTTTTGAACTGTCTATTCATCAAAGAATCCTGAATAAATGTATCACGGTTTCCAGAAAAATATTAAGCAGCGCAACAATCAACATTGATAATAACAAGAAATCTTTCTTCTTATTAAATCAGCATATTAGATTTATTGAAGACATATTGATTTCTGAAAGATTATGTGATAGAGTAATAATATTATAATGAAAACAGTTGTAATAATAGTTGTAAAAATTGCAATAATATTTCAACATTTTACTTTTTACTCTATTTTTGATCAAATAAATGCAGTAAAATGTTAAAGACCCCCAAACGTTTGAACGGTAGTATAAGGAATATAAAATAAAGAAAGTAGATGCATGTATTAAAGTGTGATGTTGTCACTCTGAGGGTGCAAGGACTTGACTGATCAATCAAGCAGACTGTGAATGCGGTGAGAAAGAGAGATATGGTGGTCTCCAAACCTCTGGCCGGGCAGGGGACGGTTCGGCAGCTCACTGCTCCACCTTTACACTGGCACACACTGCAAGGCTCCGGAGACCAGACAGCCCCCTCGAACAGAGAAATCCCATTCACCAAGCACTGGCTGCCAAGCCCTGGCATGTATCCACAGATACAGAATTTTAGAAATCAGCAAACAGTGGCTCCAACAAGTAATTGGGACACATAAAATGCAAAAATGTCATTGCATTAGTATAAAGTAATATAATATAATATAATATAATATAATATAATATAATATAATATAATATAATATAATGTAATGTAATGTAATGTAATGTAATGTAATGTAATATAAAAATACAAGTAATCGGACACTTGAAATTCATTAATATCTTTGCATTAAATATGTGGCAATAATATAATATTAAAAAATATTTTTAGTGGATGTATGATGTCAGTTTCCTTTAAGTTTATGTGTGTAAATAGTTTAGCTTGTATCTGTCAAATAAATGGCATTGATTTGATGTTTTGTTATGCAATGCAATGACATATTTACACATTTTAAAGACTATTCATCTTAACTCATCATATCTCAGTATAACCACTTTTTCTTTGACAAATACAATTGTGCAATAGATAAAAAAATATAATTTTTTTTTGCTTATTAAATAACCACTTACTTTTCAACAAGAACAACTGCACAATAAATATTTTATATTAAATTTTAATATAAAATCACAATATTAGGAAATATTTTCTCACTTAAATGAAATGCTATAAGCATTGCTCACCTGGAAGGAAAGGGTTATCATACTCAAGCGCATCCTCAGCGGACAAGAAGCGCCTGGAGCTCCTCTGTCTCTCTCCTCTTCCTCTTTTTCCCTCAGCTGCTAAAAGCGCTAAACACAGGCACAAACACAAAGCTAAAGACTTGTACATTGTGAATGTATGCTTGAGTCAGTTGAGGTCTGATCTGGCTGAGACAGCTGTCTCAATGACTCTGAGGGCTGAACCTTCTGAAAGGCCAGTTATATTCTCTGCCTCTGGAAATCATGTTTAACCCATCCCTCTGAGAAAAAGAAAAAAAAAGAAATGCAAAGGTGAGAGCAGAGAGTGAGGAGGAAGGAATGGAACGGAAGCAGGGGAGTGAGAGGGAAAAAAGAAAAAGAAAACAGTTTCAACAAAGCGCCTCTTTCATTTGCCCTGAAGACCCACCAACCGCCTCTCCTTTCCCTCTCAACAAACGCCCATCGGTCCCCAGAGCCAAACAAACTATTAGAGCGTCCTTGAGCGGAAAAAAAATCTTATCTTTGACACGATTTAATGTTCTGACGTCAATGGATGCACTTTCAGTGTGTGGGATTTCAGATTTGTGTTGATGAATAAAACATTCATTTAAGTCTCTCTTAATATGCACTTTTTTTTTTTGTGCTTCACTGCAAGTGCAAGTTTGATGGAAGAGCAGAGAAAACATTGGACACGGGAGCCGTTGATATGAAAGCTAGCTTTGTTTGTCGAAGGGCCAACGGCACCACACTCCTGAGACATTCTTCAAGTTCCATTGCCTTTTGCAACCTTGCTTGACCACGCGGCCTCTTTCTGTTCAGTGTGGCCGACTCACTGCATACAAGCATTGTTGCTATGACAACCACTTCATTCAATAACATTCCAATTTCTTTCTGCCTGGTTTTATTATTCAAATCAGAAACTAAGATGACCTTAATACAATGTTTCGCCACGATTCTCAGCTGTTGTGGGTCGTTGCTAGGACGTTGCTATGTGGTTGCTTACTGGCCAGAGTCACAATGGTCAACCCTCAAATCTACATATTCTGAACCCCCTGCATATGGGCAAAATCCAGCTAGAAAAAAAGTACATTTGTTAACAAAAATAAAGGCACAATATGTAAGCATTTTGGATTAAAATATCCAAAAAACACTACAACAATGTTATATATTTTGTCAACTTGTGTTCCTACATTATCCCAAATGTTTCCAACAATGTTTAAATCCAGCGACATCAGCAATTTTAACCAGTGTAACGGCCCGTGTCATTGCGTCACCTGTCAATGATGTCATATCCGCGTTACCCTCGATTTTCGGTTTTACTTCCGTAGAAACCACGTGACAAACATAGCAAAATCAGAAAGAGCTTTATTTGTTTTCTCCAACAGAGAATATATTTTAAAATATTGCATGCAATTTAAAAGTCATCTAGCTTTTATTAATATGATATTCTAATATTGATCTAGCTTACTGTAGTGTGCAAGAAGTGTCTCATAGCAGCCACCGAGCGACAGAGTAACGTTATAACAACTTTCAACACACTCAAACATATTTTAGTATGATTGCTTTGACTAAGTAAAACGGTGCTGCGTTACCCCACAATTTTAATTAATCAAGTATAAAGTGACCTGAATGAAAATGAATTCAGCACTTGCGGCTATTTCATTAGAATGAAATCAAATGTAACTGTAACACAGTTAAAGCTCAGGGAGGAAGGAGGCAGACGTTAAACGTAACTTTAATCGTAAAATAAAAATAAACAACAAAACAAAAGGAGCGCATTATTTTAAGAAGAAAACAGCAGGAAAAGACTAGCCTACGTGTTAATTACCATGTGTACAGGAAGACTGGAATCAGTAATTTAAACCTCTTTTATCAGAATAAAGGCTTTTCAGAATATGGACCATAATATGTGTTAGCTAACACAACATTAGCACACAAGTGTAAGCCTGTTGTGATTATATAAAATGTGTTTAGAGCCGGCTGGGACAAATAAGTCAATTAGTTCTGCTTAATTCTGTTTGCAGCTCCTACACCCCAGTTTGTTATAGCCTTTCTTTATGTTTGCCTCCCACACTGAAAAGTATTAGGCAATTGGATGTAATACTCCCCCATTAGACATGCCCTGAGCTTCCTGTCTTTCATTCAAAAATAAAAACTCTGAATGTTTGTGAAGACAAACAATAATTTTAAACAGGTAAACACGCCACCCACATCTTCCTGTCCTCGGGTTTACCTCGTACATCTGCTCAGACTCTGACCAAAAACAGGTTATACCAGATATAAATGTATCAAACAAATAACGCAGAAATCGTTTTAGCACCATCCTTCAACTGTGGTGCATTTCTGGAATGAGACTATATGAAGACACTTCCAAAAATACGGTTTGATATACAATTGAACTAAGCCGACCTCAGACAGCAAACAGTCTAATGTGTTCATTTTCTTCATGACAACTTGAGAATCAGTGTTTACTTTTTTCCTAGAATTCCCCATCCGTCCACACACTTGGCTGGAGCCAAGCCTGTCGAGAACATGATAAATACTGCCCAGACTGTTTAGAGAACTCATACTGTAGACAATGAAAAACATTTAGATAGATAGATAGATAGATAGATAGATAGATAGATAGATAGATAGATAGATAGATAGATAGATAGATAGATAGATAGATAGATAGATAGATAAAATGATAGATAGATAGAAAGATAGATAGACAGACTGACAGACAAATAAATAGAAAGATAGATAGATAGATAGATAGATAGATAGATAGATAGATAGATAGATAGAATGATAGATAGATAGAAAGATAGATAGACAGACTGACAGACAAATAAATAGAAAAATAAATAGAAAAATAGATAGATAGATAGATAGATAGATAAAATGATAGATAGATAAAACAATAAAAACAATAATAGATAGATAGATAGATAGATAGATAGATAGATAGATAGATAGATAAAATGATAGATAGTTAGACAGACAGACAGACAGACAGATAACTAAAACGATAGATAGATAGATAGATAGATAGATAGATAGATAGATAGATAGATAGATAGATAGATAGAATGATAGATAGATAGAAAGATAGATAGACAGACTGACAGACAAATAAATAGAAAAATAAATAGAAAAATAGATAGATAGATAGATAGATAGATAAAATGATAGATAGATAAAACAATAAAAACAATAATAGATAGATAGATAGATAGATAGATAGATAGATAGATAGATAGATAGATAGATAGATAGATAAAATGATAGATAGTTAGACAGACAGACAGACAGACAGATAACTAAAACGATAGATAGATAGATAGATAGATAGATAGATAGATAGATAGATAGATAGATAGATAGATAGATAGATAGATAGATAGATAGATAGATAGATAGATAGAAAAATAGAATGATAGATAGTTAGATAGACAGACAGACATCTAAAACGATAGATAGATAGATAGATAGACAGGCAGATAGATAGATAAAACGATAGATTAAATGATAGATAGCTAAAACAATAAATACAATAGGTAGATAGATAGATAGATAGATAGATAGATAGATAGATAGATAGATAGATAGATAGATAGATAGATAGATAGATAGATAGATAGAAAAATAGAATGATAGATAGTTAGATAGACAGACAGACAGATAGCTAAAACGATAGATAGATAGATAGATAGATAGATAGATAGATAGATAGATAGATAGATAGATAGATAGATAGAAAAATAGAATGATAGATAGTTAGATAGACAGACAGACAGATAGCTAAAACGATAGATAGATAGATAGATAGATAGATAGATAGATAGATAGATAGATAGATAGATAGATAGATAGATAGATTGAAAAACAGAATGATAGATAGTTAGATAGACAGACAGACATCTAAAACGATAGATAGATAGATAGATAGATAGATAGATAGATAGATAGATAGATAAAATGATAGATAGATAGAACAATATATAGATAGATAGATAGATAGATAGATAGATAGATAGATAGATAGACTGAAAAACAGAATGATAGATAGTTAGATAGACAGACAGACATCTAAAACGATAGATAGATAGATAGATAGATAGATAGATAGATAGATAGATAGATAGATAGATAAAATGATAGATAGATAGAACAATATATAGATAGATAGATAGATAGATAGATAGATAGATAGATAGATAGATAGATAGCAACACATAAAGAAATGTATCTCTTCTGTTTATCTCTTCTCTAGCTGTGTGTTTTGGAACAGTTTGCTTTTCTTGACTCATTAAAAAAACGCCTACAACTAGATCCATCTCAGCCCTCTCAAACAACAGTGATTACTGTGTGTATATTTTTAGTGCTCAGATGGAGACTCGACCCCAAGACTGTGGTGCAGATTACAGCAAGTGTAATGCAACCAATATTTTTGTTGTCCCTCTCTCTCCTTATCTGTCTCTGTATTGGATCTCTTTGTCAGTGTTTGGTTAAAGTTGAACACAGTCAGTCGAACAAAAGCAGTAGAAAGCATGTCGAGTCGACTATCTCTAATGCATCTTTGCCTTAGTATGGAGATGATACACAGCTTAGGGGAAAAATGCCACTGAAAGTTACACATATGCCCCTATTATACTTACAATGTGTAGTTTGTTTATATATATATAAATCAGTTAAATCAATTGTTATCTAACATTCAATTGTTGGTTTTATATGATTATCAAGTCTATTACAGAAAGTGTTATTTTAAATTCATTCCAGGGGGCAAATATTAACCTTTAATATTGAATTATTATTAATAATAAAAATAATAAACCTAATTTATGGCACTGGTAGTAACAATAAATTACTTTTGTATGTATAGTAGCTATTTTGTTGGAAATGATGGTTAACATTTCACTGTTTTGTTGAGGGAGCCTAGTGCAATCAACGTGAAGACCCAAAGATGAGTGAAAAAGTATGTAATGGGTCATGATATATTTTGTCATTCATATAAGGTTATCAATTGTCACATTTTAATTTTAAATAGAGTTCTAAACGAATGAGCATGTTCATAAAACTGCCAATCACAACAGAAGTGTATGTAAATCGATGCTTACCTCATTGCTGTTACACTTTCACCTCATCTTCATCTGTATCTATTTACGTCTATTGTATCAAACACTTCATGATGGACAGCAAGCACAAAGTATTTCACTTAAAGATTACATGATGTGATGTGAACTCATAAACTTACTAATGACCCAATTCACAGTAGGTGCAATTTCCACATAATAACATGATAATTGAACAATAAACCGTTTAGCACTGTATATGGAGAACTAACATGACTTCTTTTTATGTCTGGTCAGCTTCAGCCTTCGTTACAAAGTATTTTAGTCCAGTAACATAACAAGTGGCCTTTGTTTTTATCTACATTCGCCCTCTAGTGGAGAAACACCTATGAGCAACACTCGTCATAGGGCTTCAACCAATCAGCGCGCAGATCAATGGCACCTGCCACCCAATCAGGGCTCACATCAACAGGAAATGCAACAATGGAGGCGAGCATGAAGCCCGTGGGTGTGTGACAGCATGTCAACGACAAGCACAAATCCCCCAATATCATAAATCACGGTTTCTGAACGGATAATTAACTGTTACACGTGTGAAATCGACAAATGACTTCGTGGTCGGAGAAAATGCTACAACTCCTGCGTCGAATGAATAACTTTCATTTACCAGGTGGGGAAATAAATTGACAGAACAATACATTTGCATGTGATCCAGTATGAATGGACAAGTCATGTATGGGTTGGTCTTTTTTTTTTTTATCTGTAAAATACTTCGAAAAATCAATTTATACTGACAAAGATGATGAGCAATTAGTAAAACATAATTGTATTTGTAATAATTAAGTTACATTTTTTTTTATATATATATCAACACTTTTTTAAAGTTCTGTATACTTGCCTGTATTCAAGGTGCAAGGAAAATAATTTATTACTGTGTTATTACATTTATTACATGTAAAATGCATTTATTTACTTGACATCAGTGCATTATTTTATTCCAGGTTCTAGTTTAGAGAGCTGTCTACGTTTTGAGGTGGCTGGAGAACAGGTTGGATGGATTTCCCCAAAAGTAGCATCAACTCTTGGTCGTTTTCCTTCTGTCTTCAAACCTTATGGGAGCTCTATAACCTTCTGCTCCAGTGTTGACACTTTTGAGAGCAGATCAGTGGCTGTGGATGAGGTCTTGCAGGAGCTGAGGAGAGAGGCATCATTCACCTGTCTAATAGGCTGGAGAGATGAGGTGAGACATATCTGGTACATGATAGATAGATACCCATCTTCACCCTTACTCTTTACGCATTTGTTTCAATTTGTTCCAGTGTCAGAAATAATGAGCAATATGGACATGAGTTTCAAGGGCTTCCACTATCATATAACACAACACATCATGACATCAATTTACATAAAAAAATTATGTTAAAGTGTCCCTATTATGCTATTTTAAAGGTCTCCTACAATATGTTTACATGGATCCTAGGTCAAAATTTTCTCATTATGTACATTGCAGCATCACCTCTTTTCTCACAGTGTCTGAAATGGTTTGATGAAGGATTCTGTCTCTCTAAACCCCTCCTTTCCGAGAGCCAACTCTGCTCTGATTGGTCAGATGGCCCAGTTTGTTGTGATTGGTCTACCACTTAGACCGTGTGTCAGAAACGAAATGCCCATTATCACATCTGAATTACTGGCCCAGCGGTTACCAAACTCTTCCAGGCCTCGGCTACAACTACAGTGTTTGAGTGTGGGTCAAAGTAGACGTTGTTCGCGAGCAGCCAATGAAGACCATAGGCAATTATTTAGTAAATTTGTTACAAACCTACGCAGGTTCGAGCAGGAAGTAAGACTGTAATTACTGCAGACACGTTTTCGGCAGTTCAGAATCAGTTCTTTCTTTTGGGAGACAATAACTATTTATCATGCACTTTGATCTTTGCAGACCTTTTACATTCACAAACAGCTATATTACACACTGCATGAAAGTTCATATCTGAAAAAGCGTAATGGGGCACTTTAAATAAAAAGCTCCAGAATAATTCACTACAGTAGCATTTCTTTTCCTTGTTTAATAATGTCAGACACTGATTCTTTTATATTTATCAGAGTGCATTTCTTTTCAGCAATACGCTGTGATGCCCAGGTATTGCGATCCTCCGCTGATGTATATGGAGAGAGCAGCAACAAGTATGTTAATAAAATATTAATTTCATTTTTCTACTTTGTCACAGACCAAGTGACACTTATAGCTGTTTATAAATAATGGTCAAACACAGGTCTGTTTGGAGTGAAACGGTACGGTGTCCATGTCAATGGCTACACTCGGGATTCAAGTGGCAATCTTAATATGTGGCTGGCACGACGATCTCTGACCAAACAGACGTATCCAGGAAGACTGGACAACATGGTGATTTATTAATACACAAATTAATCAGTTCATTACAAGTAGTGCTACACCAAACTAACAACATTGGTTAAGCAAGAAGTTGGACCTCTCAAACATACACTTCTGTTTAAACTTTTGGGGTCAGTAATTTTTATTTTATTTTTTAAAGAAGAAATTAATAGTTTTATTCAGCAAGGATGTATTAAATTGATCATAAGTGGCTGTAAAGTAATTTAAAATGTTACAAAGTTTAAATAAATGCTGTTCTGAATTGGTTATCAAAGAATACTGAAACAGTTTTCAACATTGATAATAATTAGAAATATTTCTTCAGCACCAAATCAGCATATTGGAATGATTTCTGAAGCATCATGTGACACTGAAGACTGGAGTAATAACGCTGAAAAGCACAAAAATATATATAAAATATATATAAAACCATTATTTTAACCCTCTGGTGCTGTTTTGTACATAAAAAATGTAAAAAAAAAAAAATCTTCTTTTTTCAGAATGGTACAAAACTTGGTAAAGGTTTTGACACTTGCTTTGTGAACATAAAAAAAATCATGGATGGTTAAAAGGTTAAATGGTCCTGAAAAAGACATTCACACTTGTATTGTTTGCAGTCAAAAATTACCGCATTGGAAATTAATGGGAGTCGAATTTCATCTATTGGAAACGTTTTCTACCTGCGGCCAAACAAAGTCTTACTGAAAGCTACTTTTTTGAGATATCAACCTCAAATTTGGAACACAACTTGTTTACGTTTATGGAAAATAATTATTTCATATAAAATTGAAAATTGTATTTAAAAAAAAATGTATACCTTTTTTCAAGTTCACTTTTTAAAACTTGATTCACTTCAGCAATAATCTGCCAAGTGTCGTCTTTATAAATAGACCAAACTTAAGTCTGTGCTCCAACGCATTCAAGATTTATGACAGTTTAAGTTTGAAAAAAAAAATTCAGGTCCATGCTCAAAACGTGAATAAATGTATTATAACTACTGGTTAAATATAATTTAGTACCAAAAAATATGAAATAAAAAACATTATCAAGCTAATATATTGTTACGAACTTGTCCGAGACAAGGTTGAGGATCCAAATGCAGTTTATTAGAGTAATCCAGAATGGTAATCAAACACAGGCGAAGAGTCAAGTACAGGAAGGCAGTCCAAACAAACAAACAAACAAACAAACAAACAAACAAACAAACAAACAAACAGGCTGGGGTCAGAGGCAAAAAGGGAATCCAAGAACCAAGAGGCAATGAAACCAGGGAGAATGCTCAGAAATGCAGCGCAACAACATACAAAACTTCACAGTGATAGGGTGAACCAGGCTTATATGGGGTGAGCTTAAGAAGATAATGAGATACAGGTGAATGTGATAATGGATGAAAAGTCAGGGCAGTGAGTTATGGGAAATGTAATTTGTGAGGGAATGACAATAGTCTGATGTGGAGTGCCCTCTGGTGGCTCTCAAGGGCACTCCAGCTGGTGACCTATTTAGTACAACCATTTCATTGAAATAAAAAAAAAGAATTCGGTCATTTTTGAACAGTACTGTACCAGAGGGTTCAATTGTAATATTATTTTACAATATTCGTGTTTTTTTTTTTTTTTATCAAATGCAGTTTTGGTGATCATAAGAGACTTTTAATAAACAATAAATCTTACCGACCCCAAACTTTTGAACGTTAGCGTATAAAGTTATTAAACAAATGGAGTAATAAATACATTATGTGCTATATAAATTACTACTGTCTTTTAGAAGTACATTAGCATATAGATGACCTCGAAGATAACAAACATAACCATAAACCACAAATCTCCAATTTTGATTTAATTGGGTTGATTTATAAAGGATTTGATTTATCATTCAGGCGGCTGGAGGACTGGCAGCAGGCTGTAGTGTAAGGCACACATTGGTAAAAGAGTGTGGAGAGGAGGCCTGCATCCCTCCAGGCCTGGCAGAGCAAGCGCGTCCCGTGGGAACTGTGAGGTGCATAATCCTTTCTTTTTCTATTTTTTTCTATCCCACTATTTCACTTGGGTCTTTGAAAATAATTTAGAACCTTTTATGAAGCAAAAAAGCTATTGGTAACTGATGATTTTTTAAGATTGAAGATGCATGTTACTGTTTTTTCCTATTCAAAACCTTTCCTAGATACCAGGGTAGATATAAACTCTCTTGCAAAAGAGACTTGATTAAATAGCCAGAAATAGCCTCCAACTGGCAGGCTTCCAGAGAAATATTGCAAGCGCCCAAGGGAAGATGACCAGAATTCAAGTCTGGAAGATGTCACTGTGATCAAAGACATGAACGCCTGGAAACTGTTAACTATGTTTAGCTAAATTGAAAGACGTGCTGCAATCTTGAATCTTCAATTCATGCTTCCCTCTGTCTCTGTAGCTACACCTACGAAGATGACGACGGAATATTTCCCGAGTGTCAGTTTGTCTTTGATTTAGAGCTGCCTCTCAATTTTCAGCCTCATATTGGAGACGGAGAAGTGCAAGCATTTTACTACTATCCGATCGAGAAGGTAAAGGCATCCCATTGATTTCAGGGTTGAATGCTACGTGATGTATTTAATACAAGATAAGCTGACATAGAAGTTTGGGTAACACTTTATTTTACAGTGTCCTTGTTACATATGTTACATGTACTTACCATAGTAATAACAGTAAATGATGCATAATTACATGCAACTAACCCTCAACCAAATCCTAATCCTATAGTGAGTACATGTAGTTGCTTAATATTACTCAGTACTTAAATATATAATTATTACACTGTAACAATGACACCTTAAAATAAAGTGTAATCGAAGTTTGCCTTGACATAGATAGATGTCATTTTACATGTAGTAAATACTCAGGCAGCTGTTTTTGAAGGGCTGTTTCTATATAATCATGACAAAATGTGTGGAGTTTCCTAGATTACGGGGTGGCACATCTTACCCCCATTCTCCCCCGTCTGATATGTTGTTCTCAGGTGAAAGATCTCCTAGTCAGTGAGGAGTTTAAGCCAAACTGTGCCATGGTGGTTCTGGACTTCCTCATCAGACACGCCATCATTGAGCCAGACTCAGGTTTGGTGTCAGATCACCAGGTAGAATTTGATAGCATGCACATTTATGATGAGAAAAACTATAACTTGCATTTCCTCTCATTTCAGAGCCCTATTATCACGAATTTGTGGCTGGATTGCACAGATCACTTTAAAGACTGACTGGTGATGTGCAACTGGTGCAACTTGCAAAAGATTGGGATTTATTTTATCTACCTCTGCTTTTAACTCCTAACATTGTCAGCATGTGTACTCGTTTACTGAAGACCACATCTAGCTAGTGAAGAAATGAGGTGTTTTACGCAAAACTGGAGAAGAGACAAAATAAAGACCCAAGAAAAATTACCCTATAAGAATTTATTTTTTCCAATACATTTCAAACGAGTCTGTGGAAATCCAAAGATGCACTGGTATACAAAAGATAATTGATGCATCGAAGGCTCTTTTTTTTTTCTTAGAATGAAATGCAGAATCTCTTCTAAGAAATGACTTGCATTTAATAATATGGCATTAAACAGCTCTTTCAAAATCACATTTCGCTACATTTTTCCTTCTTTATTTCTTTTAAAACGTTTCAATTCTAAGATACTAGAATTTGTAAAATACGCAAAAAAGATATAGTATAAGCCAGTAGAATTTCACAAAAAAAATATGAAAACATACAGTACAGGAGAAAAAGAAAACAAATGGGAGTGAAATGGAGGGAGTTTCTCATTTACACAGTGAGATAAATATTACTTTTATTTCTGCACACCAAATAAAAGCCTGTCATGCAGGCAAAGAGGAATACGGGGAAAAATTAAGTTACTGTCACCTATTATAAAATATTGCCAAAATCGAACAGTGTCTTGACAGTCAACATACAGAGCTGCAGTTCTGCTTTGAGCTCCACAAGGGCTGATAAACCCAAAGTTTCTTCTTCTTTTTTAATTATAATACATGAGCAAGCACATAAAATACTCACAAAAAAAGGTGAATTAGTATGATCATTGCTTAACGCATCTTACTTCGACTTTTATAGGCAAATGGCAAAAAAGTACAAGATATATTTAAATCTTATTGGAATAAAGAATTGTAAGACTACCACTACTTTCAGCTATTTTAAACCAGTGACTAAACCGTCAATTTTGCGACAGGACAGGAGGGCACAGAGGAACCAGTTGTGTTAACCAACGATATTAGCATGTTAATGTAGGAAAAAAAAAAGATCATTAAAAAGAAAATAGTACGTAGTACGAAGGACAGGCATGAATGATTTACATAAGACGGCACTGGGTTCCTGGGAGGTTTACAAAGGGCATCATGGGAGTATTACGTTATGTGGCCAATATCTTGATCCAAAAAAACAACTCCCTGCTTGACATGTAGCACACGTGATGTAGAGTACTAACTAATGCCTTTTACACCCTGAATAATGCACTTAGTGCCAAAAAAGGAATCTTTTTAGACCAAGTTGTTTGTTTCTGTTCTTGCTTACAGTGCTGATCTTCAAATCAGAAGATGTGCTATGGGCCAAAGAATACATCACTAGTAATCCCACCCCTAAAGCAATCGGTGATTGTGAGCCACTGTGAAACCACGTCAATCTTTATTTACCCTATGCTTGTGATCAGTCTGAAGGCTTAAAGGTCAACTAATCTTGATTTGAAAAAGGACTGATGGCCATAAAAATGTTTAAGTCCCTTTTTTTGCCGGTGCAGTTGTCCCTACTATCTTCTGTAGTTTCCTTTGGCCTGGATTGAAAATGACCCTCCCTGACCCCCCGAGTACATAATTAACACTAGGGGCGTTTCTTCCCTCTATTTGCGAACTTTTATAGCTCTTTCATTTTCCTTGGCCTAGTTTGGTTACCCCTTTCCCTCCCTCGTTCTTTCTTTTCGTCTCTCGTTCTCTATAGCAAAGCGCAGGCATTCTTTTTGCCACGTTTTTTGGCTTGGAGCGCCGCTCTTGTGGCCATTTCGAACACTTCCCTCACGCCATCCTTAGTTTTAGCTGAACACTCAAGGTAGCCGAAGGCATTGATGCGATTAGCCATGTCTCGCCCTTCCTCTGGTTTAACTGGTTCCTGTTCAAGGAAGAAAGCATTGAAAGGGCATTAGTACTCATCATTATCTCTAAATACAATATAATAACATTGAAACACAACCATTTTTCTCTTTAGTTCCATTATTTTTGTGTCACCTAACTTTTATGTTATTTCCAACTAAATATAGTGACTGTTTTATAGAAATCTGTATAATATAAGTTTAGAGTAGAACGTGCTCACACACCTGTTTCATCTTCAGCAGCTCCCGTCGAGTGTGATCATCATTCCGTAAATCTTTTTTATTACCCACCAGAATTATTGGAACATTTGGACAGAAATGTTTTACCTCTGGCGTCCATTTTTCTGGGATATTCTCTGTGTGAACAGAACAAGGTTTTCAATACAGTGACCACAGCAATTTGGTCTTAGTAAATCCATATAGTCTCAAAGTATTTAAAGGCTAGATTAGCCTTGTATGTAATACATATTAAAGACTGGTAGAGACGGATTCTCTCACCCAAACTGTCAGGGCTGTCTATGGAAAAGCACATGAGGATGACATCAGTGTCTGGGTAGGACAGGGGCCGCAGCCTGTCATAGTCCTCTTGTCCAGCTGTATCCCATAGAGCCAGTTCCACCTGACAACAAAATGATTACAAATTATATTATCAGCATTACAATTTGTGTAAAAAGTTCAATAATTATTCCGTTTTTATTTATAATTACACTACCATTCAAAGGTTTGGGGTTTTTCTAAAGAAATTAATACTTTTATTTAGCAAGGATGCATTAAATTGATCAAAAATGACAGTAAAGACATTTATAATGTCACATAAGATTTCTATTTCAAATAGATACTGTTCCTTTGAGCTTTCCATTCATCAAATAATCCTGGATCCTCAGTTTCCACAGAAATATTAAGCAGCACAACTGTTTTCAACATTGCTAATAGTAATAAATGTTTCTTGAGCATCAAATCAGCCCATTAGAATGATTTCTGAAGGATCATGTGACACTGAAGACTGGAGTAATGATGCTGAAAATTCAGCTTTGCGTCACAGGAATAAATCACTCAATTTGAAAATATATTAAATTATATTATTTTGAATATTTCACAATATTACTGTTTTTAATGATAAATGCAGCCTTGGTGAGCATAAGAGACTTCTTTCAAAAAACATTTGAAAATCTTACTAACCCCAAGCTTTTTAACAGTATTGCATGTTATTTATTGTATATTTTAACTATATTTCTATAATGTTATATAAATGTATGTATATTATAATTTAAGTTTGTCTTCCAACAACAGCATAAGCCAATTACTCATTGTGGACTCAGAATAAACCCCATTGGTTTCAAATAAACTGCATACAAGTTCAAACTGCTCTGGAAGAGACACATGTTCTGTAATAGTTTGATGTTAGTAGACAATCTCACCTGCTTGCCATCCACCTCAATATCAGCAACATAGTTTTCGAACACTGTGGGTACGTAGACCTCAGGAAACTGGTCTTTACTGAATACAATGAGTAAACACGTCTTTCCACATGCTCCATCTCCAACAATTACAAGCTTCTTGCGAATTGCAGCCATCTGTCACACAAAATGGAAAGATCAGCCAATAATTACAGGAGGCAAGCTTTTTTAGTCTAGAGTGGGCTTAAAATGAACATGGTACCATTTAAAGCCAACTGTGTTACAAATAAGCCCACTATGATTTATGTATATACGTAACATATTATTAAAACATGTATTAACCAACATATTTAATCAAAGAACTACTGATAGAAATGAACAATGGATTACAGTTCTGGAATTTGACATTCCTGAGCATCCATTCAACAATAACCTATCATCACTTGGTAAGTTGCTATAATTTTGTCCCCACAATGAAAATGAAAAGTGGGTAAAGACAAGTTCATAAATTAAAAGCTTGTGATGTAAGCTCAATTAATTAAGTTAATGTCTAAGTGGGCTTTCTATTTCTACACACCAACTTGACAAAAAAAAGTAATATTTATGAATTATAATTACAGACAGAGCATGAGCATCTTTTATAAAGAAGCCTATTAAATATTTGTGCATAAATGTGGTTACAAATATTTTTATTACATTTTGTAGTTCTATTGGCAACTCCATATTCTTGTGAAATCCATGTTTTCAAATATTCAGATTGCATTCATTCATCAACCAGTTTCATTACTGGATACTAAGAAAACAGCTTCTTTAAGTGCTTTGAGTAAGAAATATGTTGTGTTTAATTTGAATTAATCTATATATTTTATGTAGATATGAGAATTGTGAAATTTCATTGGTATCTAAAAAACAATTTATTAGAATACAATGTTACAAAAAATATTTTTATTTTATTTTGGCAAAAATAAATTTGAACCACTGGCCTGATCAGGCCAGTAGAATAATCCTTAGTGTTGAGCCCTGTAATAATATCAGATTGCATGTATTTATTAAGAAAATTATATTTCTTTGAGTATAATAAACAAATAATTTATCTCATGCTTTGCCTGTTTTATATTTTAAAATAAAAAGCTTATATAGGCCTAGTACATGGTCTTATTAGGTACGCCTATATTCATATTTCAGTACATTCATCAATCTGTACACTGGGTTCTTTTGTTATTATAGCACTGCAGCATCAAACTCTCCTCACACACACACACACACCGCACCCTACTCAATTCACTGATCATCAATACAAGTGTTATGCCAAAATCTGTGACACACATCGTATTAGATCTACCATAAAAACAGCTGACTGCAGTCAGGTCAACCTATTGTCACTCAAGTAACCTTTTGTAGATTAACATTGAGTCAAGCACGAGACTGGAGCCTTAATGGGGGATACAATAGACGTTTAAAGTGCCGGCTGTTATGTTGGAGAATAAAATAAAGATGGTGATAATTATAACAGCCGCATGTCTGAGCCAAATGGATCAGTCCCCGGTTTACTCCCTATGCTAACTGGGACGCCTCATCTCACGCCCTAATAAGTGTAACATTAGCACAATTTGGCTTGGATTCGACTGGATCCACAAATCAACACTTGTATTAGCCTTTCCAGACGTCTTACGGTCTTGATAATCGGACTTTAATACGATTATAAACTCATGTTCGGCATCTTGTTGTTCGTCCGTTTCCGTCATCATCACACTTAGCCTATTAGCACTGAGCTTAGCCGCATATAAAAGGCATAATTTTACTCAATGGAGTGGTTTTAAAAAGGCCACTCGGCAGCATTGGCTCTAGAACGTATGGGAAATTAATGAACATATCGATTGTAAGTACCAGAGGTGTTTTTGTATGCGTATTTACCGTTTTCGTTACAGATGTCCTCGCTTTCTTTCTTTTCCTGTACGACCCCAAGGCCCCGCCCCGCAGACAGTGCCACGCCGCTAAGACACGCCCATTCACGATCGTTTCTACCAATCAAGAGGCAGAGACGTCCAAAAGCAGAAGAACAGCAATATATCTTTCGACTTTTTAGTTCTTCTCTAAGACGTTATTTAATAATACAAACACGATATATTCCGGAAACAGTGTAATTTTTACTGATGAGGTTAAATTGACTTTCTTCGTCACTGTTTTCCCATTTTATTTGTTTGATTCGTTCATTTAAAAGCTTTTTTTAATTTATTTTAAATTATTTATTTAGAATTTTGAAAACATTATTCACCATACTACTTTATTACGAAAACAGAAAATAGAAATAAAGCTACAGATGAATACATTACTAAATAAATAACAGTTGGAAAGAAACTAAAATGACTATTTGTGATCATTCATCTTCCTGACTAATCCACATCATGGTTTCTGAATTTATATGTATAAAACTGCACCACAAAACACCTACTTTCAGTTATTTTGTACGTCATATAAATACTTTGGCTCTCTCTAATACTTCACCTTACACACTGTTCATAGTGCAATCTATAAAATAATAATCATTACATAAAACAACATACATTAACACTCAACTTTCTTATTACACCCATATGTTTGCAAACAAACTGTTAATTCTACAGTATCATTCATTTTCAAGTATTAGATATACCAACTGACCACAATTTGAAAATATCACATACTACTGTATTATAACTTTTTATTTTTTATTTATTATAATATAGTCGAGGAGAGTCAAATGTACAATCAACACAAATTAACAGGATAATTATTGACAAAATGTTGTCTAGTCCTCTCCAGAGGATGGGAGAACAATCGTGCTTGGATCGTAATAGTTTTCAGTCATGAGGGGAAGACCTTCAGCTTCCCGCTGTTTGATCAACCTTTCAGCTTCCCGGCGAGCCCACTGCCTCATGCTGGAGCGTAAAAACAGAAGACAGAGAGAGACAGATCATGTATATTATGATTAAAAGAAATGAAAAACCATTATTGCTTCAGAAGAAATAAAACATTGGAAAAAAAAAATACACACTTGGAGGTGAATCCAATTATCAACCAATTAACAGAGCCTTTGTTTTTAAAGAAAGAGTCAGAGCCCCCATCGATTCCTTCAAAATGGCTGATTCATTCAGGAGTGAGTCATTTAGTCATTCATTAAATTGATTTGTTCAAAAACGCAGATTCATTCAGTAATGAAACTGAAACTCTGTTGCTCAGACACGCAGTGGCTCTACTGTTTGGAACTATTTTCATTGGCAAAATAGAGGACAAACAGACAATATAGAATGTAAAATGTAAGTCACTTAATAGACTATTAAGTTATTGTTCATTGAATTATTGTAAAAAATCAAAATCACATTTGCAAACGTGCTGATATTAGGGAAAACAGCACGTTTGCTCTTGTGATATTGGTTATAAATATTACAAACAAGACTTTTTTTTTGCACCATATCTTGGTTTTTGGAAGCATTTTTATTAATTTTAGTGGCGTTTTTGCCCCAAGCCCCTGTTCATTTTCACCCCTGGTGTGTGTGTGTGTGCGCTGCTTGATGGCAGGGGACGGGGCTCTTTTTCGACAGCAAGCGGAGCCCCCTTCTTCTGCGAGGCCTGTTTCAAGTGAAACATAGCAAAGGCCGCTACTGCCAATTGAGGTAGGTCAAGGACGACTTCATCTTATGTCTAGTTGTTTGAAATCTTTAAAAATGGTCAACTTTAAACACAAAGTCATCAAGAATATTATCACGCTCCTCTTCAAACAGATTAGATAGTCTATGCTGACAGTTTCTGGCTCCAACTTTTTTTACTAAACATCTACAATAGAGATGCACTGTATGTGTTATGGATGTCGGATCCTGATTGGTCAATCACTGGATTCTGTGCAAAATTTTGTCAGTTTATAAATGCACTTACCCGTGATCTGGTAAATAGTGGACGAAAGTGCCTCCGATTACAATGGCCACAGAAATGCCAAAGAAAAAGGCCAACCTCATGTTCCATTCATCCACGAATGGGTCAGAATGATGAAAGCCATGGAAATCTGGATTCTGAAAAGACACAGATAAACATTTACAATTTATAAACCTGCATTTATGGACGTAAACAAGTGAACATAATCGTTTATCAACACAAAGCTTTTATATTAAAATTAGGATTTGCAATATGACATTGCAATCACTGCAGGAAGACTATGACAGTTTAACAGAATAGAAATGAATAATGATTGCACCAAAAAAAAAGAAAGAAACTTTAGCAGATACAGCATTAAACATAATACAAAAGCATATATCAAGATAGACACAATAGAGAAACTGGACTTGAGAACATGCATTGCACAGTGTAAACATGAACAGGTAGGTCAAACCTGACAGTTTAGCCTAAGACTTTAGTGAGCCGCTTAACATTACTCAAGCTTAACATTATTCAAGCTCCCATGCATCATACACATGTGTTTGTGTTCGTCTTACCTTGTCAAACGGGCTGACCTCTGCGTGTCCATGACTGTCCTGAGCCGCGGGAGATAAGGACTGCAGATCAGATGTAACCGCCGCGCCGGACGCGCTGGACTTCGGCGTCTGTGACACACAGCGGCTCCCGAGCGCCGAGCTCAAACGAACCCGGGACAGGGTGGGCCAGATTCGGCTCAGGCGTGAAGCCATTTCCACCGCTTTCTCTGCACTTAGAAGCTCTTTCGAGAAAGCTTTTGTTCCAGGTTATTTTTTCCGGGTTAAAATGTGGTTCTATAGGTTTGCTGGGTATCTTACCGCCATCTAGTGTCCCGGGTGTATCCTAACGCAAGAACTATTGGTAAACAGCAGGTGTCTCTGTTTCACCAATCTAAACTGGGTCTGATACATAGACTGTAAAAAATAGGTCTGATACTATCGGTAAAATCAGCTTTGAAAAATAACATCTGATTGATTGGCTATTCTTGGCAACGCTTTATACTTAAATTTTTAAAACCTATCTAGCAGTATCATATGCATTATAAAATGTCTGTGCAGTATTTATTTTTATTTACACCATTACAAACCTGTATGAGCTAATCAGTAATTCTGTTTTGTTTTTTAGATTAATATTCTTTGAGTACCAGATGTTTACGTTACAAATCGAAATTCCCCGTGTGTGTGTAAGCACACTTGGTCAATACCTGGGGAATAGTAAAAACATATATATATTTTTTGCTATATCTATCTATAAGGAACGTGTGTGCCATGCAGTTGTCTTCATGGTTTTGTTATGTGACTGCAGAAGCAGGAAGTTCTCAAAACCACAGACGCTTCAGCTCTTCAACTTGTTCCTCCCTCACAAGAAATCCCATTTACATGCATGAGCATTTGCAAATCTTTTTGTCTCATTTAAAATAAACTGATTTTTAAGCTAATGATTATACCACCAGTTCCTTTTTTTTAATTCACCACAATAAAGCATCTTGAAAAATGCATAATATTTATTCAGTGTACTTAGTCTACATAAAGCTCAATTAGATAATTAACAACTACAGTACAATACTTTTAAAACAAGTGACATGGTAAGTGTACAAAACATTACTGTTTAACAAGCTATTAACAAATAATGACAATATTAAAAAGCATGGCGTTTTTAACGGCATGAGCTCTTGGCACCTTTCACTCAAATCAGTCTTAACAGCCTCAGAAGAAGAAAAATATATATTTTTCTCAATGTTAAGGTATGTCCATGTCTCCATTTGTAGACAAACGCTTGTCGGATTCACACCCTCCTCTGCTTTCCATGTTTTCTTTGCTTTCCTCATCCTGGTCATCCGGTTTCTGCTTCAGACGTAGTCCTGGATCCTTCTGTGAAGGGATGCGAAAGCTGGAAAAAGACCCACCTCCTGAGGCCCTTTTTTCTACATGAAAACAAGGCAAGAAAATACAGGGAAGTTAGAGGGAGTTTATTGATTGTGAAAGCAGCATAAATAAATGTGTTTTGTGTCTTGAAATATGGGTAAATTACTTAATATACATACCTCCTGGTCCAATAGGATGCATTAATCTGTTCATCTGAACGTTCCAATGTTTAACATTGGTGCTGGCCTGACGAAGCTTCCTTTGAGCAGCCTGCCAGGATACAAAGATACAGATCAACCAACCAACCAATCAACCAATCAATCAATCAATCAATCAATCAATCAATCCGCTAGTTTAGTTGATTTGACGATCTCCACAACAATCACATTTACATAAACAGCTAATATCAGCATTAGCACATCAATTGACTGATAATGTAACACTTTACAAAAAGGTTTCATTTGTTAACATTAGTTAACTACATTAGTACATGCACTAACAATGAAAAGTACTTCTAATGCATTTATTAAACTCAATTCATGTTAATTGCAACTCACTAAGACATCAATAAAATCAAATGTTGTACCTATAAATTAATATTTAATGGTCCTGAGCTAACATGAACTAACATTTTCATTTTTATTTAACTAAAATTAATTGGTACTGTAATAAATGTACTGCTTATTGTTAGTTTATGCATTAAATAATGTTAACTAAAAGGAAGTTATTGAAAAGTGTTACCCTAATAATATTACTAACGCAAACACTACCATTAAAAAGTTTGGATCAGTAAGATTAAATTTTTGTTTGTAAGAAATTAATACTTTATTCAGCAAGGACACATTAAAGTGATCAATAGTGACCATAATGACATTTATAATGTTACAAAATATTTCTATTGCAAATAAATGCTTTTTTTTATATTCATATTTTTATATATTTATATTCATCAAAAAAATCTAACACATTTCAACAAAAATATTGCGCAGCACACCTGTTTTCAACATTGATAATAATAAGAAATGTTTCTTGAGCAGCAAATCAGCCTATTAGAATGATTTCTGAAGGGTCATGTGACACTGAAGACTGGAGTAACGATGCTGAAAATTCACACAAAAATAAATTACATTTTAAAATATATTCAAATAGAAAACAGTTATTTAAAATCGTAATAATATTTTACAATATTAATGTTTCGATCAACATTAAAAAAAATGTACCGACCACAAACTTTTTAATGGTACTTTAGGTCATTGCATTAAAAACTTTTGTCAGACAAATCACCGTAGAGAAACTCACCACTACATCCTGATCCACTCGGTAGCGATTGGCCCTGACCTCCTCCAGCTGCTTCTGTGCATCCTCCAGAGATCGAGACTTGCTTTCCATTTCCTCTCTGAGCTCTTGTTTCTCCCGCTGGGCTCGCTGGATATACTCCTCCTGCTCCTCACGGAGAGACATGAGGGCCTTCATCCTCTCCTCTTCCTCAGCCAGTAGCCTGTAGCAATGAGGCAGCGAACGATCAAACACAACACAAGCTAAAAGAGACCTCTTTCAGCATAATGAATTGAATTCCAAATTGAAAAATGAATACAAATTTCTATGATCCATATTCTCCAGCATGATTTGAGAATGATCCAGAGAGCATTCTGCGCTTCACTGGGAGCAAGAACATCTGATCCTTTGTACAAAGGAGACGCATGATCAGTGTCACAAAATTTGCTTTTTTCATTTCATTTGTGACCTAGAAATATCGCAGAATCTTAAAAAATTCTCATTCATTTTTGCACTGCATCTTTCCAGAATCCCCAAACTTTAATTCCAGGTTTTGTATCCAAAATATTCAATGTGGTCTCAGTCTTGTGCACTCAAACGGTGTCAGACGTCAAAAGTATTTTGTTTACAATGGCATTTTGCATGTATTGTATTGTATAGTGAATAGATTTGAAACAGAAGTAGTGTCTCATTGTCATTGTCTCATTTTAGTTTTTTCTCTCAGAGTATATACACATATCCATTTCTCTGGACAAAAATGTTCATGTTAATCGAGTCTCTTCTGTCCATTACTTCCTCTGGTAACTTCCTCTTGATTAATTCCTTCATAACCTCAAGCATTTTAACAGGGGAGAGCTTTTATACTATTATATTTCCCTTCCTGAAGAGTACTGACGAGTTTCAGCAGCTCGACACAACCCAGCACATTTAACAAAAAAAGGCTAATAGGGCACCAAATAGTCTGCAGATGTGCCATTCAAAAGCACATAATAATATTATTATAACATCAGGGTGTTTGTGTGTTAAACTGAGCATGGGTGTGTTGCTCAACAGAGTTTGCGTGCTGCTGCTCACCGAGCCTGTGCGTAGCGGAAGGCCTCTTCGTCCTGCCTGGCTTTGATTTCCTGTTGTAAAGCCTCCTCTAGCCGCTGCTGCATGGCCTCCAGTTCTTTGATTCGTGTCCTCTGTCTCTCAGCCTCGGCCTCCTTCAGTGCCATCTCTGCCTGCATGCTCGCCCGCGCCTGCACACAAACAAACAGCGATAGGTCTCGCACGGTCTTATCTTTATCCATCTATATATCAGAGATGAATTTAGAATGCTTTAAAAATTACAATTTACTTCCTGAACTGAATTCAAATTGAGGTAACAAACATGATTCAGAATTTAAATGTGAAGTAGTAGAAATAAAAGGAACAAATTCATAACTGTAATTTTGAACCTTTTTCAGTTCTCAGGACACATTTTTAATGATGATTTGACAAAAGCCTTGTTTGATAGTTTTGAAAAAAGTTTTGAAAATTGTAATGCTTATAGGGCTTACTAAAAGAGAACAGACATAGAACGATAGATAAAATGACACAGACAGAATGATGGATTGATAGATAAAACGATAGATCAGACAGACAGATAGATAGACAGACAAACAGAATGATAGATAGATAGATAGATAGATAGATAGATAGATAGATAGATAGATAGATAGATAGATAGATAGATAGATAGATAGATAGATAGATAGATAGATAGATAGATAGATGCTTTAAAATAGAACAACACTGTCAGACATAGAATGATAGAACGGCATACAGACAGAGAGACAGACAGACAGACAGACAGACAGACAGATAGATAGATAGATAGATAGATAGATAGATAGATAGATAGATAGATAGATAGATAGATAGATAGATAGATAGATAAAACAACACTGTCAGACATAGACAGAATGATAGAATGGCATACAGACAGACAGACAGATAGATAGATAGATAGATAGATAGATAGATAGATAGATAGATAGATAGATAGATAGATAGATAGATAGATAGATAGATAGATAGATAGATAGATAGATAGATAGATAGATAGATGCTTTAAAATAGAACAACACTGTCAGACATAGAATGATAGAACGGCATACAGACAGAGAGACAGACAGAGAGACAGACAGACAGACAGACAGATAGATAGATAGATAGATAGATAGATAGATAGATAGATAGATAGATAGATAGATAGATAGATAGATAGATAGATAAAACAACATTGTCAGACATAGACAGAATGATAGAATGGCATACAGACAGACAGACAGACAGACAGATAGATAGATAGATAGATAGATAGATAGATAGATAGATAGATAGATAGATAGATAGATAAAACAACACTGTCAGACATAGACAGAATGATAGAACGGCATACAGACAGAGAGACAGACAGACAGACAGACAGACAGACAGAATGACACTGTCAGACAGATAGACAGACTGATAGAACGACAGACAGACAGACAGACAGAGGTAGACAGATAGATAGATAGACAGACAGATAGACAAACAGATAGATAGATAGACAGACAGAATGACACTGTCTGTCTGTCAGACAGACAGACAGACATAGAGTTAGACAGATAGATAGACAGATAGATAGACACACAGATAGACAGACAGACAGAGGTAGACAGACAGACAGACAGACAGACAGACAGACAGAGGTAGACAGATAGAGAGACAGACAGATAGAATGACACTGTCAGACAGATAGACAGATTGTAAAAGAAATGTAGTATTTTGTATGTTTATGACACTGTATACAATATATGTGACACCTACTATATGTATTTCTATTTGTATTTGTAATATGTGATATGTATTGTAATGTATTTTCTGTAAACTGCTTTGGCAACAACATGTTTCTTTGTTCATGCCAATAAAGCAAGTTGAATTGAATTGAATTGAATTGATAGACAGACAGACTGATAGAACAACATACAGACAGACAGACAGACAGACAGACAGACAGATCCTCACCTCTTCAGCCTCTTTGAGCTGGATCTCCAGGGCCTGCTGGAGCTGTTCGTGCTGCTGTCGTCTGCGGAGTTCGTCCTGCTCCAGCAGTGACTGTGCCTGTCTCTGCGCCTCCTTCAGCAGCTCCAGCTCCGCCATCTTCCTCTCGCGCTCCTCCTGCAGGGCCCGCAAGCGCTGCAGCTCCTGCTCCTTCGCCTCCCGCCTCTTCTCCCTCTGCTCCCGCTGATCACGCCGCTTCAGCTTCAGGTCTTTATGAAGAGACTTTTTACCCTCCACATGCAGCCGGATGGCTGTCTGGATAGCTGGCAGAAAAGAAATATTATAAATGCAAAATTAAAATAAAAAAATTGTGTTGCTATAGTGTTCTGGGTGGTTGATAGGGGATTTCTTACAGACCCAAGTCTAAAAAAGCCCACCCCCAAGAATCTGGTAATCTGGTAAGTTTATGGGTTTTTTCCCCCCCCCCCATTCACCAAGTGAAGGTTACCTTCAATCCTACCTCTCAAGAAAAGGTTTCTCTGTGCAGTTTCAGTTTAGAAAGTCTCATGAACTGTGTGCAAAAATGCAACCTTCGAAATGTCACAGGTTTCCACTGACAAAGGGTCTTTCAGCAGAAAACCACAGTGACAGTGACATTTTGTCACTGTTTGTATTATTTTTCAAAAATGCATTTAAAGGTTGCACAACAACAAAGGCCAATTGTAAATGTAGTGAAAAGTGCCCTGAATGAATAAGGTGCCTGTTGAAGAGAGGGAAACTAGACAGGGAAATAAACATCTTCAAACTATCCTTATAATTTACACAGACACATTTGAGGCCAAACAAACAGAATACCTGACGAATGACCAAAAAGCCAAATCATATCTCATGCAGACCTGTAGTCCACTCCTGCCTCTGTTTGGTGTCAGATGCACTAAGTTCATAGGTCTTGGTGAGCGTCTTCAGACAGAACATGCACCTCTTCCCATCTCTGTCAGGAAGAACCTTAAAAACACAGCAGAGAAGCATTACACGCGTGGCTGTGACCACCACAGAAGGAAACGTACACTTTGAATTGTGTGTTAATGGCCAGAGAGGGGAAACGCAACCTACTACTCACAATGTCAATAACCAACTAATTATGCTGACAATTTCCTTTCTAGAGTCTCTTATGAATTCAGAGGAGGTGGTACTGATACTAGTACGCACGGCAATATAGAATAACGATGTTCATTTCTAATAACAAACACATGCTAACCACAGACACCCGTACCCTACCTCTACACAGCAGTTTCCGTCTAGCTGAATGTTGCCCTTGCGATCTTTGCGGTCCTCGCTGGTGAAGTAAATTAAAGTGCTGGGTTTCAGGGTGAACCAACGCTCGGTCCAGTTTCTCCTCAACTGACCTTTTTTCCAGAGATATCCCTAGTGTCAGAAAGCACAGCACTTTTATGAATCTCAGTATCTCACACACCTATACGACACATTAGAATACACACACACACACACACACACACACACACACACACACACACACACACACACACACACACACACACACACACACACACACACGCGCACACACACACAGTACATCTATACACACACACACACACACACACAATGGGGGGCCAAATAGGAAATAATTATATGTAAATCGTGAATATATAAATCTGAATTTATAGATACAAATCTGAATATATAAATAGAAATCTGAATATATTCATGTAAATCATGAATATATAGTTATAAGTCAGAATATATATATATTTATAAATCTGAATATATATAGTTATAACTCTGTATATATAAATGTAAATCTGAATATACATAGTTATAAGTCAGAATATATTTTTATAAATCCTAAATATATAAATGCATATATTGTTTAGGGCCAGAATTTTAGCACAGGTAAGTTCCATAATTATAATGTGCTAAATTCTTTCAAACAATTATTCACTATAGCTGTGTGTAAAGTGCATTCTCACGTATTTGAGTGCTAATCAAGAAAAGTGTTATTTTGTTATCCTAGGTATTATTAACTGCCCAGAAGTTTGTGACTGTAATGAACATGAAGGTATGGACACTTGTTTCCGCCACACCGAAAAACTTAAAAAGGTAATTGCTACTGTTTATCACACAATTCGGACTTTTTTCCTCACAATTGCAAATTCACATCTCACAATTTGGACTTTATAACTCAACAATTGTGAGATATAAACTGGCAATTGTGAGAAACAGAATCAGAATTGTGAGATAAAGTCACAATGCCAGTTAATAATCCAAATACATTTACATTCAGCTCATTACACATGAACACTGAACTCCAAGAGAGAGGGAAGTTGCACTGATTGGCTTGCGTTGTTTGTGAAATTACAGTCTGAAAGCAGGATTTAAAATTACTGATTCGCTCTGTTCTTCTGGATGAATTAGTTTACTCATTCAACCTGCATGCTAATTATCGTTTGCAGGAATTTAGTACATTTCAAGCATGGAAATAGTAGGAATGATTAAAATTAGGTGCAATACCCACAATCCTGCTCTAAAATCCAGGCCCTAATATATACATTTATATATTCCAGATTAAAAATATATATTCTGTCTGATAAATAAATATTTAGTATTTACATTTATTGAGAGGTATAACTATTTATTCTGACTTATAACTATATATTCAGTATTTACATGAATATATTCAGACATATAACTATATATTCAGATTTATATATTCAGATTTGTAACTATATATTCAGGCTAATAACTATATATTCAGGATTTACAGTAATATATTCAGACTTATAACTATATATTCAGATTTATATTTATATATTCACGATGTACATATAATTATTACATACACACTTTTTTTTAAAGACAGTAATACTTAATACAAGGATGCATTTGACTGATAAAAAAGAAAATTCACAGTAAAGACTCAAAAAATATATTATAAATAAATGCTGTTCTTTTTAACTTTCTATTCATAAACATACTTCTTTCATACACACGTTGGGTTTTCACGTTTTATGGGGAGTAAAGTCACAAACAGAATGAAATGATTATTAAATAAGACTATAAATAATACCTCTTTCAGCACATCACCCACTATTTCCCGGTACACCTCCTCTATTGCCATGCTGATGGTTTCCTTGACTATGCCTCTCGTTAGTTTCCCAGAATTCATCATCTCCAGAAAGGCCCATACAGAGAAGCCATTCTGCTGAACAGAATCCTGGGAAATGAAGTCCTCGAGTTCAACAAGGTTCAGCTCAACACTCATGGCCATGCATATCTTCTTGAGTAAATATTCAACCTGTGAAGAAAAAAAAAAAAAAATATATATATATATATATATATTTGTATGTGTTATTCTGTGAGGATAAGATCAGCTATCTGATGCTGCAGTTGTGCATTTACCAACCAACCTAAAAAGACCGCATTCAAACAGGCACAATGCAAACACTTGTTTGTTTTAATACTGAAAATATTACAATTGTATTGTAGCTACGAAGCACCAAGATATGTCTTTACTCCATTCTGTCTTACTTCTCTTCTATGAAACTGTCACAAGTTACATTATGATTTTACCAACAGTTGCAAAACGGGGCACAGGAAATCAACCAAGCTGCAAGAAAAGAAACAGCACAAGGGCGGTGGGAAAACACACACATTCAGCACAAACACATAAAAGGGAGAAAAAGAAATCACCATGTAAATAGACTACATCAGCTCTGACATCTTCCCACTGACACCAACATCACCCTTGTTTCCTGACAAAAGCTATTTAAAGCATATATGCATGTATTGGCAGTGCTGTGCCGTTCACAATGAAAAGCAAACAAAATAAAGATGAACATGACATAGACTACAAGCAGATTTGGCAGTATGATTATCAGAAACTGAAAAACCTGCAGGGGTTTTGACGATTACCAGTTTCGGATGAAGTGGAAAAAACTGAAAATAGCATATAGTAAATGGTGGTCCTGTGGTTAGCAGAAGGTTTACAGGTGTCTGATCTGATTTACACTCAAGCTCTGAGTCAAGAGACAGACAACAGTACAAAACATATTCTACTTTTAATAGGAGAAATATAGTAGCCCTAAAAGTATTTGTAGGTGTATTTGTAAGTAACACTTGAATGTCATTGCATTAGATGTTAAATGTTAAACTAAGAGGAATCTGCAAGTCAATTATGTTACAGCTTTTCTCAGAACTAGGTTCACATTTCTGAGGCATTTTTGCATGGTTAAAGGGTTGCTATAATGCCCTTTTCACAAGATGTAAAATAAGTCTTTGATGTCCCCACAGTGTGTATGTGAAGTTTTAGCTAAAAAAACCCACAGATATTTTTATATAGCATGTTAAAATTGTCCCTTTTTGAGGGTGAGCAAAAACACACAGTTTTGTGTCTGTTCCTTTAAATGCAAATGAGCTGCTGCTCCCGGCACAGGGGGCGGAGCTACAACAGCTTGTGTCTTGAAAATTTCAATGTTTTTATGTTTATGAGAGACGCAAGAAGAAGTGACAACATGTAGACAACATTTCTGAATGGTTAGTTGATGCATTTATGTAGCTTATGTGTAGATCTCTTCTAGTCATTGATTAGCATATTCTGTCAGGGTTTATGTAAACTTTAGGGTTAGTGATGTCACTAACCCGGGAGGAATGTCGTGTAGTCCCTACCAGCCGTTTGTTGTAGTCCTTAAAAAGCAATTTCTTTAAAAGAAAATATCTCCCTTTGCTTTGAACTTCGAGCGTCGTGACTCAAACAGCAACATTACACACTACTTAAAGTTAAAAAAGTGAAATCATAATCAACCACCCCTTTAACCAATTGGTCCATATGAAGTCTTTCTTAGACTAACCACAGGTGAAGTTCAACACAGTATATTTGTTGTTTTATCATTTGAATACATTTTTGAAACGGAAGTTGCAATAGTCTCTTCTTCTCTATTGTGACGTATATATACACAAGTGAAATGGCTTCTCAAACTAGAAAATGGAGGGTGGGACTTGATTTTGTTCATCTGGAATTGATTGGATGGTTGTGGTTTTGCTATTGGTCGATCTCATGTGAGTGACAGGTTGTCCCGCCCTCAAACCAGTAAACGCATCATCAGAGAAGAGAAAAGATTTCACTGTTGTGCAAATGATGTGCACGGACACATCATTTATAATAAATAGAGCATATTTCATAAAAAGACAAGAACTGTCCATTTTGATTTCAGATCCATGACATTAAGTGTGCCGATAATATTTGGTGCCACTATTTAAAAACCTTTCAGGTAAAGAAACATCTAGTACTGCATAGAAAAACTGTGTACTGATGGGATTAAGGCTTCTGAAAATTGATCTAAATGACAAATAAGATGTTTATTTTAGGTACTGAGACGCATTAAGTACTGTAAAAAACATCAATCTCACCTCATCAGGGATTATGACCAGTGGATATCTGTCCTCGGAGAGAAATATGAACAGACACCAGAGTCGGAAGGCGTCTTTTCCAGGTAAAATGCTCTTTCCCTCAGGTCTATAGTTCTTCTTGGCAGTAAGAGTCCAGCAGAGCTCATCCACATTTTCTTTGATAAATGTCCCTTCCACCACCTTACAGAGAGGAGGCAAACTCTCAAGTCAGAAACTATAGCATCAAGAAATGCAAGAATGTTAATGTTAAATCATTGATGTCAGGCTGAGTTTATGATGAATGCCATATCGGCCAGCACAACATATAAAAAATAAAAAAGTTGAAAATGCACTGATTCTGAGTGCTGGAGGAACATATATACCTTCATAGAAATGCACTAACATATTGTCTTGCACAGAAAGCCTGGGTCTCAAAAACAAAATGGCTACTACAGTGTACGAGAATGTATAGCAAGGCTGTGTACCTTGTCCAGGATGTATTTATTGAGGTAGGGCATGTATCCCTGACTGGACACGGGACCGTCGTCATCGTCTCTGAAGTGCTCCTCGAGAGCCGCCGGATCGTGCGGGATTCCCAGAACTGTGTAAAGATTATGAGACAAGACCTGCAGAGCAACAGCACACATCTTAACATTCACCAATGGTCATAAATACACAAAACATTACAGGGGATTTCATTGATGCTTTTAGATGCATTCAGCCTTTCGCAATTTTTTAAATGCTAAATTCGTATTTGCAGAATTAGAAAAGAATGCATTCTCACACTCTTCACCCACTTTATGTATAACTGAAAATCAACTTGTCCTGAAATGAGGCAGACCACAGGTAGAAGTATTTATCCATATTAATTTGAGCATTCTCTGCTCTCAGAGGTTTGACTGAATTTATGATACTGGTATCATAACAAGTCTTATTTATTTACCCATTAATGCTTTTAACAGGCAAGATTTCGACAAATTATTTGCTGACAGATTCCAAACAAAGCATCACTAAACCCCTTCCGGCAACAGCAGGGCAACATTGCATTACTTCTCTAACTTTGCTTAGGAACTTCTCTAAATGTTTCTTTGAAAATAACAGAGCTGACAGTGTGGACTAGAGATGAGTAGATCAAACAGAGTCTGATCTCACAGCACACATCCGGTGGCCACCGTTCTCAAAGCTGAAGATTTAAAGTTGATTAGTTTGAGCCCATTTACCGCTTCAGACCCACAATGCCCCATGGTCAGAGATGCCCCATTACAGCTGGTCATCTTGAGATATGGACTGGACTAAACCTAATCATGGGACTAAACTTAAGCAACAATCCGTACATCCATGCAAAGCGAGCATCTGTACAAACATAACAAGGTGTACTGCAGTATAATTAGCTTGATGAATACACAATTTTGCAAAACTAAAACTAAAGCACCAATGATCTCAGAAACCTCAAGCCCTATGAGATCAGGCATAATTTGCTTTTTAAAATGCATGAGAAAAATAAAATAGATAATTTTGCATTTCCATAAAAATAATATATTTAAATCTATGAATGTACAGATCTAAGGTAGGCTGCTTTTATAAATGGGCATTTGAAAATTAAATTCTTTGACCCAGATATTCAGCAAGTTCACCATGTGGCAGATGATGATTTGCTCACACAGGAAACACATCGCAAGCAGTTAAAGCAAGTGTATGGCATTTTTAAAGCATAAGATAGGAAGGAAAAAAAAATAACTTAATGTAATTCATTGATCCTTTTTCTCTCTATTGGATCAAGGAATACATTTTTAAGACCTTGAGGTCTGAGAGCCGTATGGAACCCCATTTTTTCAGCATCCTAAAGTTTCATCATAGTTCATTAATGAATTTGCAGCTCACCTTTAGTTGTGACTTGGACACCTTTCCACTCTTCTCCACATCTAGAGCGGTGAAAGCGTACCAAATGGACTTGAGCAGTTCTGAGCGCAAGTCCATGACTGCACCAATTTTACTCTCCGTTTTTCCTTTTTTCACTGCCTTCTCTTTTTCTTGTTCTGTCGTTCAAGGCCACCCACACCCACCGCACAAGTGTGCATCCTCCAACTGGCAAATGACACCCCCTGCTGGGCCAAAACTCAATCAAAAAGGAATAAAGTTCAGCAAATGTTTTGATTTGAACAGAAATAGAAGTCATCACAACAAAAAACATAGTATATAAAAGTACTTTCTCATACATAAATGACACTTGCTTTGGGTCAAGTCAAACTCACTTTAGATCTTGCAACTAACAAAGAGCCAAATCCCTTTTCTAAGTAAATCTACAGTTCATCTGGTCTATTTATAAGCTCTGAAAGAAGAAGCACTCATTTGGCCCTATGATGCCAAGTAACTCGCTCTTAAAATTCGTTATTGGAGAAAAAGAGGAACAATAAAAGAGAGAGAATACAAAAATAGTGTTCACTCTTGAAAAGCAAAAGGGTTCTGAACTTGATTATGCCCTAAATGAAAGCTGCTATCTTGCAATTTTTGAGCTCTACAAACCCTAAATTGGAAACTTTTTAATATTATTATTATTAAATTATATATATATATATATATATATATATATATATACACACATACATACAGTGCTATGCATAAGTTTAGACACCCATGCTAAAGTTGACTAAAAAGAGGAATAAAAAATCATCTTTTGGAAATTGAACTTAATGCCTTAATGAAAAATCCAACCTTTAAGGACACCAATTTTCTTTGTGAATGAATAATGTATCGTAAATAAATAAATGTTCTTCCTTAAAATACAGGGTGCATAAGTCTGGACACCCCTATGTTAAATTCCCATAGAGGCAGGCAGATTTTTATTTTTAAGTTTTTATTTTATTTTTTTATTTAGGATACTATGCATCCTGATAAAGTTCCCTTGGCCTTTGGAATTAAAATAGCCCCACATCATCACATAGTCTTCACCATACCTAGAGATTGGCATGGGGTACTTTCCATAAGATCATCTCTCAATGCAAATCAAACTAGCTATTAGGCTAACTGAAATAAAACCATGCCAATCTCTAGGTATGGTGAAGGCTATGTGATGATGTGGGGCTATTTTAATTCCAAAGGCCAAGGGAACTTTATCAGGATGCATAGTATCCTGGATCCATGAAGTAACTGGCCTTTAAAAAAAAAAAATCTGCCTGCCTCTATGGGAATTTAACATAGGGGTGTCCAAACTTATGCACCCTGTATTTTAAGGAAGAACATTTATTTATTTACGATGCATTATTCATTCACAAAGAAAATTGGTGTCCTTAAAGGTTGGATTTTTCCTAATTTTTTAAATTAAGGCATTAAGTTCAGTTTCCAAAAGATGATTTTTTATTCCTCTTTTTAGTCAACTTTAGTATGGGTGTCTAAACTTATGCATAGCACTGTACATACACTTATATATATATATATATATACATACATACATACAATGTTTATATATATATATATATACACACACACACACACTCACCTAAAGGATTATTAGGAACACCTGTTCTCATTAATGCAATTATCTAATCAACCAATCACATGGCAGTTGCTTCAATGCATTTAGGGGTGTGGTCCTGGTCAAGACAATCTCCTGAACTCCAAACTGAATGTCAGAATGGGAAAGAAAGGTGATTTAAGCAATTTTGAGCGTGGCATGGTTGTTGGTGCCAGACGGGCCGGTCTGAGTATTTCACAATCTGCTCAGTTACTGGGATTTTCACGCACAACCATTTCTAGGGTTTACAAAGAATGGTGTGAAAAGGGAAAAACATCCAGTATGCGGCAGTCCTGTGGGCGAAAATGCCTTGTTGATGCTAGAGGTCAGAGGAGAATGGGCCGACTGATTCAAGCTGATAGAAGAGCAACTTTGACTGAAATAACCACTCGTTGCAACCGAGGTATGCAGCAAAGCATTTGTGAAGCCACAACACGCACAACCTTGAGGCGGATGGGCTACAACAGCAGAAGACCCCACCGGGTACCACTCATCTCCACTACAAATAGGAAAAAGAGGCTACAATTTGCACAAGCTCACCAAAATTGGACAGTTGAAGACTGGAAAAATGTTGCCTGGTCTGATAAGTCTCGATTTCTGTTGAGACATTCAGATGGTAGAGTCAGAATTTGGCGTAAACAGAATGAGAACATGGATCCATCATGCCTTGTTACCACTGTGCAGGCTGGTGGTGGTGGTGTAATGGTGTGGGGGATGTTTTCTTGGCACACTTTAGGCCCCTTAGTGCCAATTGGGCATCGTTTAAATGCCACGGCCTACCTGAGCATTGTTTCTGACCATGTCCATCCCTTTATGACCACCATGTACCCATCCTCTGATGGCTACTTCCAGCAGGATAATGCACCATGTCACACAGCTCGAATCATTTCAAATTGGTTTCTTGAACATGACAATGAGTTCACTGTACTAAAATGGCCCCCACAGTCACCAGATCTCAACCCAATAGAGCATCTTTGGGATGTGGTGGAACGGGAGCTTCGTGCCCTGGATGTGCATCCCACAAATCTCCATCAACTGCAAGATGCTATCCTATCAATATGGGCCAACATTTCTAAAGAATGCTTTCAGCACCTTGTTGAATCAATGCCACGTAGAATTAAGGCAGTTCTGAAGGCGAAAGGGGGTCAAACACAGTATTAGTATGGTGTTCCTAATAATCCTTTAGGTGAGTGTATATACACACATATACATATATACAATGTTTATGTTTATATATACATATATACAATGTTTATGTTTATATATACATATATACAATGTTTATGTTTATATATACATATACACACACACACAAACACTTTCTGGGTGAAAAAAATAATATTTCACCCCAAAATCAATAGAAAACAAAATAAAATAAAGCTTGCTGAGAACTATCTAGCATTGTGACAAAAAACAAAAATGTAATTCCTGCATCATTAAATGTATGCATCATGCTAGTATTTGTTGTACCATATTTTATTTATATTCTTCTTCTTTTTTTTCTTTTTTTTTTAAGTATCTAAATTTTTTTAATCATATACATATTAAAATGATGGTAACACTTTATTTTACAATGTCTTTGTTACATATCTTACATGTACTTACTATAGTAATCACAGTAAATTATGCATAATCTCAAGCAACTAAACCCTAATTATATAGTAAGTTCATGTCGTTAATTAATATCAGGAAAATAATGTCACAATGAAGTGAAATATGACCCAGACACTTTGTTCAACTTTGGTTGATATTTCCCAAATATTCTCCCTGTCAAAACACAACTTATATGTACATAAAAAAACTGTTTTTTTACCACCATAGAAAGATTACTATTAAAACGTAACACCCAAAAAAACAACAACATAACATTGGATAATGTGACATTCTATACCAAATGTACAGTTTACTGATGCAAAGGCGAGGATCCAGCAAGAATCATAACCCGTTCTTTAAGAACTGCACAACTAGGTTGTTTATTTCGTGATAACTGATACAGGATAAATGTTATACATTCTTTTTTTTTTTTCAAAACACTGATATTTTGTCATTTTTCTGTTTTAATATGTAAAAATTACACCAAACAAAAGCAAGGATTTGGCGAGATTGATATGATACATGATCTGGATGTGTAACAAAATCGACTATAAATCATGAGCAGCAATTGACGGGCAACACTGGCAATTCTCTGTTCAGTTATAAGAGACGATGATAACAAAGAACACAAAACAGAGAACTAAAACGAGGACGTTACGGATAAGATGCCAGTGCGCGCCAGAGAAACATAATTCTTCCAGGTCATCATTCATAGCCAAGAAAATGCACACAGAATAATCTTTCTGCTGTATATATGCAATTGCTCAAGCTCTTGAGTCGACTGTACTGTACAAAAAAAGACATACAGATGTTGTAGACATACTTTAAACCTAGTCTCTCAATACTTCAGTATAAACAAAACAAAACTCTGGTTTCAGGAGCTAAAAACTACAATGGACTTTCTTAAAAAAGGAAAAGAAAAGTTTTTGACATTCACATTTCTGAAACGTCTGGTAACGGCATTGATCATGATGGACTAGTGTTGAGATGTGATGCTTTTCAATGAGGCATTCCCTCCTTAAACCACTCCTGTCTGTTCGGCGTGATTCGGCCGAGCACGTTTAATCTCGGCCGTGAGAATGAGTGAGCGAGAAAGAGACGGAGAGAACGAGATCACAAAAATCCATCCCAAGGCTTGAGGTTGTTACGGTGAGGCGGGGGCCTTGCTGTTGTAGTGCACCTGGTACCTGTTGACATGTAAGCCTTTGACCTGCACGGACACGCAGGTGGTCTTGCAGGGGATCATGTCCTCATCTTCTTCTCCCATGAGCCAGTCCTGCACGCTGCGCTCTGCGGCGGGGGACACGTTATCGCTCAACCAGCCCCGGTGCCACTGTTCAAAGCGCTCGTGTTGAGCCCGTGCTACTCTGTGCTGGGACTAGAGAGACGGGACACAATAAATAATAAATACACTACAGTTCAAAAGTTTAGACTCAGTAACAGTTCCTATTTTTAGGTGCTGAAAGACTAGAATGAAAAACGTATATTGACTATAGAAAAGGTCAGGATTTGTTTTTGTATTGTATTAGCAATTTTATTTGATCAACATACTCTCCGGGCCTTCACCAGGGCTCCTCGGCGGTACATGTAGTCTTCGGAGTTCATCACAAACACCATCTTGTGCGTGTTGAGTTTGAAACGGCAGTCCAGGTTCCCGGCTGTCTCCACGCCCATCTTCCGATGCCACTCTCTCCGGCAGCGCATGGCTTCCACCTGCTTGAGCTGCCAGCCGCGGAAATGCCTCAGATTCCTAAAGGGGAGACGCACAGAGGAGCCGAACAAACGTCAATCTACTTTCAACAGGCCAGACCAAATTAAATTTACACAAACCAAATTCTGACTTTATAACACGCAATTGCAAGATATAAAGTCGGAATTGTGAGATATGAAACTTGCAATTCGGAGAAAAAGAGTCAGAATTGCGAGATAAATTTTTTTAAAAAAAAGTCAGAATCGTGAGATAAAAAGTCGGAATTACGTTTTTAAATTGTTCTATTCCGCGGCAGGAAACAAGCTTTTATAGTCTAGGACTTCATACTGAGACCTTGATTCATTTATTACAGAAACAGTGTCTGATAATGTGAGGGAATTTATTAAAGAAACCAAGTGGTATTGGGCTTGTCTACACCATGATCTGGGCCACCCCTCCAAATAAAATAAACAAAAATAAAATAAGAAATTGACTATTAACCATCTGGCTACAAAAGGGAAAGAATAGGCATAAAGAGAGCAGGTTAAACATGTGCATAAATGTTTTTTACCTGGGTAGAAACACAGGCTTGAAGTAGTAGCCTTCTGCCTGAGAGCACACAGACTCTGTCCCTATATACTGCTCCATGTAATTAGACAGGCTCTGAAACAACACCATAAAAATCAGTTAATAATAATGCACTAGAAAACAACACTACACTCCGGCCCCACCAAACCAGATTACCCCATTACATTTTAAAGCTTCTAAAAATAAAAAAAACCCAACCACAAACTCTTTTCTGTTGTAAAAATAAGGCAGGTACCTGAACATCGAGCGGGTCATCACCCTGAGCCTCCTCCGTGTCCAGCAGCTCAATCGTTAAGGTTACCTGACCTTTGTTTTGAATGAACATGACCTGACAAGAGAAAGAGTCAAGAAATTACAAAACTAAAAGTAATTACAATTCATAAGATTAATGCAACTGAGGAGGTGAATATCACGTCTTAAATTAGATATCCATACAAATGTTGGCCATATATAGGCACAGCATTAGGTCAAGCACCTTGAAGCAGTTCTCTTCAGCCATGACTCTCTCTGCCTTCCATTGGTAACTGGCCTCCCAAGCGGCACGGACACACTGGGACGAGAGATTCCCACCGGCGGCCCCCCTCTTCCTCTCGGACAGGTACAGCTCAGTGACTTGCAGACACACCTCATCACTGACCAGGTGTTGAAGCTGCCAATCAGTGAGAAGAGCACGTTAACACCCCGATCACAGTAAAGGCTCTTTGGTGTATTTGCGGGAATACAGAGACTCAGACTGTCACTCTTATGATTCTATAATAGGGCTAAACAATTAATTTAAATAAAACTGAAAATCACCTACATTACCTCCCACAAAAATAAAAATAAATAAATAAAAATTCTGCACCCATAGAACTTCACAAAAACAGACAGCATGTCACTTACAAGTCATACAAATTGCATATTCATTTATGACACTTTACTTAATTTCAGCTTTCAGCTTACAATATATGTGCATTACTCTTTTTGGTAACATTTCACAATAAGGTCTCATTTGTTAACATTAGTTAATATGCATGTAGTGCATTTTAACTAATGTAGTTAACAATGTAACATTATTGTAAAGTGTTACCCTCTTTTTTTGTACTTAATATGAACCAGAACCAAGAACCAAGATCATTTATAAAAAGCAAAACCAGCCATTAGGAAAAAAGAGTTGTAAATTACAAGAGTAATTTACTTTGGTGCAATAAACCTTGACTAACGTTATAATTGAACTTCAAGGGGAAAAACACAAATGCACAGTGTATGAAAGTATACAAATTACCCCCAAAAACGTAGCTTTGTGCAATCCAACTCTCCGACTCACCTGTCTTACGATGTTCTGAATGAGCTTGTCAACGGTGAAGCCGATGTAAGCGTGGATGGTGAACATCTCTCTCAGGGTGTCCTCGTACTGCGTGGACTCCAGGTTTCCATCCAGTAGACTGCGTACCATGTCTAAGAATGCTGGGTAATATTCCTCTAACTCCACCTCACCTAATTTAACAGACATTACGTGTAAACATTGGGCAAGAATGTTAATTTGGTTCTAAAACTAGACTTAACTATCGCAAAGTGCATGTGAGTGTTACTTGCTTTCCATACAAAACTTGCTGCCACAATGCAAGTGCAATGGAAGTGCATTAGGGCTGCACAATATTGAAGAAAAGTGATATGCATAACTCGTAAAATAATGCAATATACAATATCATATACAAAGCAGATATTGAATAAATGTAAAAATAAAACTTTTGTCTTCACTGTATGAATTAAATAAACACTGATTCTTATTAAAGCTATAAAAGTTATCCAGCAGTGAGCGATTTTCTTTGTTTTTTGTTGTTAGATTAAAATGAACAACACAGATGGCAGCATATACATTAGGCTGCTGTCACTTTAAGAGCTAATGCACAGATCCAACATACTGTAACACACGCGTTTTCTTTCTCAACCGTTTACGTTCACTTAAGACACTACTGACTGTTTAAGTGAACACTCACCAAGTGGGCATTTTGACATAATTTTGTGTGTATTTGGCCATAAAAGCTGCGGAAGATAACTGAATTCTGAAAGGCGTTGTCTGAAAGGTACGTGGGAGTACCGCTTTGAATTCTTTTCCGCAGCTTATTGCGCTCAACTCATTATGCATATCACAGGTATGTAACAGTCATGTGTCTTATTCTCTGCTATCTGTCAACCTAAAATTGACATTTACCTAACTTTTTGAAGTATTAAAATCATTCAGTTTTTGCAAGCCATTGTGATATGCATATCGCGATATGTACATTTGCGATATTTTGATATATTGTGCAGCCTTAATGTGCATCATTCAGGAAATCTACTCACTTGGCTGTTTTAGACGCAGCTCCATGGCCAGGTCATTAGCCTTTTCTCTGCGCCCCTCTCCCATGAGCAGCCGTTCCCGATTCTGCTCCGCCCTGTGTTCCAGTAACTGTCTCTCTGCTTGCCTGTAAACCTTCAGCAGCCGTGAGCAGAGGGTCTGGTGCAGCCTCAGGAAGAAGTACCAGTTATTATTGACGAAGAACAGGTTGTAGACTCCATCCAGCTCCTTCTGGTGCTCAGCTTCTGGGTCTCGCAGATCCACCACCTCTCCTTCTGGATTCATGCTGTGGGAGACCATAGAGGTGTCCATGCTCTGAGGGGAAGTGCATCGTCTTCGTCTGGAATCGCCGTTCAACTGTTGTTGGCCGCCTGACGCTGAGACTCCGCCTCCTGCGGCGGCGCCATCCTCACCCTCCGCCTCCTCGTCCGTAAACTCCTCAGTCTCGCTAAGCTCTCCACGACGGGCAAAAAAGAGGTCAGGAACGAAGTGCTGGATGATGCGCTTGATGTGATCCTTGTCATCCTTGTGGATGGTGGGCTGCCGCTTGACGTGGTAGATGATGAGGGAGGCGGCGTCCTCCAGGATCTGTTTGTCTTCATGAGTGAAGATCATGTGGGGCTCACTGGTCAAACCTGTGCCAGAGCCGTCACGACCTTGCTGGCCAACGCCGCCCTCTTCTGTGCTCTGCTCCTGCCGCTGTGGAAGGGAACAAAAGGGCTAGTAACAAGTTGTTATCTGCATGACACACACACGACTTTTGCAGCAAGTGACCTAATATGAGATTTCAGATGCTGTACTCTGTTCTTATAAAACAGGAATGCAGAATTAAAATATTGAAGATATTTAAAGTGTTAAATAATATTGGTATGTGGCTCTGCTGCTTTTTTGTCGTTTATCATTGAAGTGTAAAAACATTGACATAAATTAAAATGATTTTTTTGCCAAATAAGGTAATAAATAAAATTAGGTATCCAGTCTATTGTGTTTCCCTACCTAAGAAACATTCTCAAAATGAGGGATGCTAATAGGGATAAGAAGTGAAATGTCTGCTGCCTTTTTTACATTGCGTGGAAAGGATAAAAAGAAAAAGGTGAAAAACAACAACAGTATTTTACAGAATAATGACATGACGACAAACTTTGTTATAGACGCATTTATGCTTTTGACTTTCAAATCAAATGTCACTGTGACTAAATTAATGAGCAGAACTTTAACCATCATTGAACAGTTGTCAGTCACCCACAAGTTTAGTTCTTTATTAACTTCCATTGTGACTTTAGTCTCTGAAAAGATATAGACCTAAATTACCAATACTGAAGTCAAAATAATGTAGTGTGCGAGACTCAAAAAGGTTTCTTTCAGGAACGGATTATAGTTATGGGAAAAAGCTGCAGAAAAGGAAGAGCCGCTAAACTCACCTCATCATAGATGCTCTCTATTTCATTGAGAAGACTCTTGGATCGGAGGGCCTTCATGTCGTTCTGTTTGAAGTTGACACCCTGGTGGTCCAGTGATTTCAGATACGCCTTCTCATATTGCTCTCTCCAGATTTTGTTGAAACCCTGCTGGGCCTCCCTCCACTCCTCCTCTTTAGCTTTCAACCTATGGCAAGAAAATCATCAACTTTTTCATCAAAAATGCTTTTTTCCTGCTAGATGGAAGAATTATTAAAAAATTATGAACACAAATGACTGCAAAATAGTAGGGCCAGAGCACCTAAAAATTACAATCGTCATCTACGGTTTTCATTTTAGATGATCTATCCCCTTTAATTTAGCAGTCAAATGAAACTGTAGAGGTGCTTCAGTAGTTATTAAAGGGTTTGTTCACCCAAAAATGAAAATCAGTTACACACCCTCATGTCATTCCAAAAGACTTTCGTTCATCTTCGAAACACAAAAAGATATTTTTAATGAAGTCTGATAGATTTCTGTTCCTCCATTGAAAGCTCGTCGATACATACAGATTTCTTTTGCAATCTATTATAAAATAATGTTTTAAACAGTCTTTAAACCTTCCTAGTTTTGGGTGAAAAGACTTTAAATGGAGGTACAGAAATCT